>NC_083401.1:144694235-145001735 GCF_020745735.1 Hemiscyllium ocellatum
GGCCGAGACAGGGTACCAGACATTACCTTCTTCACTTTCTTGCCTTAGTGGGAGAAGCAAGCAGACAACAATACCCTGAAAATGTGTTGCTGGTTAAAGTGCAGCAGGTCAGGCAGCATCCAAGGAACAGGAAATTCGACGTTTCGGGCAAAAGCCCTTCATCAGGAATGAGGAAAGTGTGTCCAGCAGGCTAAGATAAAAGGTAGGGAGGAGGGACTTGGGGGAGGGGCGATGGAGATGTGATAGGTGGAAGGAGGTCAAGGTGAGGGTGATAGGCCGGAGTAGGGTGGGGGGCGGAGAGGTCAGGAAGAAAATTGCAGGTTAGGAGGGCGGTGCTGAGTTCGAAGGAATCGACTGAGATAAGGTGGGGGGAGGGGAAATGAGGAAACTGGAGAAATCTGAGTTCATCCCTTGTGGTTGGAGGGTTCCGAGGCAGAAGATGAGGCACTCTTCCTCCAACCATCATGTTGTTATGTTCTGGCGCTGGAGGAGTCCAAGGACCTGCATGTCCTTGGTGGAGTGGGAGGGAGAGTTAAAGTGTTGAGCCACGGGGTGGTTGGGTTGATTGGTCTGGGCGTCCCAGAGGTGTTCCCTGAAGCATTCCTCAAGTAGACGGCCCGTCTCCCCAATATAGAGGAGGCCACATCGGGTGCAGCGGATGCTATAGATGATGTGTGTGGAGGTGCAGGTGAATTTGTGGCGGATATGGAAGGATCCCTTGGGGCCTTGGAGAGAAGTAAGGGAGGAGGTGTGGGCGCAAGTTTTACATTTCCTGCGGTTGCAGGGGAAGGTGCCGTGAGTGGAGGTTGGGTCGGTGGGGGGTGTGGACCTGACGAGGGAGTCACGAAGGGAGTGGTCTTTGCGGAACGCTGATGGGGAGGGGAGGGAAATATATCCCTGGTGGTGGGGTTCATTTGGAGGTGGCGGAAATGATGGCGGATGATACACTGTATAGGGAGGTTGGTGGGGTGGTAGGTGAGAACCAGTGGGGTTCTGTCCTGGTGGCAGTTGGGGGGGCGGGGGTCAAGGGCAGAGGAGTGGGAAGTGGAGGAGATGCGGTGGAGGGCATCGTCGGTCACGTCTGGGGGGAATCTGCGGTCTTTGAAGAAGGAGGCCATCTGGGTTGTTTGGTATTGGAACTCGTTCTCCTTGGGAGCAGTTCCAATACCGAATGCTCCCAGGAGGACCAGTTCCAATACCGAATGCTCCCAGGAGGACCAGTTCCAATACCGAACAACCCAGATGGCCTCCTTCTTCAAAGACCGCAGATTCACCCCAGACGTGATCGACGATGCCCTCCACCGCATCTCCTCCACTTCCCGCTCCTCTGCCCTTGAGCCCCGCCCCCCCAACTGCCACCAGGACAGAACCCCACTGGTTCTCACCTACCACCCCACCAACCTCCGTATACAGCGTATCATCCGCCATCATTTCCGCCACCTCAAAACGGACCCCACCACCAGGGATATATTTCCCTCCCCTCCCCTATCAGCGTTCCGCAAAGACCACTCCCTTCGTGACTCCCTCGTCAGGTCCACACCCCCCACCGACCCAACCTCCACTCACGGCACCTTCCCCTGCAACCGCAGGAAATGTAAAACTTGCGCCCACACCTCCTCCCTTACCTCTCTCCAAGGCCCCAAGGGATCCTTCCATATCCGCCACAAATTCACCTGCACCTCCACACACATCATCTATTGCATCCGCTGCACCCGATGTGGCCTCCTCTATATTGGGGAGACGGGACGCTTACTTTCGGAACGCTTCAGGTAACACCTCTGGGACGCCCAGACCAACCAACCCAACCTCCCCGTGGCTCAACACTTTAACTCTCCCTCCCACTCCACCAAGGCCATGCAGGTCCTTGGACTCCTCCATCGCCAGAACATAACAACACGACGGTTGGAGGAAGAGCGCCTCATCTTCTGCCTCGGAACCCTCCAACCACAAGGGATGAACTCAGATTTCTCCAGTTTCCTCATTTCCCCTCCCCCCACCTTGTCTCAGTCGATTCCTTCGAACTCAGCACCGCCCTCCTAACCTGCAATTTTCTTCCTGACCTCTCCGCCCCCCACCCTACTCCGGCCTATCACCCTCACCTTGTCCTCCTTCCACCTATCACATCTCCATCGCCCCTCCCCCAAGTCCCTTCTCCTTACCTTTTATCTTAGCCTGCTAGACACATTTTCCTCATTCCTGATGAAGGGCTTTTGCCTGAAACGTCGAATTTCCTGTTCCTTGGATGCTGCCTGACCTGCTGCGCTTTAACCAGCAACACATTTTCAGCTCTGATCTCCAGCATCTGCAGTCCTCACTTTTTACTCGAAGGCAACAATACCCTGTCAGCAAACACAGCAATGCTTGTTGCTACACAGAGGATTTCATTTAGGTTCATTGTTGAGTTGAATGTAATGTGGATGTTCTTTGTTACAATCAAACCATGTGTTTTATTTTAGTGTCAAGTTTCATGTTTCTTATTAGTACAGTGCAACATTATGAATTAGGGGCGTTAGAATCTGTGAATGTGACAGCGCACACCATACTAAATAGAGAGCTGGATCTTTGGGCTGCAGCACTTAAGCACCCCCTTAGAATATCAAAGCCATATAAGAGTGAGCACAATATTAGCCACATTAGCAGAATGGTAGCTGTGGAGTAAAGAGTTAAATTGATCAAGCTCTCGATATTAATTTGCTCTTTCAGAAGACAATGCATGACAATGATGCTTCCACAAAGGTAGCTGATTTGTTAGTTGAAGAAGCCTTGGATCTTGCTACAACTTTTGATTTATAGTGTCAATAAGGATGATATTTCTGTAGTGTCTTTTGAGAAGTTTCACTTCTTTTATTGAAGTGAATAGCAAAGAACAACAATTTGGAGACTTATTCTATGATGGATTGTAACAACAATTACAAACCAGTGAAAAGCTATCCAAGGAAAGAAGGCATTGAACTTCAAGGTGGTTCAAACCAAAAATGCCTATTCGAAAATCCATCATCTACAAAGAAGACAAAGTTCAGAATTGAGCTTCTTTCAGCAAGGCATGGAAGAACTGAAGGTTTCTGCACTTAAAGAAGCAGAAGTCAAAAGTACATACGATTAACCACAAAACAGTGTTCTTACTATCACAACTGAAGTTCATGTCAAAAAAATGTCTGACATTGACATTAATCTTTTCAGCAAGCCTGCAAACCAGGATACAACACAACAATTTTATATAGATCCACATCCTGATGTAGGCATCCAAGACACCTAATTTCTTTGAATCTTCAAGTTCATTCTTGTAGATATCAGTAAAGTCCTGCTTTCAGATCAAGTTTCTGAGATGTGATTTTCTGCACCACAACAGCTCATACTGAAGCAAGTGTGAAACTGTGTCACTGCTACCTACAGAAGCAGTTATCACTACCCAGGAAGTAGTAGAGAATTCCTAAAGGCAGAGGAAACTTGATGGGCTGAATAGCCTATTTCTGCTCCTACGTTTTATGCTCTTATTTCCTCATGTCCAGAATTTCTTGCTAGATTCATTAAATAAGGCAGGGCAGGTGACTGAGGTGTCATTGGGGGAGCACTTTGTGGTCAGCGACCATAATTCTATTCGTTTTAAAATAGTAATGGAAAAAGATAGACCAGATGTAAAAGTTGAAGTTCTAAATTTGAGAAAGGCCAATTTTGACGGTATTAGGTAAGAACGTTCGAAAGCTAATTGGAGGCAGACGTTCGCAGGTAAAGGGTCGGCTGGAAAATGGGAAGCCTTCAGAAATGAGATAACGAGAATCCAGAGAAAGTATATTCCTGTCAGGGTGAAAGGGAAGTCTGGTAGGTATAGGGAATGCTGGAGGACTAAAGAAATTGAGGGTTTGGTGAAGAAAAAGAAGGAAGCATATGTCAAATATGTGGGTGGCACGGTGGCACAGTGGTTAGCACTGCTGCCTCACAGCGCCTGTAGACCCGGGTTCAATTCCCGACTCAGGCGACTGTGTGGAGTTTGCACGTTCTCCCCGTGTCTGCGTGGGTTTCCTCCGGGTGCTCCGGTTTCCTCCCACAGTCACAAAGATGTGCGGGTCAGGTGAATTGGCCAAGCTAAATTGCCCGTAGTGTTAGGTAAGGGGTAAATGTAGGGGTATGGGTGGGTTGCGCTTCGGCGGGTCGGTGTGGACTTGTTGGGCCGAAGGGCCTGTTTCCACACTGTAAGTCTAATCTAAAAAAAAGTCTAATCTAAATATGGACAGGAGAGATCGAGTGAATCCTTGGAAGACTATAAAGGCAGTAGGAGTATACTTAAGAGGGAAATCAGGAGGGCAAAAAGTGGACATGCGATAGCTTTGGCAAATAGAATTAAGGAGAACCAAAGGGTTTTTACAAATATATTAAGGACAAAAGGGTAACTAGGGAGAGAATAGGGCCACTCAAAGATCAACAAGGCGGCCTTTGTGTGGAGCTACAGAAAATGGGGGAGATACTAAATGAATATTTTGCATCAGTATTTACTGTGGAAAAGGATATGGAAGATATAGACTGTAGGGAAATAGATGGTGACATCTTGCAAAATGTCCAGATTACAAAGGAGGAAGTGCTGGATGTCTTGAAATGGTTAAAAGTGGAGAAATCTTCGGGTAAAAAATGAGGTCTGCAGATGCTGGAGATCACAGCTGAAAATGTGTTGCTGGTTAAAGCACAGCAGGTTAGGTAGCATCCAAGGAACAGGAAATTCGACGTTTCGGGCATAAGCCCTTCATCAGGAATGAGGAGAGTGTGCCAGGCAGGCTAAGATAAAAGGTAGGGAGGAGGTTCTGTGCAGAGGAGATGACCTGGGGTGTGCAGTGAGAGAGAGACTCACTGAAATCCTTGTAGAGGGAGGAAGAGAGCTTCTTCAAGGAAGGCATCCTTGCAAGAGGATTCGCAGTAGGTTAAAATCTTTGGTTCTATGCAGAGGAGATGACCTGGGGTGTGCAGTGAGAGAGAGACTCACTACCTCCTCCCTACCTTTTATCTTAGCCTGCCTGGCACACTCTCCTCATTCCTGATGAAGGGCTTATGCCTGAAACGTCGAATTTCCTGTTCCTTGGATACTGCCTAACCTGCTGTGCTTTAACCAGCAACACATTTTCAAAAGTGGAGAAATCCCCAGGACCTGATCAGGTGTAACCGAGCACTATGTGGGAAGCTAGAGAAGTGATTGCTGGGCCTCTTGCTGAGATATTTGTATAATTGATAGTCACAGGTGAGGTGCTGAAAGACTGGAGGTTGGCAAATGTGGTGCCAAAGTTTAGGAAGGGCGGTAAAGACAAGCCAGGGAACTATAGGCCGGTGAGCCTGACCTCGGTGGTGAGCAAGTTGTTGGAGGGAATCCTGATGGACAGGATGTACATGTATTTGGAAAGGCAAGAACTGATTCGGGATAGTCAACATGGCTTTGTGCGTGAGAAATCATGTCTCACAAACTTGATTGAGTTTTTTGAAGAAGTAACAAAGAAGATTGTTGAGGGCAGAGCAGTAGATGTGATCTATATGGACTTCAATAAGGCGTTCGACAAGGTTTCCCATGGGAGACTGATGAGCAAGGTTAGATCTCATAGAATACAGGGAGAACTAGCCATTTGGATACAGAACTGGTTCAAAGGTAGAGGACAGAGGGTGGTGGTGGAGGCCTGTGACCAGTGGAGTGTCACAAGGATCGATGCTGGGCCCTCTACTTTTTGTCATTTACATAAATGATTTGGATGCGAGCATAAGAGGTACAAAATTGGAGGTGTCATGGACAGCGAAATGGGTTACCTCAAATTACAACAGGATCTGGACCAGATGGGCCAATGGGCTGAGAAGTGGCAGATGGAATTTAATTCAAATAAATGCGAGGTGCTGCATTTTGGGAAGGCAAATCCTAGCAGGACTTATACACTTAATGGTAAGGTCCGAGGGAGTGTTGCTGAACAAAGAGACCTTGGACTGCAAGTTCATAGCTCCTTGAAAGTGGAGTCGCAGATAGATAGGATAGTGAAGAAGGCGTTTTGTATGCTTTCCTTTATTGGTCAGAGTATTGAGTACAGGAGTTGGGAGGTCATGTTGCAGCTGTACAGGACATTGGTTAGGCCGCTGTTGGAATATTGCGTGCAATTCTGGTCTCCTTCCTATCGGAAAGATGTTGTGAAACTTGAAAGGGTTCAGAAAAGATTTACAAGGATGTTGCCAGGGTTGGAGGATCTGAGCTACAGGGAGAAACTGAACAGGCTGGGGCTGTTTTTCCTGGAGTGTCAGAGGCTGAGGGGTGACCATATAGAGGTTTACAAAATTATGAGGGACATGGATGTGGTAAATAGGCAAAGTCTTTTCCCTGGGGTGGGTGAGTCCAGAACTAAAGAGCATAGGTTTAGGGTGAGATGAGGAAGATATAAAAGAGACCTAAGGGGCAACTTTTTCACACAGAGGGTAGTATGAGTATGGAATGAACTGCCAGAGGAAGTGGTGGAGGCTGGTACCATTGCAACATTTAAGAGGCATTTGGATGGGTATATGAATAGGAAGAGTTTGGAGGGATATGGGCCGGGTGCTGGCAAGTGGGACTAGATTGGGTTGGGATATCTGGTCGGCGTGGACAGATTGGACCGAAGGATCTGTTTCCATGATGTACATCTCTATAACTCTATTCTTCTATTAGATTCAACCACAGATTATAATGCAAAATAAAAGGAAATGAAAGCGAGAAATTGAGTTGTCTTTTTTTCCAACACATGGTGTACATTTGATACCTGGAGTGTTCTATCTTGATTTAGTTTGTCTTTCGTTGGTTTTCACTCCTGTGACATTCAAGTCTTCATAAGTGTCACAACCTAGGAGCCATCTGTCATGAGAATGAGCCACGTCATTCAATCCATGGGCTCACTTTCCAAGACACTGATAATGGAACGCATACATTCCATTTTTCTTCAAGAGAGATCCGGGAATAATATTAGAGATTATTGCCTCAGATGAAAGAGACTAGAGAAGGTCAGGATGGGGACGAAGGAATTGACGGCTGGTGGCATTTAAATTTAATTAGTAGATCTGAAATAATAAAACTAGTCTCAGCACTGGTGACATTTTTATTTATTTGTGGGACATGGACATTGTTGACTGGCCAGCATTTATTGCTCATACCTAGTTGCCCATGAGAAGGTGGTGGTGAACTGTTATCTTGAACTGCTGCAATCCACATGGTGTAGGTTGGCTTCGGGAGGGAATTCCAGGATTTCAACCCAGTGACAGTAAAGGAACAGCAATGTACTTCAAGTCATGATGGCTTGGACAATAACTTGAAGGTGATGGTGTTCCCATGCATTTGCTGCCCTTGTCCTTTTAAAAGGAAGTGGTTGTGGGTTTGGAAAGTGCTGTCTTAGGATCTTTGGCAAGTTGCTACAAACCGGCTTGTAGAAAGTACACACTGCTGCTCCTAAGCATCAGTGGTGGAGGGAATGGATGCTTATGGATATGGTGTTACTCATGCTTTGTCTGGATGGTGTTAATCTTCTTAAGTGTTGTTGGGGCTGCACCCATCCAGGTAAGTGGGGAGCAATTCCATCACAGTCCTGACCTGTATCTTGTAAGTGGTGGGCAGGTTTTGGGGAGTCAGGAGCTGAGTTACTCACCACAGTATTTCTCACCTCTGACCTGCACTTGTAGCCATTATCTTTATGTGGTGTGTCCAGTTGAGTTTTGTCAATGGTAACCCAAGGATATTGATAGTAGGGAATTCAGTGATGGTAGTATCATTGAATGTCCACAGTCAGTGATTAGATTGTCCCTGGTCATTGGAGCTGGTCATTGCCTGGTGTTTGTGTGGCACAATTGTTACTTGCTACTTGTGAGCCCAAGCTTAGATATTGTCCAGATCTTGTTGTATTTGGATATGGACTGCTTTGATATTTGAGGTATCGTGAATGATCCTGAACATTGTACAATTATTAGCAATCGTCCCCTTATGATGGATGCACCCTTGCCATTCTCAGTGCTTTCTCTCAGTGTTGTTTAACATGAAGGAGTTCTGACCTTATGATGGAGGGAAAGTCATTGATGAAGCAGCTGAAGATGGTTGGACCTAGACACTACCCTGAGGAACTTCTGCAAATGTGCCCTCAAGCTGGGATGACTAGTTTCCAACAACCACAACCATCTTCCTATGCGTCAGGTATGACACCAACCAGTGGAGAGTTTATCCCCTTTACCCGTTAATTCCAGTTTTACTTGAGCTCCTTGAAGCCACACTTTGTCAAACGAAATTCAACTAAGTCAGCTGTTTTGTTCATGTTTCAACCAAGGCTGTCATGAGATTAGGAACAGAGTCCTGGTGGAACACAAACTGGGTGTCACTGAGCAGGTTTTTGCAAGCAGGTGCTGCTTGATAGTACTGTTGATGACATCTTCCATCACTTTCCTGACGATCGAGAGTAGACAGATGGGGCAATGATTGGCCAGTTGAATTTGTCCTCGGCAGGACATACCTGGGCAATTTTCCACATCATTGAGTATATGTCAGAGTTGTACCTATACTGGAACAGCTTGGCAAGGGGAGTGGCAAGCTCAGGAGTACAAGTCTTCAGTACTATTGCCAGAATGTTGTCAGAGCTCATAGCCTTTGCAATATTCAGTGCCACATGGAGTGAATTGAACTTGCTGCAAACAGATGTCCGTGATGGTGGGGACTATAGGAATCAGTCAAGATGGATCATCCACTTGGTACTTCTAGCTGAAGATTGTTGTGGATGCCTCAGCCTTAATTTTTGCACTTATACATTGAGCTCCTCCATCATTGAGGAAGGGGATATTTGTGAAGCCTCCTCTTCTAGTGAATTATTTAATTGTCCACCACTGTTTATGACTGAATGTAGCAGGAACTTAGACTTGATCTGCTGCTTGTGGGATCGCTTAGCTCTGTCGCTTGCTGCTTATGCTGCCTGGCACATAGCTATTCTGTTTGGTAGCTTCACCAGGTTAACACTTCTTTTTTAGCTTTTGCCTGGCATGCTCTCCTGCAATCTCCGTTGAACCAGGGTTGATCCTATGGTTTGATTGTAATGGTGGAGTGGGGGATATGCCAGGCTATGAGGTTGTGTTGTGGAAGAATCACTCAATATTCTGTAAAAATTACACAGAGATGCAGAAAATCCCTCACAAAGTTAAACTTTAATTTGCAAAGAAAAACCAGCAATCAGCTAATGGCTACCCATTTGCTCACCAAGCCTTTGTTCCACTGCAGTTTATACAGCTGTTGTTCCCGTGCTTATCGGATAACATTAGCATAACCAATCATATTGTTTTGCTTTGTCTTTCTAAACTAATCATTGTCTGCCACATTGGTTCCCTACATTACACTTAACATATTACATTACTCCACCATCATCTTCATCATTAGTTCATCTAGCAGTGATTTAACAAGCCTATCACACTGCACTACTATTATCTGTTACTGGAGCCCTGTAATATGATCCCGGGCATGCATTACAACACTAAATTAACTACATAACTGCCAGAGTAACTTCCATAGTTGCAGATTGTACTGGAGTATAATTCTGCTGCTATTACCAATTACATGGAAAGATGCAGCTGGCAGATTGGTAAGGATGAGGTCAATTATGTTTCTCCCTCACCACCTGCCAGTCTAACAGCTTATGTCCTTTAGGACCCTACCAGCTTGATCAGTACTACTGCTACTAAACCAATCTTGGTGTGGACATTGCAATCCCCCACCCAGAATACATTTTGTGCCGTTGCCATTCTCAGTGCTTTCTCTAAGTGTTGTTCAGCATGAAGGAGTTCTGATTCATCAGCAAAGGGAAGACAGTAATCAGCAGGAGATTTCCTTATCCCATGTTTAACCTGAAGCCATGTGACTTCATAGGGTCAGGCGTCAATCTTAAGGAGGCCCGGGCCAACTCCCTTTGGACTGTATACCACGGTGCTGTCCCCTCTGCTAGGTCTGTCCTGCTGGTGGGACAAGACATATCCAGGGATGGTGATAGTGGTGTCTGGAACTTTGACTGTAAAGTATGACTCTGTGAGTATGACCATGTCAGCCATGGCTTGACTAATCTGTGAGGTAATGTTCTCAGTTTTGGCACTAGCTCCCGGATGTTAATAAGGAGGACTTGCAGCATGACAGGGCTGTTTCTGTCATTGTCTTTCCCAGTAGTTTGGTCCATGATAGGTGGTCCATCCAGTTTCATTCCTTTCTTGAGACCTCATAGTGATTGATACAACTGAGTGGTTTTCTCTGCCATTTCAGAAGGCATTGATAATCAACCACATTGCTGTGGGTCTGGAGTCACGTGTCGAGGATTTACTTCCCTGAAGGACATTAGGGAGCGAGATAGGTTTTCCAATGCCTTTGATGATCTTATACAACTCTATAAGGTCCTGCCAATTGATGATGGTTTCATGATCATCAGTAGGTTTTTAATTCCCTGTCTTAACCTCAACCTTATTCAAATGACAAGAAGTAGTCAAACTAGTTAAGGTCAAGAAAGAAATAGTGCAGGAACAGTGAATCATGGAACAAACAGTCAAAAGGCAGCCAGTATAAGATTTCACCAGGAGCTCTAGATTCATGACTGCATGCAAATAGAAGACAAAAATCATTAAGACTAGCTATGTTAGCACAAGAAGTATGTTTAATGTTCTCAATAAGGGATGATAGCCAGCAAGCTACAATCCGGGGCGAGCTGGGAAATCGGATACAAAATTGACGGCAGGAAGCAGAGGGCAATAGTGAAAGAATGCTTGTCCAACTAACGGAGAGCCTCAGGGGTCAATGCTGGGCCCATTACTATCTGTTATCTAAATCAATAATTTGGATGAGAATATCCAAGGCATGGTTAGTAAGTTTGCTGATGACACTAAAATAGGCGGTATTGTGGACAGTGAGGGAGGTTATCAGAAATTGCAGCGGACCTTGATCAACTGGGGAAGAAATGGCAAATGGAGTTTAGTATAGAGAAGTGTGAGATCTTGTATTTTGGAAAGTCAAATCAAGTTGGGAGTTTCACGCCTTAAGGAGTGTAGTGGAACAGAGGGATCTTGGAGTTCAGGTTCACAGTTCTCTGAAAGTGGACTCACAGGTAGACAGGGAAGCAGAGAAAGCTTTTAGCATACTGGCCTTAATCAGTCAGGGTACTGAGTTTAGAAGTTGGAAGTTATGTTGCAGTTGGACAGAACATTGGTGAGGCCTCACTTGGAATATTGTGTTTGGTTTTGGTCACATGTTCAAGGAAACATGTTATTAAACTGGAAAGAGTGCAGAAGAGATTTACAACGATGTTACCTGGAGTCAATGGTCTGAGTAATAGGGAGAGGTTCGCCAAACTAGGATCGTTTTCTTTAGAGCATAGGAGACTGAGGCAGGACCTTATAGAGGTGTAGAAGATCATCAAAGGCATGGGTAGGGTGAATGCACTGTTTTTTTCCCAGGGTTGGGGTATTGAGGACTTGAGGGCATCAGTTTAAGTTTAGAGGGGAACGAATAAAAGGGAAACTGAGGGGGGACTTTTTTTTACACAGAAGGTGGTACACATATGGAATGAGCACCCAGTGGAAGTGGGTGAGGCAGGTACATTAACAAAATTTAAAAGGAATTTGGACAAATACATGGATAGGAAAGGATTAGAAGGATATGGGCGCAGTGCAGGGAAATGGGGTTAGCATGGATGGACATTTTTGTCGGAATGGACCAGTTTGGGCCAAAGGGCCTCTCTCCATGCTGTAGGGCTCTATGATCACTAGATATGACCAGAGCAGAAGAGTTATCCAGAATGTGTCACCATTCACTGATGCTGTGTGGAATGATGGTCAGACTGAATCATATGAGTTGGCAATGAATACATATATCAAGGGTCAATCATAGGTGACTTATTAGATGGAAGCTATTTATTCCAGTTTCACTTAGGGAAGAGATTCTGGACAAGATACAACAGTGACGCATAGGGATCGTCAGGTGCAAGGCTACAGCTTATTTAACTGTATAGAGGCACAAGAATATTGAAGGATATTGACATAACTTTTTGTGAAACATGTGACTGTGTAGAGTTGGCAAAAATGTTTTCCATTGTTATCAATAAACAACAGACTTCACACTGGAAGGATCAGCATATTTCCAACTCAACTTTATTCCTGATGAAGGGCTTTTGCCCGAAACGTCGATTTCGCTGCTCGTTGGATGCTCCCTGAACTGCTGTGCTCTTCCAGCACCACTGATCCAGAATATTTCCAACTCACACTAAAACACAGCTTGGTGAACAACTAGTGATGACATATTCTAGTCTGGGGTCAGGTGCTAAGGCAGCTCACATTCTAGAAAAATATTTCAGTTCCCAGAAGCCTCAGTAACGGAGATCATGTCAAGCAGAACTTTGTAAGTTAATATGATGGTTTCATGAATACTCCTGTCACTGAATGAAAGTGTCCAAACTAATCAACAAATTTGAGTAAGAGGTTTATAGACTTCACACAGTTTTACCAGCAGAGCGAGAATAAAGCTCTGCTGACACAATTTGCTGCATTCAATTCCATGGAAATCATCACTGAGAAAGGGCGAAGTATGAAACCCTCCATTTTTTTCCTCTCCTGCCAACCTATCCAGTACCTCTACAATGATACACTCATTCGATTGGTGAAACTGGTCCTCACCTTCAACAATTTCTCTTTTGAATCCTCCTACTTCCTTCAAACCAAAGGGGTAGCCATGGGCACCTGCTTAGGCCCCAGCTATAACTACCTCTTTGTAGGATATGTGGAACAGTCCATCTTCCAAAACTACACCGGCACCATCCCCTACCTTTTCCTCTGCTATATCAGCGCTACCTCATGCTCCCAAGAGGAAGTGAACAGTTCATCAACTTCACTAACAACTTCCACCCTGACCTAAATTCACCTGGACCATCTCGGACACTTCCCTCCCTTCCTGGACGTCTCTACCTCCATCTCCGGTGACCGACTCAACACAGATATCTATTTCAAACCCACCAACTCCCATAGCCACTTGGACTACCCCACCCAAGTAAAAATGCGATCCCTTACTCCCAATTCCACCACCTCCATTGTATCTGCTCTCAGGAGGAGAAATTCAAATCCTGTGTCAAGGTCTGCAATTTTCGCTCCCACATGATCAAAAATGCCCTCTAGCGAATCTCCTCCACTTCCCACATCTCGGCCCTTGAATTCCACTCCTCTAAACACAACAGGAATAGAATTATCCTGGTCCTCATCTTCCACCCCACCAATCTCTGGATACAGTGCATCATCCTCTGCCATTTCTGCCACCTACAGTCAGACTGCACTACCAGAGATATAGGTCCATACAACCCACCCACACCCAGCACTTTCCCTTGCCGCTGCAAGAGGAGTAAAATCTATGCCCACACCTCTTCTCTTACCTCCATCCAAGTCTGAAAAGAGTCTTTTCATATCCAGCAGACATGTTCCTGCACATCCCTCCATCTCATCTACTGTGTCTGTTGCTCTCAATGGGGTCTCTGCTACAGCAGGGAGACACAATGCCAACTCACAGAGCATTTCAGGGAACACCAAACTACTCCACAACCCTGTAGATGACCACTTCAACTCCCCCTCCAATTCCCCCAAGGATATGCAAATCTTTGTACCAGTCAGGGTGGCCGGGCGGTCTAAGGTGCTGCGTTCAGGTCGCTTTCTCCCCTAGAGGCGTGGGTTTGAATCCCACTCCTGACATTCTTGGTTTGTGTATGAAATGAGTTGCCAGAGGATGTGGTGGAGGTTGGTATATTTGCAACATTTAAGAGGCATTTGGATGGGTGTATGAATAGGAAGGGTTTGGAGGGATATGGGCCAGGTGCTGGCAGGTGGGACTAGATTGGTTTGGGATATCTGGTGGGCATGGACGGGTTGGACCGAAGGGTCTGTTTCCATGCTGTACATCTCTGTGACTCTAAGCCCTGGGCTTCCTTCACCACCAAATCCAAGCCACCTGACAACTGGAGGACAAATGCCTCTCCTTCCACCTTGGGACCCTTAAACCAAATGGCATCAACATCAACTTCATTAGTTTCCAAATCTCTCCTCCCCCACCTTATCCCAGATCCAAACCTCCAACTTAGCACCACCTTCTTGAACTATCCTACCTGTCCATCTTCCTTCTCGCTGATCCACTCCACCCTCCCCATCAACTTATCACAATCACCTTCTACCCGCATCCACCTATCACCTTCACAGCTACCTTCCTGCCAGCTCTACCCCCACCTTTCTATTTATCTCTCAGCCTTCTTCCTCCCTGCTATATTACAGATGAAGGGCTTATGCCCAAAACATCGACTATACTGCTCCTTGGATCCTGGCTGACCTGCCCTGCTTTTCCAGCTCGACACGGTTAGACAATGTCTGAAGACTCAGGACACAGCAAGAAGAAATTGCCTCGTCCTGTGAACTATATAACTGCAAAAAAAGAAGTCTGTTTCACCAAGGCTGTCATCCCTTATGAAGGAAATGCAACAGATTAAATGTTCTTCAGTTTAAAGGGATTTTCAGGGCTTGTGCTGTCAGGAATAGAATCAAAGTCAGCAATATTCAATCAGAGACCTGCCAATCTTCCAACTCTGACGAGAATAGAGAATAGAGAAATCTCTTGGCCACCTGAACTTATGAAGTCAATGGCCTGGGGGGAGATGTTGTAGTGCTAAAAGTAATTGTATATGCAGTTGAATAAATATTCAAAATGCAAAAGAAAGCTTTGGGGAAGAAGGTGTACAATGTAAGCGTCTGGAAGGGTTAATGCTAAGATACATCTTAAGCATCATACAATATAACAATGCCAGTCAGACTTGGAATGAAAACAGTTTAGGATATCAAAGGATTCAGACTTAACATCTACATCTTCCTCAGTCTCTGTGACAATATCATGAGTTAAAAATCACACAGCACCAGATTATAGTCCAATAGATTTATTTGGAAGCACAATCTTTCAGAATGCTACTCCTTCATCAGATAACTGTGGAACAGGATCATAGAACAGGATATTTTGCTATAAATTCTGTTTCCTATGGTCCTGCTCCACTAGTTACCTGACAAGGGAGCAATTCTTGGAAAGCTTGTACTTTCAAATAAACCTATTGCACTATAACCTAGTGTTGTGTGATTTTTAACTTTGTCCACCCCCAGTCTAGTACCGGCATTTCGACATCATGAATATTACACGAGTCTAACTTGTAAATAGTTTCGAGCATGGAATGATCTATTTTCTTCAGACTACCAAATTCTTTTCCTCTATTACACCAGATGCAACAGGCCATATAGACCACAATCCTGAAAGAGGATGATGGCAGAGGGTAGTGAACAATAGAAGAGAGCGCTCATACCATATGATAAGCAGCGAAATGGATTGCTCAGAGAACACGTACAACCTCTGAATAAATGGTACCAGTTCGCTTTTTGCATGTCCACACTACGTTGTACTTTTCCCTTCTTCATTTGGTTGCCTTTGATGCAAAAGGTTGTCCACCAGGTGCTTATTGTAATCATTCCCAGTAGCAGAAATTCCCCAGTGCAACTGCTTTGAAGTGCTGTCTCCTTCCATGGCTGGTCTAAATGTTACTGTTTTGCCCCCTTTGTTGAAATGATGGCTTATCAACCAATTCCTGCTGTGCTCTCACCTTGCATGAGCTCCTGATACTCACTGTCAGAAGTAATCCATTCAGTTGCCAATATTGCCGCTAATTGCTTCCTTAACTGGCTCAAGTGGCTTTATTCCTTCAGTGAGTAGATTGTCTATATTATTTGCAGAGTATTATTAAGGGATAAAAAAAGAAGTGGGAACAGGGTCTGTGGACAGGATTGGTGCCATTTGCTGTTCTTTTTTACTATCAACCACCACACCTCCAACTATGTGGGAATGTTCCTTCCTTGTGTGAAGTTGGATGGCAGCAGACATCAAAATTGTATTCCAGAATGTTTAATCACTTTTACAAAAATGAGGAAAATTTTACATATCAGTTAGTAGGTGTTTTTAAATCAAAAACCTCGTATTTCCCCATTAGTTTTACTCTTTAAAATGCATAAAAATATTGTCTTCTGAGTAGTTATTTATTTTGCCTTTTTCCTAGTGAAACAATTTTCTCCAACACCAAACATTAATGTTGACAGTGTGACGTGTAGTTTTTAAGAAAAAAGGTTTTATCTAGTTATTGCAGCGTCATATAATGTTCAGCAGTATGTCTTCGCTTGGTCATGACTTCCTTAATCTGGCAACATAAATTTTCATTGTGGAATGAAATAAGGCCATGTTCTATTGACTTTATTTCCACTGACTAAAATCATATCAAATAAAAGGATAGAATAAGTGTAAATCTGGCATTTATAAAGCTTCCTATTTTTATAGACACAGCAATGAAAAGCAACATTACCATGTTGAATATTTTAGCTAAAGTTGGTAGAAAAACCATCCTATGAAGCAATAAATTCAATCTCTGGATTCTACAACTACTGATGGATGGCAAGGGAAGACTTCTTCTTGACATATGTTATATCAGATGGAATTTCCACTGATCCAGCTGTTATGGGGTGCTCACAAGTGTGCAAGATCTAAAATACAGGTGTGATGCTTTCCAGAGTCCACAGTGCTTGCAGGTAAAACAGAAATCATTTGAGTTTACATATTACAGTCACAAGTCAGATATAATACACACCATATAGATATTAAAAGATAAATAGGTGACTCTCCAACACTTCAGTCTGCCTCCAGCACATTATTCCCACTACAGGTTCCTTTTGGGATTTCACCAAGCTGCTCACTTTCTGTGCAATCCCAGCTCCCAATTATTCTGCTCAGAGGTTTTGAGATAACTTGCATCAGGATCAACTGCTTTTGCTCTCTCCCTCTTTCTCTCAAATTTTCTTACTACTATTTGTAACATGATAACCCAAAGACCTTATATGGAGGATTCCTAAGGGATCATTCTGAGGTGGGGGTGGGAATGCGGGTTAGCGGTGGTGTGATTTGTAGTACAGTCTGCACAAATGGGTTGCATTATCCTGATAGCTGTGCTCTGTACAACTGCAGCAAGCCTGGAAACTGGAGAACCAGGAGAATAGGAGCAATCTTGCAAGGAGAAGGACTCTGGGAAGAGGTAGCTTTCCTTGTACATGACAGAACTCAGCTGTGCCGGGTATTACAAGACTGACATGCAATTACAGTCAATGAGGACGTTCAATCGTCATTGGGTCATGATGCCAGTATTTGCTTTGTATTGTGTGGCCGAACTGTAGCCCAATGCTCATTTTGTTTGTCTTCACTTTTGGTGGCTGTAAATTGATGATCCTATGTGGGAAGTTGTTTAGAGAGCACTTGCTGTGAGTGCTGAATAGGTTTGTCCCACTCAGACAAGGAAAGTATGGTAGGGTGACAAGAAATGTGGAAAATTGAGTCAAGAGGATGAAGGAAGCTTACTTAAGCCTGTGGAAGCAAGGTCAGACAGGACTCTAGAGGGTTACAAGGTAGCCGGGAAGGAACTGAAGAATGGACTTCAGAGAGCTAGAAGGGGGCACCTTTATCTTTATTTTCCTTAAGGTGCTGGCTCATCTTGGAGATCAGTGAATCAAGCAAATCTCCACTCATTGTCTATGTAATAGCCTAGCCAGAGAAGGTTTGTCCCCGAGATGGGAATATGAATGGCATGGTGGGGCTTGGTAAGGATAAGTTATAAGTAATTTGATGAGCCTGTGAACATAAAAACATACAAAACAGTTAGGAACAGGAGTAGGCAATTCAGCACTCAAGCTTGCTCTATAATTTAATATGATCATGGATGATCTGATTGTAATTTCAAATTCACAATCCCACCTACTCCTGATAACCTTTCACCCCTTGTTTAACAAGAATCTATCCATCTTCAGCTTAAAGATATTCAAGGTCTCTATTGCCAGCAACTTTTCAGGAAGAAAGCACTGAAGCCTCACAACCCCCTGAAAAAAACTGACCTAATCTTTGTTTTAAATGGATAACCCTTGATTTTAGGTTGGCTCCAACCTGACTTAACAACATTGACATTATGTACATGAACTTATATGGCAAACAGGCATTGAGAATGACTATTAACAGAAGTATTGGTGAATTTGCAACATCTTTGATTTGATTTAATGGCTTGACACTTAAGGAAGCTTTTGTGCTCTATTTTCATCATTAAAGATTAGTTTCAACATGTGCGTGAACCATGTCTGCTAACTGAATTGACTCAGTATTAGAGCACTCAAAGAACATCTTTATCTAAACATGTAAGAGGATGGATAGCTGACAAAATGCCACCATTTAAAATGGACCCAGTATAAATTTCCATTTGAATAATTTGACAACATTTGTGCATGGGCAGGACTAACTAAATTATATTATTACTTTAACAGTAAATTAACAAGGTCTTTCCTTATGACATATTGATGTGTGAAGAAAAGTTTTGCTTGTCAATTGCCTGTATTACAATCGAAGAGTTCTGAACATACCATAAAATGAGAAAGTGAGAAATTAGTGTAGAAGTTACTTCAGTAAGGCGTTCAACAAGATTCCCCATGGGAGACTGGTTAGTAAGGTTAGATCTCATGGAATACAGGGAGAGCTAGCCATTTGGATACAGAACTGGCTCAAAGGTAAAAGACAGAGAGTAGTGGTGGAGGGTTGTTTTTCAGACTGCCACAAGGATCGGTGCTGGGTCTACTACATTTCATTATTTACTCAAATTATTAGGATATGAGCATAAGAGATATAGTTAGTAAGTGTGCAGATGACACCAAAATTGGAGATGTTGTGGACAGTGAAGAAGGTTACCTCAGATTACAACAGGATCTTGATCAGATGGACCAATGGGCTGAGAAGTGGCAGATAGAGTTTAATTCAGATAAACATGAGGTGCTGCATTTTGGGAAAGCAAATCTTAGTAGGATGTATACACTTAATGGTAAGGTCCTAGGGAGTTTTGCTAAACAAAAAGACCTTGGACTGCAGGTTCATAGCTCCTTGAAAGTGGAGTCACAGGTAGATAGGATAGTGAAGAAGGCGTTTGGTATGCTTTCCTTTATAGGTTAGAGTATTGAGTACAGGAGTTGGGAGGTCATGTTGTGGCTGTAAGAATGTTGGTTAGGCCACTTTTGGAATATTGTGTGAAATTCTGGTCTCCTTCCTATCGGAAAGATGTTGTGAAACTTGAAAGGGTTCAGAAAAGATTTACAAGGATGTTGCCAGTGTTGGAGGATTTGAGCTATAGGGAGAGATTGAATAGGCTGGGGCTGTTATCCCTGGAGTGTCGGAGGCTGAAGGATGGCCTTACAGAGGTTTATAAAATCATGAGGGGCATGGATAGGGTAAATAGACTCCCTGAGATGGGGGAATCCAGAACTAGAGGGCATACTTTTAGGGTGAGAGAGGAAAGATACAAAAGAGACCTCAGGGCAACTTTTTCACGCAGAGGGTGGTGTGTGTATGGAATGAACTGCCATAGAAAGTGGTGGAGGCTAGTACAATTGCAACATTTAAAAGGCATCTGGATAGGTATATGAATAGGAAAGGTTTGGAAGGATATGGGCCGGGTGCTGGCAGGTGGGACTAGATTAGGTTGGGATATCTGGTCGGCATGAACAAGTTAGACTAAAGGGTCTGTGTCCGTGCTCTATGACTATGATTCTGGTGGCCAAAACTTCAATTTTGTGTTGAAACTATAGAAAATCTCAAGCTATTGCAATTTCATTTTGAACTGAAATAATGTTGCATCTTTTATTGTCTGACTCAGCATATACTAGAATATCCAAGAATTTATTAGACAATTTATCTGATAAAAACATTCAAATGCTTTTGTCCATCAGACAATATATTTTGTTTGTTAATAGAAATGTATCTTGAAAAATTAAGAGTTTAAGTGATCCTTCAGTAAAATTACTTAATAAATAATTACATTTCATTAGTAAGCAATCAATTACATTTTGGAAATGCTGATTACATAGTGCTAATGATTTACACTGTGCAAATTTGAAAGTATATGCTAGAAATTTCCTGTTGCAAAGAATGACAAGGAAAATCTTATAGTAGGTAAGCACAACATTCAGGATTTTGTTATATCCTGGTTATTACCGTTTCAGTGAGTAATTACATTATTACATCCAAAGTTACAAACAAGGAACAACAGGAGGCCCTTCAAGCCTGCTATATCACTCAATACAATCATGGCTGATCTAATTTTAACCTCAACTCATAAAGGTGGATAAATCCTCTGGATCTTATCAAATGTACCCTGGAACTCTGTGTGAAGCTAGGGAAGTGATTGCAGGGCCCCTTGTTAAGATAGTTGTACTATCCATAGCCACAGGAAAAGTGCCAAAAGACTGGAGCTTGGCTAACGTGGTGCCACTGTTTAAGAAAGGTGGTAAGGAAAACCCAGGCAACTCCAGACCGGTGAGCCTGACATTGATGGTGTTCAAGCTGTTGGAGGGAATCCTGATGGACTGGTTTCATGTGTATTTAGAAAGACAAGGACTGATTAGGGATAGTCAGCATGACTTTGTGCATAGGAAAGCATGTTTCACTAACTTGATTGAGTTTTTTAAAGAATGAACGAAGAGGAATTTTAAGGGCAGAGCAGTGGGCGTGATCTATATGGACTTCTGTAAGGCATTTGACATGGTTCCTCATAGTAGACTTGTTACCAAGGTCAGATCACACAGAATAGAGGCAGAACTATTGGATACAGAACTGGCTTGAAGGTAGAAGACAGAGAGTAATGGTGGAGAGCTGCTTTTTGGACTGGAGGCCTGTGCCCAGCAATGAGTTACAAGGATCAGTGCTAGACCCACTGTTTTTTGTCATTCATATTAATGATTTGATGTGAACATAAGACGTATGGTTAAGTAGGTTTGCAGATGACACCAAAACTGGAGGTGTTGTGGATAGCAAAGAAGGTTACCTCAGAGTACTATGGGATCTTGATCAGATGGGTCAAAGGGCTGAGGAGTGGCAGAAGGAGTTTAATTTAGATGAATGTGATGTGCTGCATTTTAGAAAGGCAAATCAGAGCAAGACTTATACATTTAATGGTAGGGTGCTGGGGAGTGTTGCTATACAAATAGACTTTGGAGTACAGGTTCATAATTCCTTGAAAGCAGAGTTGCAGGTAGATAGGATAGTGAAGGGGGCATTTGGCATGTTTTCCTTTATTGGTCAGTGCATTGAGTTTGGGAGTTGGGTTGTCATATTGTGGCTGTACATGATATTGATTAGGCCACTATTGGAATACTATGTTCAATTCTGGTCTCCCTTTTTAGGAAGGCTGTTGTGAAATTTGAAAAGTTCAGAAAATGTGAATGAGGATGTTGCCAGGGTTGGAGGTTTCAGCTATAGGGAGACACTGAATAAACGGGGGCTATTTTTTTCTGGAACATCGGAGGCTGAGAGGTGACCTTATAGAGATTGATAAAATCATGAAGGGCATGGATAAGGTAAATAGCCAGGATCTTTTCCCTGGGGTGGGGAAGTCCAAAACTAGAGGGCATTGGTTTAAGGTGAGAAGGGAAAGATTTAAAAGGGACTTAAAGGGCAACATTTTCACACAGATTGTGTGTGTGTATGAAATTGTCTGCTACCTTCAAGCCAGTTATGTCTGCAAATAGCTAGTTCCGCCTTTTTCCATGTGAACTAATGTTGCTAACAAGTCTACCGTGAGAAACCTACTGAAGTCCATATAGATCACACCCATTGCTCTGTCATCCAAAATCCTCTTACTTATTTTTTAAAAAACTCAATCAAGTTAATGTGATATTATTTCCAAGCACAAAGCCATACTATACCTAATCAGTCCTTGTCTTCCCAAATACATACCAATCCTGTCCATCAGGATTCTCTCCAACAGTTTGCACACCACTGATGTCAGGCTCACCGGTCTATAGTTTCCTGACTTTTACTTACCACCTTTCTTAAATAGTGATACCATGTTAGCCAATCTCCGGTCTTTTGGCAGTTTTCCTGTGGCTACAAGTATCTAAACAAGGGGCCCAGCAAGGTGGAGGCTGGTAAAGTTACAAAATCTAAAAGGCATCTGAATAGCTCTATGAATAGGAAGGATTTAGAGGGATATGTGCCAAATACTGGCGAATGGGACAAGATTTATTTAGGATATCTAGTCAGTATGGATGAATTAAACCAAAGGGTCTTTTTCTATACTGTAATTATCTATGACTTTATAACTCTAATTCCTGCATATAGACAATAAATGGTCCTGGTAATATGTTGCTTCATTTGTTGTGTGGTTTAATGCCACACTATGACTTTGGGTCCAAGGCTGGTCAAAGAGAAAGCCAAGTCAAGAATTGAGGTCAGGCTTAGATTTTTAAGTAACATTAATTATTATACTTTCATACTAAATATTGCTATTATTGGTAATCATAGATGTACCATGTCTTGATTTAGAGTTAAAACAATTAAGGATTAAACTATCACCTTTGTGTTCTCATTTCGATGTGTTCATGTAAGGCTTTCATAAGTCTCACTCAAGTGTATTTTCCTGTGTTCCTTCTAGTGTGTTCCAAGTCCACCCACTCTGTGTTGTTTATCCTCAGTGATGTGCAGCTCCATGACATCATTGCAAGGTTGCTCCAGGGACAAAAGCTCTTACATAAAATTACACAGACAGAAAAATCTAACAGGTCCCTAAAGCAATTCACAGTGTGTTGAGTAACTAGCATCAGCTTAAATTCACAAATAGGGCAAGTGCCATTGAATTTAGTCTCTTGAAATTCCATGCAGTAATTCAATTAAAGATCCTATAAATGTGAATAATCTAAATCATTTTCTCCAGATTGCAGGTGGTTAAAATCCTAAAAAAAAGCCAGGAAGTGTCTGATTGCAATGTTCCTCAAAATAACCAGTATACAGATTTAATGGATCGTATGGCTTTTCTCAATGGCAGTAGTATTTTATGATTTTTCGTCATTGTCCAGCCAAAAGCTCTGTGGTTAGCATTGCTGTCTTATAGCACCAGAGACCACATTCAATTCCAACCTTCTCCCTATGGGTTTTCTCCAGGTGCACCGATTTCCTCCCATTGAGCAGGTTAGGTGAATTGGCTAGGCTAAATTGCCCAGGGTGTGTAGGTTAGAGACATTAGTCAGGGGAAATGTGGTATTATAGGATAGGGGAATGGGTATGGGTGGGATACTCTTCGGAGGGTCTGTGCGGACTTGGTGAGCCAAATGTCCCATTTCAACACTGCAGGGAATCTATGATTCTACGAGGACAAATCAGAATATATTACATTTGATTACATTAGGTATGATTTTCCCATTCCCAGAGTTGGTGAGGAAGATGTCAAGAAGAACAAAAAATTGGGCAAATTGGCACTGGATACATGCCCCATTTTCACAAAGTTCACAACTTAGTTCAGATGGGAAGAAAAATGGGCAACTTTTTGGTTTGCCACCAATTAAGACCCTTATTTGGTCAATTATCTGTCAGTTAAGGGCATCAACTCACCACCAGCCCTATTATCCGCCTTCCCAACAGGCAATGGCAGGAAAAACAGGGCAAATTTGGGGATGAGGACTCCATTTGTCCCAATCTGGGAGAAATTGACAACAGAAGTGAGGTACAAACAAGTTTCCCACTGAAAACCAATCCCTGCACTTGCCTTCAATTTACTGGATCCCTCTCCCTGTGACGACCACACCTTCCATTCCAGCCCTCATTGTGTTACAACCTGAGCCTCCAGTGACGATGTCTAGGACGCAAAAGCTGCCAGTAGATCAATGTAGGATGGTACTTCATTTGTGAGACATCTGACTGGACAAGAAGCTCACTGGACATTTTAAGTTCCTATTTGTTACTTGATCTGCCAAGCTTTCTGACTGGTTGTGATGGGGACTTAATCACCTCCAAAATCACTCAACTCCAGTTAGTGCAAAGAGCAAACACTACATGTTGGCCATTGTATCAGTTATCAAATAGCATAGGAATACAAGAATTGACAGGAATACAGGAAAAAAATATGAAGTAGTCCAACAACCCCCTTAATTTTTAAATAGCTCATGAGTTTTTACTGTTTGGGGCTCCAATATGAACAGCGTTTAGGTGAACAGTGAGAGGAAACATGGCCTAGTGAAGGCAACTGTAGCTGGTGCAAGTCAAATCCCAATTGACTGTGTAAAGATTAGCTTTGCAAAGGAATAGAACATGGAAAAAAAAAGAGTCCCACCAGAATCAGTGCTCAAACTTCTGTTATTTACAAGATGTATTAAAGATTTAGAGTTCAGTTTCAGAAGCTCAATTTTTAAATTCAAGATGACACCAGATTGAGGAGATGGGGAGGATTGCATCAAATTACAAGTATATGCTAATGAAATGAATGGACATATAGTTATCAAATGAATTCCAATACAGATAAGCGTGAGTTGTTCGATAAGGAGGTCACATATTGCTTGGAAGTAATTTATATAGTCTAGAGGAGCAAAGGCATTGGGAGCATGAATATACAAATCACTAGCTATTTTGAAGTACTCACACCAGGAGGAGTGGTTCAAGATGCAAACCATATACAGCTCAAAGCACTCTCATAAAAGCAATTAGAGTTGGGCAATAAACAGAACCATAAAAAAGTTACAGCATAGAAGAAGGACATTCAGCCCATCCTGCTTACACTGTCTGAATAAAGTAGCCACATATTGCTTTCCTACTTTTCCTACTGATGTGTAACCTTGCAGGTTACAGAGCTTCAGATGAACATCCAGATTCCTTTTCAGTGTGTTGAGGGTTTCAGCATCAACCACCAAACTGAACAGAGAATACCAGACACTTATCGCCTTCTGGATAAAAAAGTTTTTCCTCAGGCTTCCTATTTTCCTTCTACCACTCACGTTATATCCATACCCTTTCTGCTAGAGGAAACAGGTCTTTCACTTAATGATCTAGATATCATTTTTGTCACTGAGCAAAACAACTTGTTAGTCAAATAGGGAGAGGCTACTTTCTCAAACAAGATATAGCTGATTGCATGATAGGTACCAGATAAAATGAACATTATTGCTAACGCAATTGGGAGACTTAGAAAAATGGGTTTGTACCCTTCATGTCCTTAAGATGTTCTATCTTCCCATCCAAGTCCTCTGCCATCATGATTTAGGTAGCGCTCAATGAGCATCTAGTAAATACTATGTGATGGTGTTCAAAGATAGGATCCATGGTAATAAAGTTCTGTCTTTCACACATGTAAATGTATGCAATATGTCATAAAGATGTTTAATCTTCAGATATATATGTTGACTTGTGCTGCAAACTAAGACTGCTTCTAGTAATTCAAAGGCAATTAGAAAATGAATTAAGCTAAAGAAGGGTTTTCTAGGAGGT
This sequence comes from Hemiscyllium ocellatum, assembly GCF_020745735.1. Lineage (NCBI taxonomy): Eukaryota > Metazoa > Chordata > Chondrichthyes > Orectolobiformes > Hemiscylliidae > Hemiscyllium > Hemiscyllium ocellatum. The sequence continues at coordinate 144,719,596 of NC_083401.1, forward strand.
GGCTACCAAAATATTGGTCAAAAAAGTGAAGTTTTGACAGGGTCTTCAAGAAGGAAAGGAAATTGGAGAGGTAGAGAGCTTTCAAAAAAGAAATTCAGAGCTAGAACCAAGACAGTCATAAGCACAGTCACCAGTAGTAGACACAATGTATGGGAGCTGGAAGAAAACAAAATTATCAGAAGACCATAGGGCCGGAATAGTTTATAAAACACATATAGAAAAAAGCTTAGATGAGGATTTCAGCATCATATGGCCAAAGGTGTAGAGGAGTCTTGTAAAGTTATAGAATTGAAAGTCAGGATTTTTTGTGGAAAAGATATGGGGTAGGTTATTTGCATGGAGTTGTAAATGGTTAACAGGCTCAAGTCTGTGTAAGGTTGATATAGAGGCCGAGAAATGGGAATGGAATACTAACAAAAATATAGGATTTGTTACATAGCTAGAGATGATGGATTTAATCTTCCCAATATTTTATTCTATGAAATTGCAGCTGATCCAAGACTATATATCTCACAAGACTTGGTGTGTTTTGCGAAATTTGACACAATATTTTCACAAAATTTCAAAAAGGAGTAGAGGGAAGCAATAAAAGGGAATGGTGAATGAGCAATAAGAGACACCATTGCTCAAGGTTATATAATTGGGATTGAATAGTTAAAAGTGAAATCAAACAAATAAAGTCCCATTGAGTTTGAAATGGAAGATAGGCACAGCAGTATCACAATGTGGTCTACAATGTCAAAGCTAATAGAATTTTGGAAAGGACAGGGAATGACAGTGCAGCATAGCAACAGAGAAATTAATTTGTTTATTTTTAGAGTGTTAACACATTTGAGGACTGAAGAGATGAAACAGAGACTGGGAAATATGGCTACAATTTACAAGAACAAACATAGCTGAGGGCTTTCTGAGAAGGGGTTGGTGGTGGCAGTTTTAAAAGAACATCAAAATTAGTACTATCTGAGAAAAGATAGCTTAAATCCATTAGCCAAAATTAAAATACAAGAACAAGTCTCAAAATTCACAAATAGTATGCAAATTCAAAATGCGAAATGCTTCTGCAATTAATTTATTTTCAATTTATAAATCAGTAATCAAGGCTCATTTTGACTTCATGCAGTAGTGTTCACCAGGCTACTGTCAACTGGCAGATTGCTTCACATCACTCGGTATTTTTATTTCTCTTGAAATCTATGAGAATGAAAATAAGAGAAGAGACATAGAGTAAGTTGACAATTTACCAATGCCCATTCTACACTATGGGTGAAATCCATTGGTCTCAGAGACAGAGAGAAGAATGCTGAGTGGGGAAACATAATTCCAAGAGTTCAAAATTCAAAATCCCACAGTGCGACCAACATTTGCATTTAGGTTGTCCTTTAAATGAGAGTCGAATATTTGGAAAGCAGTTGTCAGGTAACTTATCTGCATGATTTTTCAGCCTAGTACATGTCTAACTTGCTGGTATTAAAATCTACCCTAATGAAAAATGTGTGCCTTCAAACATCCACCCACATAAGAGGTGTGCACTTGGTGAGATTGACTTAGAGTCATAGAGATGTACAGCATGCCGACAACCCGTCGGCAACCCATCCATGCCGACCAGATATCCCAACCCAATCTAGTCCCACCTGCCAGCACCCGGCCCATATCCCGCCAAACCCTTCCTATTCATATACCCATCCAAATGCCTCTTAAATGTTGCAATTCAACCAGCCTCCACCACTTCCTCTGGCAGCTCATTCCATATCCGTACCACCCTCTGTGTGAAAAAGTTGCCCCTGAGATCTCTTTTATATCTTTCCTCTCTCACCTAAACCTATGCCCTCTAGTTTTGGACTCCCGGCGCCAGGGAAAAGACTTTGCCTATTTACCCTATCCATGTCCCTCAGAATTTTGTAAACCTCTACAAGGTCACCCCTCAGCCTCAGACGTTCCAGGGAAAACAGCCCCAGCCTGTTCAGCCTCTCCCTATAGCTCAAATCCTCCAACCCTGGCAACATTCTTGTAAATCTTTTCTGAACCCTTTCAAGTTTCACAACATCTTTCCGATAGGAAGGAGACCAGAATTGCACGCAATATTCCAAAAGTGGCCTAACCAATGTCCTGTACAGCCGCAACATGACCTCCCAACTTCTGTATTCAATACTCTGACCAATAAAAGAAAGCATACCAAATGCCTTCTTCACTATCCTATCTACCTGCGACTCCACTTTCAAGCAGCTATGAACCTGCACTCCAAGATCCCTTTGTTCAGCAAAACTCCCTAGAACCTTCCATTATGTGTATAGGTCCTGCTAGGATTTGCTTTCCCAAAATGCAGCACCTCGCATTTATCTGAATTATCTCCATCTGCCACTTCTCAGCCCATTGGCCCATCTGGTCAAGATCCTGTTGTAATCTGAGGGAACCCTCTTCGCTGTCCACTACACCTCCAATTTTGGTGTCATCTGCAAACTTACTAACTGTACCTCTTATGCTCGCATTCAAATCATTTATGTAAATGACAAAAATTACAGGACCCAGCACCAATCCTTGTGGCACTCTACTGGTCATAGGCCTCCAGTCTGAAAAACAACCCTCCACCACCACCCTCTGTCTTCTACCTTTGAGCCAGTTCTGTATTCAAATGGCTAGTTCTCCCTGTATTCAATGAGATCTAACCTTGCTAATCAGTCTCCCATGGGGAACCTTGTCAAATGCCTTACTGAAGTCCATATAGATCACATCTTCTTGCGGACTTCAGACTGAGTTCTTACTGTTTTGTACTGGAAGCAAGATGGTGTCAATTTGATGTGAATGATTAAGTTGGGATGTATGTGCTGCAAGTGAGGCGAAGGAGTTCAGGGGAGGAGGCTATCTGTCAGTATGGGCAGGCTGGAGAAATAGCAGTCCATGGGAGAGAGGGTCAGTGAGAAATATAGCCAAGGAACAATGCCATGGAAGGGTAATGCACTGCCCATCCCAGGATGGGAGGATGGACAGAGTCATGGCTGGGTATTATATGGTCTTACAGTGGGGGAATCGGGCTCATAAAAAGTAAGGATACAGGTCACCTCAGGAATGGAGGGATCAATTTCAGAAATGATTTTGCAATGTTATTAGTAAGGGGCTAAAGGGGAGAGTACTAATATCAACATAGAATCATAGAATCCCCATTTAGCCTATCAAGCCTGCACTGACCTTCCAAAAACAAAATCCCATCTTGAATCAATCTATCCCCATAACCTCATATTTACCTTGGCTAATCCTCCTAGCCTGCACACTACAGACAATTTAGCATGGCCAATCTACCTAACCATCTTTGGACTGTGGGAAGAAACAGGAACACCAGACAAAGCCAACACAGACACGAGGAGAATGTGCAAATTCCACACAGGCAGTCCATACAGATTTAAATTGAACTTGGGTCCCTGGTACTATGAGGCAGCAATGCTAACCACTGAGCCCCTGTGCTACTGATGGTGATTGATGACGAAGCTTGCACATAATTGACCTATCTGAAATGCATGTGTACTGGTACAATTACAGTGAGTGATGTCCCTGTGAGTGTCAGCTTATTGTGTGCACTTCGCCTTGCGGATTGCAAGAGATCCTTCATTCTTTTCCCTCATTGTATTCATATTCCTTTCTGGGACACGTATGACAGCTCTCACTATTAGATCAGTCCAGGCAGCCTTGGTCTAATGGGAGAACTTCAAGCTGGCATTCTTTGGGAACAAGACCTTCCCCTTTCCTGGACTGGAGGAGAGGTGACATTAAACCATGCTTTTATTTGGCGTGAGACATTTCTTGCGTGGGAAACAGTGACCAACACCAGCTCTCTTGGTGCTCCAGACTTGCAGTGGGTGAAGAGCTTTCTGGGTGAACTATATATATGGTGCCTACTCCTTCTACATCAGAAGTTGGCACAGGTTTTGAGGCAGGGAAGTGGCAGTAAAAACATGTACATCACAAAATATTTGCCGTTCCACTCAGGCAAGAATTCACTTGCATGTGTAACGAGCTGAGAAAATCTAACTCACCCCAAAGTGGATGTGACCGGATTTTTTTTATTAATTTGTGGGGTGTGGGCATGGCTGGTTGGTCAGCATTTATTGTCTGTCCTCAGTTGCTCTTGAGAAGATGATGGTGAGCTGCCTTCTTGAACCACTGCAGTGTACTTGCTGGGGTAGACCCAAAATGCCTTTGGGGAGGAAATTGCAGGATTTTCACCCAGTGACAGTGAAGAAACAGTGACATATTTCCAGGTCAGGATGGTGAGTGGCTTGGAGGGGAACTTGAAGGTGGTGGTGTTCACATGTAACTGCTGCCCTTGTCCTTCCAGATGGAAGTGGTCATGAGTTTGGAAGGTTGGCTCAGACTGTATAATGGAAGATTCCACCTATTGCACAAACCCAGACTTGAACAATGGGGAGAGGTCCTCAGGTTGCTATTTTTGGACAGGACACCCCTCCCCAACCCTCAAGATATTTGCCTATAACACTGCAGCAGGCTTCTCAGGCTCATGTCAGCAGTTGATTTCCTTTCACTGCTTCCAGGCAGAGACCCCTAACAAAAGACAGACCATCAATGGGGGCACGTCAAGTAGTGTACATCAACTGGGGAATACAAGCAGTTTCGGGTCAGGTGTTGAGCATTCCAGGTATGTTTCATCTGCTTTCTGCCCTTGGAGGGGAACAGAAAATTGGCCCCATTTGTCTTTAGGGAGTAAAACAACATCATTGTTTTAAAAATCAAATAATTTATTCATGCACAATTTACTTGTGTTCACTACAAATTTTCTCAACCATGACCACTAATTCATTGTGGCTTGGCAACTAATATCTTGATTTTGTTTGTTCTTTTAAAGTTCTCCAAATTGTCCACAACTTAAGATTTAAGCTATACGCATTGTCTGTCACTTAGCCTTCAGGGATTCCAGAAAAGACTTAATTGATGTATTTTTGCTTGGTTGCGGAAATATTATTCAATCATTTAAGCAATAGCACTCAATATATTTTCATCTCTAAGGACAAATCTTAACTTCTCTCAGGTTGTGTACTTGGAGTACTGGTTTAATGAAACATGTTAAGACACTGGCATAGAATTTTACAGACTCCCTTGTTTTGCTACATCAATGTCCTCAAGCTTAGAATATATTTAAACTCTGAAAAAGACATGAGCTGTAAAAGCAACAAAAGCTAAAATTGTTCAAAAAGCTGTTTTATTTCCCCACTAACTCTCCCTCTCCCATTCCTTTCCATCATTCCTGCTCTGGTGTGCCATGGTTATAAATTATTTCTGATAAATACAAGGCAGGAAGGTGAATAAGTTCTTTCACCAAATACTGTTTAGCAAGGGGGTGTGGCTACATGTAAAGAAACAGATCAAAGGAAGGCACTAACAGACCTTGTAGCCTGCCTACAGAAGATCAAGCTCTAATTTCTGAAGAAAGATTTGCAGTGAATGTGCTGTGGTCAATAGGTAGCTGACCTGAAGACCCTTAGCTGAGAGCCTTGATTCATGGTTTGAATTATCTTGATTATAACACCCCATCAGATTCCAAGCGACTCTGTTTAGTCAAGAGAGCTGTGCTTCTGTGAGATAGCTAACTTAAAACTTTAAAAAATCTATTTTATATTGTTTACTGCTAATAAAAGTATCAAATCAAAATCAATAATTAGTCAAAATCAATATTTGACTTTATAATTCCTTCTGCCAATCATTTTGTTGGACATGTTCCTGTGAGTATAAAACAGAAAATCTATTTATTTCTCTCTCCGGCTAACTATTTTGGCAAAATTATCAATTTCAGCAATTTTACCCCTTCCCTCAATCCCCTAAAAGTACTTAGCTGAAAAAAATGAGTGTAAATCTTTTTGACATGGTCAAGGTGAAAAGAAAATCTGCAAATGCCAAATATCAGAGTGGACACACACATAAATATTAAATGCACAGAGGCAGGTCAGCATTGCCTGAAAAAGGAATATCCATGGAAAGTCTGAGTGGGAACCTTCTCCAGATTGCCATTAATTATCATTTTCTTGTAGTCAATTAAAATTTAAAGGAGTCCTAATATGCATATTAGAGAGCATATTTTCTGTTTCTACTTTACGAGAAGCTTTCAGCTAATGAAAGAGGATAGACTGGTATGCGGGTACAAGCAGGGAAGGGAGGAAAATGTACAACTGCACTTTAAGCTGGCTGCCTTTATTCTGTTATAGGTCCAAAAGTTGGAAGCACTGCTCAACATTGCACATCACCTTTACTTCCTTTTCTGCCATTTCAGAAGGCCTGCAGTGTGAGTTCTAGGGTTGAGACATCCTTCACACAACAAAATAAATATTCTGTTTGCTATGCGTTAGCTAGCAAGCTAACATTGTGCATAAAACAGCATTAAAAGGATTTTAAAGACCTAAAATGTTTCTAAGGAGTGATTAGCAAGTATTTTACTAAGCCATTTAGGAAGAAATGTTATATTTGTCCTAAATGGTTTCTATACCTTCAGACAACCACTTTTCTTATTTTCTCATGTTCATGTTCCTCATGCAGCAGTGTACACTATTACTGGAACTTCAATCTGAAATTGTAGTCACAGTTGAGAAATGTGAGTCCTCAATGCAGCATAATTTACCAGCAAACTTGGTTACAAAATGGAGACCTGTATCCTTCAACTTCCAAAATCTCAATCTCACTATTTGCATTTCCTGCTGGTCATTATAAACATGAAAGAGGGCCAGTTTCAAAATGGGCAGGACACCTCTGATTAAGATTAAATTGAACTTCAACATCTTATTTAGAATATATCTTACTACATGCAACTGTGCTTCAGCAGAGATCTCTTAAAGGGTAAACGTGAGGACTACAGATGCTGAAAATCAGAGTCTAGAATGGCTCCTGATGAAGGGTTTTTGCCTGAAACATCAATTTTCCTTCTCCTTGGATACTGCCTGACCTGCTATGCTTTTCCAGCACCACTCTAATCTAGAGATCTCTTAAAACTAATCCTTAGTGTTTCATTGTATTTTGAGCTACAGGCGAGCATCTTTCTCCACCTCTTGCTCCATTGTTAAGCCTCCCAGAACATGCAACAGACTACAATAATCTTCAAGCTCTGAAAAGGGCCGTGCTGTTAGATTCCCTTGATCAGACTAACTGGACATTTTTTGTGACAACCTATGAATGGTGGATCAAGACGAGACTATTCAAAGCACAGTGTTCCTGTAATGGTAATACTGATTAAAGCAGTGAGTAGCTAACCTATGCCAGGAAGGTCCCAAGTTACTTGTGTTGATTACAGCTCCGAATTTCTTGGGTATGTGCTGTTCTTTGGCTGTGACTAATGATTCTCCGTTTCTGTGAAAAAAGTAAGTGATGAATTATGAGCATGAAACATATTTATCCTTTTGAGCTTCATGTTATCATTACACAGCTAAATGAACAGGACTGGGCACATGAAGCAGAGCCTCATTAGATGGGACTGTGGCTCAGAGAATCAGGGTGTTTGGCCGCTTACTGACTCACATTCCTGTCCAATGAGGCTCTGTTCCAAGAATGCAGCTTTGCTGAGCCTGTCCATACATGTACTATTAAGTACTTCTGGAAGTAATACACCAGCAAGCAGCACTCATGCCCCACAAGTGCCAAAGAAAACTATCTCCAACAAAAGAGAATCTAATCACATCTTCCTGACATTTAACAGCATTATCCTCACCGAATCCTCTACCATCAGCAGCCAAAGTGTCAATATTAAATGAAACTTATCAGATCAATCATATAAATACTGTGGCTGCAAGTACAGGTCAAATGCTGGGCAATGACTAACCTCCTGCCTTTGCAAAGCCTTTCCACTATTTACAAGTCATAATTGTAAGCGTGGCTCGAGGACTGTAGCTGCACCTACAATACATTTAAGAAGCTCAAAACTATCCAGGACAAAACAACTCTGTTGACTGGTATTCTGTCCAATACCTTAAGCATTTACTCCTTCCACAAATAGCACACAATAACAGAAGCATGTACCACTTACAAGATTTACTGCGGCAACTCATTAAAACTCCTTTGCAGTAACAACTGAATCTATGAACTCTTTCATCTGGAAGAAGTCAGGCAACAAGATCATGGTACACTACCCACTTCCAAGGTCCCTTCCGAGTCATACACATCCTTCTCGCCATAGGAGGGCAAGTGGAATGGAGGTGGAGGGCTGTCCACCCTAGAGAATCATGATGATCTACAGGACAGAAAAAGACCAGCACTAACTTTATAAGCTTCTTTTTAAATTGTGCAATTTTTTTTCTTGACCTACCAGCATTCCAGGGAGTTGTTCAAGTAGACCAAGAAATTTTTGTTGGGTTGCCATTAGAAATAACTGAAAAAAAATTAGGTAGGTCTTGCTGCCTTCCCCTCTGGCCTAGATTTCTCTCCCTCTCCCCACTCATCAAGCTCCAACTGGGATTGCTGCCGATATTTTCCTACCGCCTATAAAAGGCGATGAAACAGAACAATCTAACTTCCCAGCACATCATGCTCTTGTCTGCTCATCTTATCATGAATCTGTCATAAGTAGGGTGGGAAATGGTTATGGGTAAGACCTGATTTTAATTAATGGAGGAAAGCTCCCGTTAGAGGTCTTTTCTGTCAGTAGCTTATGGCTAATATGAACCTACTCTTGCTGACCTTTCACACCGTACGAAGACTATAAAAATGGAATATCTCAATCCCTTAATTGACAATGAATTGTTACAAGTATTAACAGAACAATGCTACTTACAGGAATGAACTGTTAACAATAGACAATGACAATGACCCATTGGAACATTGTTGTGGAGCTCGACCCTTATTCGCTAACCAATTGGATAGGGGTTCAGAAACAAAAACAGAAATTGCTGAAAATGCTCAGCAGGTCTCACAGCATCTATGAAGAGAAATCAAAGCTAATGTTTTGGGTTCGGTGACTCTTCCTCAGAAGTGGATAAAGGGTTCAGTTGGAGAAGCTCTTATGGCTAATTTCCTGTAATTGCAATACATCATTTACCTTGTCTCTCAGACACAAACAGAATTTTAACTCCTCCAGGCCATTTCAACTTCAGATAGGGAGTTATGAGCATTTGCCCAGATTGTTCAGCTAGGCCCACTCCACTACTATTTTGTAGCCATCAAGCCACAATCAGCAGCTTTGATTTGCATGATTTGCATGAATAGCTCCGGCTATTCTATACTGACCTAACTGTTAGGAATTACACTTCAACTCCAGGCTGTTGCCCTGGTCTCTCTGTCCCTGTTGCTCCAAGAGGCTTCCCTGGCTCAGAGGTACTGCCAGTTGATCTGGCAAGGTACCTGTTCCAATTCTCCTTCTCAAGGCCTTTTGCTCTTTCTAGGATTACAATTGAGACAAAGGGATAGGTGAGTATTTTGGTCACAGAAAATGTCAATCTGCCAATAATTGTACTTAAATAGGAAAATCCAACTCAGAATTTCTACTAGCAGTAGCATAGCTTGGTAATATATTTGAGGGCTGCCCTTCCTCCCCAATAATAAGCTTGTGCAGCTCCACAGTGAACAGCAAGAGCACTTGAAGAGACTCATCATGAAATCTCATTTGTCGCATTTAGGATTCTCCTAAAACTTTTCATTCCAAAACAAGACTTGTGCCATTTAAGTCATTTACATTACTATCCCCTAAGAAGTAAGTAGAGTGTTATTAACTCAGATGCATCCTGCTGTACTACTATTTTTGGACACTTCTGACAATATTGCATTCTGATAAATGATGCAAGTTAAAGTCACAGATTTCCTCAACTTTAGTCATGGTTCATTAACCTTGCTGAGAAAAAAAACTTTTTCCCTTTTTGTATTGAAATGAAAAACTTAGGCTTGTAATTGACTAACCTTCTATCATTACTGCAAGTAAATGAAACTTAAGTTAAATTTAGTGGCACAAGATCTTAAATACTAGAGTGCTTGAGGAGGGGAGACCACATTTTTCCATTGGCATTCAAACATGCGCTTTCCTCAAACAAACAAACAACAGGTTGTTGGTTAACCTTTTCAACTGCTACCCAAGGTATGATAGCAGTTGAAAAGTTAAGATCACAAGGCAAGGAAAGGAGGAACCCATGACATTATTAATCTTATTAATCTTACCCAAGCACAATTTATTAAGTCCTTAAGCAGCCCATTGATTGGTATCCCAGCCACCACTTTCAACATTTACTCCTTTCAGTGCAGACACATAGTGGCAGTAATGTGTAGTATCTGTAAGATGCACTGCAGCAATTCATCAAGGATCCTTCATGAGCATCATTGCTAAACAAATATTTCTCATCAGTTTTCACTCAGGAAAAGGAGGATGTTGTAGAGGAGAAGAATGAGATAAAAGATATTAGACTAGAAAGGGTCAAGGTTAGTTACAAAGAGGTGTTATCAATTCTACAAGAAGTGAAAGTAGACAAGTCCCCTGGGTTGGACGGGAATTATCTGAGGATTCTCTGGGAAGCTAGGGAGGAGATAGCAGAGCCTTTGGCTTGATCTTTGAGTCAGCATTGTCTACAGGTTTAGTAGCAGAGAACTAGAGGATTACAAATGTTGTGCCCTTGTTCAAGAAGGGCAGAAGAGATGACCCAAGCAATTATAGACCAGTGAGCCTTACATCTGTTGGAGGAAAGGTTTTGGAAAGGATTATAAGAGCAAGCAAGGGCACGTTGTGTCTCACAAACCTCATTGAGTTCTTTAAGAAGGTGACCAAATATGTCGATGAGGGTAGAGCAGTTGACATGTTGTACATGGACTTCAGTAAAGTCTTTGATAAGGTTCCAAATGGTGGGCTGTTGGAGAAAATGCAGAGTCATGGGACTGGGGGAGATTTAGCAGTTTGGATTAGAAACTGGCTTTCTGAAAGAAAGTAGTGAGTGATAGTTGCTGGAAAATATTCAGCCTGGAGTCCAGGTACTAGTGGTGTGCCACAGGATCTGTTTTGGGACCAACACTGTTTGTCATTTTTATAAATGACTGAGACGCAGGCATAGGAGGATGTGTTAGTAAGTTTGCAGATGACAGTAAAGTTGGTGGAGTAGTGGACAGTGTGGGAGAATGTTACAGGTTGCAGGGGGACATGGACAAACTGCAGAATTGGCTGAGAGGTGGCAAATGGAGTTCAATGCAGATAAATGTGATGTAAATTCTGGATTAGTGGTGCTGGAAGAGCACAGCAATTCAGGCAGCATCCAAGGCGTAGCGAAATCAACATTTCGGGCAAAAGCCCTTCATCAGGAATAAAGAGAGCCTGAATCGTGGAGAGGTAAGCTAAAGGAGGGTGGGGGTGGGAAGAAAGTAGCATAGAGTACAATAGGTAAGTGGGGGAGGGGATGAAAGTGATAGGTCAGGGAGGAGAGGGTGGAGTGGATAGGTGGAAAAGGAGGTAGGCAGGTAGGACAAGTCAGGACAAGTCATGGGGACAGTGCTGAGCTGGAAGTTTGGAACTAGGGTGAGGTGGAGGAAGGGGAAATGAGGAAACCGTTGAAGTCCACATTGATACCCTGGGGTTGAAATGTTCCGAGGTAGAAGATGAGGCATTCTTCCTCCAGGCGTCTGGTGGTGAGGGAGCGGTGGTGAAGGAGGCCCAGGACCTCCGTGTCCTAAGCAGAGTGGGAAGGAGAGTTGAAATGTTAGGCCAAGGGGCGGTGTGGTTGATTGTTATGGATGTCCCGGAGATGTTCCCTAAAGTGCTTTGCTAGGAGGCTCCCAGTCTCCCCAATGTAGAGGAGACCGCATCGGGAGCAACGGATACAATAAATGATATTAGTGGATGTGCAGGTAAAACTTTGATGGATGTGGAAGGCTCCTTTAGGGCCTTGGATAGAGGTGAGGGAAGAGGTGTGGGTCCAGGTTTTACAATTCCTGCGGTGGCAGGGAAAGGTGCCAGGATGGGAGGGTGGGTTGTAGGGGGGCGTGGACCTGACCAGGTAGTCACGGAGGGAACGGTCTTTGCGGAAGGCGGAAAGATGTGGGGAGGGAAATATATTCCTGGTGGTGGGTTCTTTTTGGAGGTGGCGGAAATGTCAGCAGATGATTTGGTTTATGCGAAGGTTGGTAGGGTGGGAAGTGAGCGCCAGGGGCGTTGTGTCCTTGTTATGGTTAGAGGGGTGGGTCTGAGGGCGGAGGTGCGGGATGTGGACGAGATGCGTTGGAGGGCATCTTTAACCACGTGGGAAGGGAAAGTGCAGTCTCTAAAGAAGGAGGCCATCTGGTTTGTTCTGTGGTGGAACTGGTCCTCCTGGGAGCAGATACGGCAGAGGCGGAGGAATTGGGAATACGGGATGGCATTGTTGCAAGAGGTAGGGTGGGAAGAGGTGTAAATTCAGGTAACTGTGTGAGTCAGTGGGTTTGTAAAAAATGTCAGTGTCAAGTTGGTCATCATTAATGGAGATGGAAAGGTCCAGGAAGGGGAGGGAGGTGTCAGAGATGGTCCAGGTAAATTTAAGGTCAGGGTGGAATATGTTGGTGAAGTTGATGAATTGCTCAACCTCCTCGCGGGAGCACGAGGTGGCACCAATGCAGTCATCAATGTAGCGGAGGAAGAGGTGGGGAGTGGTGCCGGTATAATTACGGAAGATCAACTGTTCTACGTAGCCAACAAAGAGACAGGCATAGCTAGGGCCCATTCATGTGCCCATGGCTACCCCTCTGGTCTGGAGGAAGTGGGAGGATTCGAAGGAGAAATTGTTAAGAGTGAGGACCAGTTCGGCCAAACGAATGAGAGTGTCGGTGGAAGGGTACTGTTGGGGACATCTGGAGAGGAAACAACGGAGGGCTTGGAGGCCCTGGTCATGGCGGATGGAGATGTAGAGGGATTGGATATCCATGGTGAAGATGAGGGATTGGGGCCAGTCTTCAGTGTCCGGGTAGATGCAATGTGTTGTAGGTGGGCGAAGGAGTCCTCGGAAGGTGGGCGGGAATCCTGATTATGAAAGTAAGCTCGGAGGCAGAGAGCGACGGAAGAATTGTTCGACATCACGGCGTGTATTAAATTCATTGATGCATGGACGGAGGGGTATGAAGGTGAGTCCTTTGCTGAGGACTGATCGTTCGTCCTCAGTGAGGGGGGGGTCTGGAGGGTTGGTGAAAACTCGGCAGGGCAGCGAGCTGGGATCTGGTGTGGGTGTGGAGCTGGGAGTGGGGGCAGAACCTGTAACTGCAGTGGGTGTGGTGGTGGGGGGAATGGGGGTTGAGTCATGAGCAGGGGTAGTGTTCCCCTCGATAAATGTGAGGTGATTCACTTTGGGAAGAATAACAGGAAGGCAGAGTACTGGGTCAATGGAAAGATTCTTGGTAGTGTGGATGTGCAGAGGAATCTTGGAGTCCATGTACATAGATCCCTAAAAGTTGCCACCCCCAGGTGGATAGTGCTGTTAAGAGGGCATACGGTGTGTTCGGTTTCATTGGTGGAGGGATTGAGTTCCGGAGCCAAAATGTCATTCTGCAACTATACAAAACGCTAGTGCAGCCACACTTGGAATATTGTGTACAGTTCTGGTTGCCCCATTACAGAAAGTATGTGGCAGCACTGGAAAAGGTGCAGAGGAGATTTACCAGGATGTTGCCTGGTCTGGGAGGAAGGTCTTATGAGAAAAGGCTGAGGGACTTGGGTCTGTTCTCATTGGAAAGAAGAAGGCTAAGAGGGGATTTGATAGAGACATACAGGATGATCAGAAAATTAGATAGGGTAGACAGTGAAAGCTTGTACAAGGGGGCATAACTATAAACTGAGGGGTGATAGATTTAAGACAGATGTCAGAGACAGGGGGTTCTTTACTCAGAGAATGCCCTGCCTGCAAATGTAGATAACTCAGCCACATCAGGGAGATTTAAACAATCCTTGGATAAGCACATGGATGATGATGGGATAGTGTAGGGGGTTGAGCTTAGAATAATTCACAGGTCAGCGCAATATCGAGGGCCAAAGGGCCTGTTCTGCGCTGTATTGTTCTATGTTCTTTGTTCATCTTGCACACCTGTGATCTTGTCCACCTATAAATACAAGGGCAACATATCCATGGGAGCACTACCACCTGCAGGTACCCCTTCAAACCACCCACCATCCTGACTTGGAATGATATCACTCTTGCTTTATTGTCATTTGGTCAATATTCTTGAGCTCTCTTCCAAGTAGTACTTAGGTATCCCTATATCCCTACAACTGCTGTTGTTCAAGAAGACAGCTCACCACCTTCTTTTCCAGGGCAATGACGGATGGAAAATAAAAGCCATAGACACCCACACATTCAGTAAATGATTGATGACAAAAACAATATGTTCATCTCTATATAAAAGAGGACCAGGAAAGGTTTTGACTACAGAGTCAATTCCAATCTTCCAAACTTCAGACGAGCTCAGAACAAGGGACTGATGGGGGTCGATGGGGGGAAGTAATCGGGAAATAATTCAGAAAATATTGGGACAGATTTTTGAATGAGTGGCAATCTCCACAAATTACAATTCCACTCCATCTTTACATCCCAAAAGAGCTCCACATTTCTGACGGGAGATTCTGATAAGTACACCTACTGAAATGTGCAACTGTATTTCTATTCTAACAGCTACCTTGTAGTGTAGAACTGTCAGAGCAAGGCATACCATGCCTCCTTTTTCATAACAGCCAGTTGCCTTATTCTGAAATGTCAAGTTCCAGCACCACAGACAGTTGCTGTCAAATGGTATGTAGGCCAAATGTGAGGTTTGAATGCCAGGAGGATAAGGTGTCAGGTGGGCAAGAGGTTAACAGACCAGCCATATAGAATATCAGGTGGGTAGGGTACCAATTAAGTTGGGTGCCATCAAAATGATACTGTGACAGTTTGGGAATAACAAATCCCCTGGTGTTGGGGGTAAATGTACATGTTGAGATCTAGGGATTTGAGGGGAATGTCATCCTGAGGGGAAGGGTAAGTCAGACCTGGAGCAAGGTGGAGATGGGCTCTGGTCTAGTGGTGGGGCTTGGTTCAGGAGTGGGCGAAGAGATGCCTGGGACCAGAACAGGGTAAGGAGGGGTCGTGACTGGAGCAGGGGTTGTGCCAGGTCAGGTATCAGGATAAATCGTCATCTGGAATAAAGTCAAGTCGGGTCAAGTCTGGCAGAGTAGTGTGTCAGGTCTGGCAGTGGAAGAAGTTGAGAGTTTCAGCTCCTGAGCAGGGGAAGACACATTGAAGTCTTGAAATGGTGCAGGGTGTTGGATTTGGAGTGGGGGAAGAGGGTATCAAGTTCCAGGGGTTTGGTGGTGTGAGGTTCAGTGGTGGGTAGTGTCAGATTTTGGTTTTAGAGGGGTTGTCTGGTCAGAGTCTGAGGGTTGTGTAAGGGATCTGTGGGAGGTGACTTTTGGGAAAGGTGTAATTTAAGTTAGGGGTCAGTTTAATAGTTTGTCAGAAGTTAGATGATGTATTTAACTATTTACTTAACTGCAGCAGAGCTCTCCAAATTCTCTGATTTAGATGGACACTTTCAAAGGATTCCATGGGTAAATAAAAACTAAAGGAACGGTGGATGCTGTAAATCAGAAGCAAAAAACTGAAGTTGCTGTAGAAGCTCAGAAAATCTGGCAGCATGTATGAAGAGAAATCAGAGTTAATGTCCAGTTCAGAGGAAGGGTCACTGGACCCAAAACATTAAATTTGATTTATCTTCACAAATGCTGCCAGGTCTGCTGAGCTTCACCAGCAACTTTTGTTTTTGTAGTGGTATCTTCCATTTCCAAGCCTACTACTTTGTGGACTCCACAGGGTCCCTATGCACAACCCCCACCTATGCTTCAGAAACAGCTATCTGGCTATTGAAAAATCTAAGAAATTAAATTAAAATATCAGCCAAAACTAATGCAATATTTTAAAATCACAAATTCTTCTTGATCTCTTAATTATGAGGGGAATGTTTGAGGAAAACCCAAATTCATTACTGAAAGATTTCAAAACTCTTGCATCCTCATATTTAAAAAATCCTAAACAGGTATAGCTTTTACTTTAAGAAAACCTAATACTCCCGTAAAAAAGCTGAAATGTTTCCCTAATACATAATTATCATGCCACAGTCTAGCTGAACAAAGAGTCTTTACAGCTGCAAACTGTGTGATGTCAATGGGAATATGGATTATTGCACAGAAATATGCAACCATTTCAGGCTTGTATTACACAACACCTGTTACCAATTTCAAAAGTGTAGTGATTGTTTAAAAGTCTATCTTATTACTTAGTCCCTGAAGTGTTGTTAAACAAGTGGAACTTTTTGTTTCCTTGATACAAAACTGCATTATTCACTTGTCTTTAAGTAGAAAAGCTTGTTAATGTTATCACTTTCAGGATATTTACACAAAGGGTTCAGTGGATGAAGTGACATTAATACTCCACAAACATTAATTTTAATATTCCAAAATATAAATACCACCAAGAGCTTGTCATCAAAGCTACTTGCTTCGGACTCTTTCATACAGTATTCTTGTAAAAGTGACCTGTACAAGAAGGACGGATTGAACCTAAATTGGTAGGGGACTAATATACTGGTAGGAAAATTTGCCAGAGCTGCTAGGGAGGATTTAAACTAGTAAGGTGGGAGGTGGTGGGACCAGAGAGACAGTGAGGAAAGAGATCAATCTGAGACTAGCACAGTTGAGAACAGACGCAAGTCAAACAATCAGGGCAGGGAGGGATAAGGTAGGACTAATAAATTAAGCTGCATTTATTTCAATGCAAGAGACCTAACAGGGAAGGCAGATGAACTCAGGGCATGGTTAGAAACATGGGACTGGGTATCATAGGAATCATATAAACATGGCTCAGGGATGGCAGGGCTGGCAGCTTAATGTTCCAGGATACAAATGCTACAGGAAGGATAGAAAAGGAGGCAAGAGGGGAGGGGAGAGGCATTTTTGATAAGGGATAACATTACAGCTGTGCTGAAGGAGGATATTCCCAAAAATACATCCAGGAAAGTTATTTGGGTGGAACTGGGAAATAAGATAGGGATGATAACTCATTAGATTAGATTACTTACAGTGTGGAAACAGGCCCTTCGGCCCAACAAGTCCACACCGACCCGCCGAAGCGCCACCCACCCATACCCCTACATTTACCCCTTACTTAACACTATGGGCAATTTAGCATGGCCAATTCACCTGACCCACACATCTTTGTGACTGCGGGAGGAAACCGGAGCACCCGGAGGAAACCCACGCAGACACGGGGAGAACGTGCAAACTCCACACAGTCAGTCGCCTGAGGCAGGAATTGAACCCAGGTCCCTGGCGCTGTGAGGCAGCAGCGCTAACCACTGTGCCACCGTGCCGCCCAACTTTATTGTGATTTTATTATAGACCCCCTAATGGTCAGAGGGAAATTGAGAAACAAACTTGTAAGGAGATCTCAGCTACCTGTAAGAATAATAGGGTGGTTATGGTAGGGGTTTTAACTTTCCAAACATAGACTGGGACTGCCATAATGTTAAGGGTTTAGATAGAGAGGAATTTGTTAAGTGTGTACAAGACAATTTTCTGATTCAGTAGCTGGATGTACCTAGTAGAGAAGGTGCAAAACTTGACCTACTCTTGGGAAATAAGGCAGGGCAGGTGACTGAGGTGTCAGTGGGGGAGCGACCATAATTCTATTAGATTTAAAATAGTGATGGAAAAGGATAGACCAGATCTAAAAGTTAAAGTTCTAAATTGGAGGAAGGCCAATTTTGACGGTATTAGGGAAGAACTTTCGAAAGCTGATTGGAGGCAGATGTTCGCAGGTAAAGGGACGACTGGAAAATGGGAAGCCTTCAGAAATGAGATAACGAGAATCCAGAGAAAGTATGTTCCTGTTAGGGTGAAAGGAAAGGCTTGTAGGTATAGGGAATGCTGGATGATGAAGGAAATTGAAGGTTTGGTTAAGAAAATGAAGGAAGTATATGTAAGGTATAGACAGGATAGAAGAGTTTACAGGAAGTAGGAGTATACTTAAGAGGGAAGTCAGGAGGGCAAAAAGGGGACATGAGATAGCTTTGGCAAATAGAATTAAGGAGAATCCAAAGAGCTTTTACAAATATATTAAGGACAAACGGCAACTGGGGAGAGAATCGCTCCCTCAAAGATCAACAAGGTGGCCTTTGTGAGGGACCGCAGAGAATGGGAGAGATACTAAATGAGTATTTTACATCAGTATTTACTGTGGAAAAGGATCTGGAAAAATGTAGACTGTAGGGAAATAGATGGTGATATCTTGCAAAATGTCCATATCACAAAGGAGGAAATGGTGGATGTCTTGAAACGCATAAAAGTGAATAAATCTCCAGGACCTGATCAGGTGTACTAGTACTATCCTAGTACTCTGGATAGCTAGAGAAGTGATTGCTGGGCCTCTTGCTGAGATATTTGTATCATCGATAGTCACAGGTGAGGTGCCAGAAGACTGGAGGTTGGCTAATGTGGTGCCACTGTTTAAGAAAGGTGGTAAGGACAAGCCAGGGAACTATAGACCAGTGAGCCTGATGTCGGTGGTGGGCCAATTGTTGGAGGGAATCCTGAGGGACAAGATGTACATGTATTTGGAAAGGCAAGGACTGATTCAGGATAGTCAACATGGCTTTGTGCATGGGAAATTATGTCTCACAAACTTGATTGAGTTTTTTAAAGAAGTAACAAAGAGGATTGATGAGGGCAGAGAAGTAGATGTGTATGGACTTCAGTGAGGCGTTCGACATGGTTCCCCATGGGAGACTAATTAGCAAGATTAGATTTCATGGAATACAGGGAGAACTAGCCATTTGAATACAGAACTGGCTCAAAGCTAGAAGACAGAGGGTGGTAATGGAGGGTTGTTTTTCAGACTGGAGGCCTGTGACCAGTGGAGTGCCACAAGGATCGGTGCTGGGTCCTCTACTTTTTGTCATTTACATAAATGATTTGGATGCGAGCATAAGAGGTACAGTTCGTAAGTTTGCAGATGACACCAAAATTGGTGGTGTAGTGAATAGCGAAGAGGGTTACCTCAGATTGCAACAGGATCTTGACCAGATGGGCCAATGGGTTGAGAGGTGGCAGATGGAGTTTAATTCAGATAAATGCAAGGTGCTGCATTTTAGGAAAGCAAATCTCAGCAGACTTATACACTTAATGGTAAGGTCCTAGGGAGTGTTGCTGAACAAAGAGATCTTGGGAGTGCAGGTTCATAGCGCCTTGAAAGTGGAGTCGCAGGTAGATAGGATAGTGAAGAAGGTGTTTGGTATGCTTTCTTTCATTGGTCAGAGTATTGAGTACAGGAGTTGGGAGGTGATGTTGCGGCTGTACAGGGCAGTGGTTAGGCCACTTTTGGAATATTGTGTGCAGTTCTGGTCTCATTCCTATCAGAAAGGTGTTGTGAAACTTGAAAGGATTCAGAAATGATTTAAAAGGATGTTGCAGGGTTGGAGGATTTGAGCTATAGGGAGAGGCTGAACAGGTTGGGGCTGCTTTCCCTAGAATGTCGGAGGCTGAGGGGTGATCTTGTAGAGGTTTACAAAATAATGAGAGGCATGGATAGGGTAAATAGGCAAAGTCTTTTCCCTGGTGTCGGGAGTCCAGAACTAGAGGGCATAGGTTTAGGGTGAGAGGGGAAAGATATAAAAGAGACCTAAGGGGCAACGTCTTCACGCAGAGGGTGGTACGTATATGGAATAAGCTGCCAGAGGAAGTGGTGGAGGCTGGTACAATTGCAACATTTAAGAGGCATTTATATGGGTATATGAATAGGAACGGTTTGGAGGTACATGGGCCGGGTGCTGGCAGGTGGGACTAGATTGGGTTGGGATATCTAGTCAGCATGGATGGGTTGGACCGAAGGGTCTATTTCCATGCTGTACATCTCTATGATTCTGTGTTTTTACATTAGTTGTTCCATACTGACATATTTTGATATACAGAATATCTTATGACTTGTTTTCTCAATTAATGATAATTGTACCACTTGGAACAAGTTGACAACATTCAAAAATGGGGTCTGTATTAGTTGATGAAGGAACAAACAACTAATTTGACCTCATCCTAGACCCAACAACCTTCTGCAACTTCATCAATGATCTTCCCTGCATTGTAAGGTCAGAGGTGGAGCTGCTGCTGCTGATTGCTCAGTTTTCAGCTCCATCTGCAATTCCTCAAATAAGGAAGCAGTCTGCACTCGTGAGCTACAAGATCTGGTCAACATCGAAACTTGGTCTGAGAGCTACAAAAGGCCATTTGAAACAAGAAATAATCTAACCACCCTTCCTCTGATATTCAATGCCAGAAACATCACCAGGTCCCACCAAAAATATTTGTGGAGGTGAGGGTGGGAAGGCACTTGATCAGCTACAAAAGCAGATTAGAGACTGTGTAATCTGTCATCTATATCTTACCTTTCGACTCACCAAAACCTCTCCAAAGTCTACTAAGCACAAATCAGAAGTGTAATGGGATATACTTCACTTGCCTGGATTGTGAGATCCAACATTACTTTAAAAAGTTAATATAGACCAAATAAAAGCAGCTAGCTCATTTAGGATTCCATCCACTCACTAATATATTCACGTCTCCATCAACAATACAGAAGCTCAGCTCTTTTGAAACAGCTCTCATACATACCAGCTTCCAGCATCTCAAAGAATGAGAGCTACAGTTATATTGTAACACAATCACTTCTGTTCTCCTTCAAGTCACACACAGTGAAAAATGATCAGATCTCTCCTATTTACAATAAACATGATCATTTTAATGACTAACTACTACCTCTATGAGCCTCATCCCAATCCTTAACAAAGTTTTGGAAGAACTTATCAAGCAACATCTATTTTAATATCCTGCCTCCAGATACTCAGTCAGTTTTGCCAGAAGTGCTGAATTCAAAACTCCTAATGGCCTTGATTGAACATATATGGAAAAGATAAAGCAAGTGCAGAGAGGACGGTATTCCCTTCATACCTTAGGAAGCATTGAACTAAGTATGGCTCCAAGAAACCCCACCAAAAACTGAGTACAATATGAAAATCTTCAGTCACTGGAATCATATTTTACACTTATGAAGATGATCTTAGTCATCAGATATAATTCATTGAAGCCACAGGACTGCCTGAATTCATCAAGGAAAGAGTCCTCAGCCCTAAGGCCATCAGTTTTACATCATGATAGGCTTCCATCTATCATAATTCTGGGATTGGGGTTGTTTGCTAATTATTCCATATTGTTGAGCTCCACTCACAACTGCACTGAACAATGAAGTAGATCGCGTGAACTTATGGCAGTGCCTGACCAGTGTCTAGGCTTAGACTGAAAGTGGTTAGTAACACTTGTACTATGCAAGCAGCAAACAAAATATTACTTGAAACAAAAGGAAGTGCAACCAATCACTTGACATTCATCAATTCCCTCACTGGTGAATCCCCCACTTTAACATTCCCTGGATCACCACTAACCAGAGGCTAAATCTACTCACTCATACAATTACTGAGGCTACAAAGCAAATGGGGGCATTGGGTACTCTGCAGTGAGGATTCACCTCATGACTCAAAGCCTCTTTGTCATCTACACAGCTTGAGTAAAGAATAAGTGGCTACTGCTTTAACAGCAGTTCAGAAGCACTGTACCATCAAGGAAAAAGATCAGCAAAAAGCCACTAAACTCCACTTTATTCATAACCTTTTAAAATTTATATTGTCTTCATTTCTCCCTACAAATGTTTACAATTCTCCATTGTGCATTAACCTCACAGAATACCCTGACCAAGAGTTCGGGATAAAATTGATTCTATCAATGCAGTTCATCAGTCAACTGTTAAATGTCATGTAAGAGTATGAAGCATACACTCACTCAGTTGTTTTCTCTTTTCTCTGTGATACTTCCTCTGGGTATCTTAGCGGACACTGAAAGATCAGAGATACCAACCGAAGTTCTCCTTTAGCTAATTAATGGGCAGCACGGTGGCACAGTGGTTAGCACTGCTGCCTCACAGCGCCAGAGACCTGGATTCGTTTCCCACCTCAGGCGACTGACTGTGTGGAGTTTGCACGTTCTCCCCATGTCTGCATGGGTTTCCTCCCACAGTCCAAAGATGTGCAGGTCAGGTGAATTGGCCATGTTAAATTGCCTGTAGTGTGAGGTAAATGTAGGGGGTTGAGTGGGTTGTGGACTTATTGGGCAGAAGGGCCTGTTTCCATACTGTAAGAAATCTAATTCAGCAATGAGCCTTCTTCTTTGCATTTAAGTTGATTAATTTGGTTTTAAAATATTTTATTATGAATTTTTTTGAGAGCTTGATAATGCAAATATTCAAAATCAGCACTTTTAGACTTACACAAATTAAGCAGGAATTGTTTGCCTGATCATAAAACCTATATTTTCTCAATTTGTAAAATGACATGTTATACATACAGATTAAAATGTTAAACATTTCTGCTGGCAGGTAGTAATGGTTTATTGTCAACATATGACCATTGATCGCCTTATTCTCTGGAATATTGCCAGAAATTGGCAGATTATGGCAAGGCCAACAGTAGAGAAATATGCCAGAAATAGAATCATCACAGGTGATGAGCAGATGGTAAAGAATAGTGCCTGTTTTAGTTAGACAATAAATTGTATTATCTAAAATATATTTTGCCTGATAAACCAGCCCTGAGTCTGTTTGAACTTCAGCCCCAGCACGCGGTTGGCAATCTCATTGAAAAATAAAAAAAAACAGGACATTCATCATCATTTTTACTTATACCCCATCTGCATCCCACTCTGTTTCTTCAGCAGTGAACTATTGCCAACATTATTGCCAGAAAGAGATATTTTATCTTCTGGCAATCATTGCTGTCAGATTTTGACTTTAATTGCAAAATATGCCCAAAGGAATATAATTCAATGCACCCAAAGATCAAGCAGTGTATTACAAGACAGCAGAGATATAAAGCCCTTGTATAGGAACAATGGTTATGTTACTGTTGATTTAAACTGATGACAATGCAGGGCAAATCCAGAATGAAATCTGGCTTGATATGCGTTAAGTTTCATTTTTGCAATTTGTTTATCATGGTGGTCAGTCACTGAAACATATTCACAAAAGGCTGCCAATGTACTTTTAAGAAAGGAACATAAAAATTAGTACTCAAAAGGGTGAAAAGACTATCTATACTACTCTGTACAATGATTTCTGAAACAGTTTTACTACAAATATCAAAATAACGATTCAACACTTTACCCTCAACTACAACATTAAAGAATCTCAAACTTCGGAGAAAGGTAAACTTGTTTCCACTTAAAAATTCCTTGTTCATTGGGCATGACTGTAATCAATTGCTTTTCAGCAAATTTCTGCATTGACTCAATTTGTTTGGCTCATTTCTCTTCAAGAGACCCTTAATCAAATAGCTAATACAACTCACCTCTTTCTTAACATGAGTTCCTTAAGTACCTCTTCCACAGTCTTGTATTCCTGGAGTTTTTCTCCCATAGCCACTCAGGATTTCTTTTCTACTGGCCTGACTACTTTGAGACTGCTAAACGATATTGCTACTGTTACAGGATGTTTTATGTCTGAATGATTCACTTCTCTCACTGAAATAATCCTGCACACTCACTGACCTTCCAGATGGTTCTGTCTCTCTTACTAGGCAACAATCCAATATTTTTTCTCTCTTTTACCTTTGCTTCTAAGGCACTGGACTAATTACCACAAAGCTCTTCAGAAGTGTAATTTAAATGCATGAAAATAACCTTCTAGACAATGCTCACAGAATTCAAAAATGAAACAAAAATTGAGTCTCTCCTTTTTATGCAATAGAAATACAAGTCAACCTTAAAACCAAATATGATTCTATCCACTTTAGAATCCAAGCGCAGAATCTTACAAGACCCTCAACAATGTGGACTAAGGTGAGAAATCTGAGAGATTCTCATGAGAAGACCAATGAGGCCTCCATTGATTTTGGGTACAACAATACAAATTTCACAAGTGATCCAGATATCGAGGTAAGAGTCTCACAACTGAGCAGCAAGCTGCCTGTTAACTGAAGTTATTGCACCTTACCACCTCTATTACCATGAAACCTCGCCTCATTAATATAGCATGCACTGAATAGAAATTAGCCTTCAAAAATTACTACGTGAAAATCAGAGCAGGTACCTGGTGACTGCAGCTCAATACTTGTTCCTCTTGTGTGCTATCTTGGATACCCAGTACTAATATCTCATTGAACATGGTAAGGCAGTAATTGCGCACCTTCTGTGCATGGACTTTAGAATGTGACATGTGCTCACCACTCCATTCCATCATAGCATATTTTTGATCAACTTACAGCACATTTCTACATTTAAATGCTGCACTTGATCTGTACCTGCAAATATCATTAGAATGTTGCTGTGAAGACATCGCAGGTATAGAGAGAGGTATTCAGCTCACAACTGGACCGGGAAGTATCTCTGAGCTGCTCACTTGTTCTCTTGTAGCTCACAGACTCAGCACTTACCTGGATATGATCTATGAGCAAAAACAATGACTGCCGATGCTGGAAACCAGATTCTGGATTAGTGGTGCTGGAAGAGCACAGCAGTTCAGGCAGCATCCGAGGTTTAGCAGTAAAATTGACGTTTCGGGCAAAATCCCTTCATCATGAATAAAGGCAGAGAGCCTAAAGCGTGGAGAGATAAGCTAGAGGAGGGTGGGGCTGGGGAGAAAGTAGCATAGAGTACAATAGGTGAGTGGTCGGGGGCGGGGGGAGGTGGAGTGGATAGGTGGAAAATAAGATAGGCAGGTAGGGCAAGTCATGGCGTCAGTGCTGAGCTGGAAGTTTGGAACAAGGGTGAGGTGGGGGAAGGGGAAATGAGGCAACTGTTGAAGTCCACATTGATGCCCTGGGGTTGAAGTGCTCCGAGGCGGAAGATGAGCCATTCTTCCTCAAGGCATCTGGTGATGAGGGAGCAGCGGTGAAGGAGGCCCAGGACCTCCATGGCCTCGGCAGAGTGGGAGGAGGAGTTGAAATGTTGGGCCACAGGGCGGTGTGGTTGATTGGTGCGGGTGTCCTGGAGATGTTCCCTAAAGCGCTCTGCTAGGAGGCGACCAGTCTCCCCAATGTAGAGAGACCGCATCGGGAGAAACAGATACAATAAATGATATTAGTGGATGTGCAGGTAAAACTTTGATGGATGTGGAAGGCTCCTTTAGGGCCTTGGATAGAGGTGAGGGAGGAGATGTGGGCGCTGGTTTTGCAGTTCCTGCGGTGGCAGGGTAAGGTGCCAGGATGGGAGTGTGGGTTGTAGGGGGGCGTGGACCTGACCAGGTAGTCACGGAGGGAACGGTCTTTGCGGAAGGAGGACCAGTTCCACCACAGAACACAGCAGATGGCCTCCTTCTTTAGAGACCGCAATTTCCCTTCCCACGTGGTTAAAGATGCCCTCCAACGCAGCTTGTCCGCATCCCGCACCTCCACCCTCAGACCTTACCCCTCCAACCGTAACAAGGACACAACGCCCCTGGTGCTCACCTTCCACCCTACCAACCTTCGCAAAAACCAAATCATTCGCCGACATTTCTGCCACCTCCAAAAAGACCCCACCACCAAGGATATATTTCCCTCCCCACCCCTTTCTACATTCTGCAAAGACCATTCCCTCTGTGACTACCTGGTCAGGTCCATGCCCCCCTACAACCCTCCCTCCCATCCTGGCACCTTCCCCTGCCATCGCAGGAACTGCAAAACATGCACCCACACCTCCTTCCTCACCTCACCTCCATCTAAAGCCTTAAAAGAGCCTTCCACATCCATCAAAGTTTTACCTGCACATCCACTAATATCATTTATTGTATCTGTTGCTCCCGATGCAGTATCCTCTACATTGGGGAGACTGGACGCCTCCTAGCAGAGCGCTTTAGGGAACATCTCCGGGACACACGCACCAATCAACCACACCACCCTGTGGCCTAACATTTCAACTCCCCCTCCCACTCTGCCGAGGACATGGAGGTCCTGGGCCTCCTTCGCCGCTGCTCCCTCACCACCAGACGTCTGGAGGAAGAACACCTCATCTTCCGCCTCGAAACACATCACCCCCAGGGCATCAATGTGGACTTCAACAGTTTCCTCATTTCCCCTTCCCCCACCTCACCCTTGTTCCAAACGTCCAGCTCAGCACTGTCCCCATAACTTGTCCTACCTGCCTATCTTAGTTTCCACCTATTCACTCCACCCTCCCCCGCCCCCGACCTATCACCTTCATCCCCTCCCCCACTCACCTATTGTACTCTATGCTACTTTCTTCCCAGCCCCACCCTCCTCTAGCTTATCTCTCCACGCTTTAGGCTCTCTGCCTTTATTCCTGATGAAGAGCATTTGCCTGAAACATCGATTTTACTGCTAAACCTCGGATTCTCCTGAACTGCTGTGCTCTTCCAGCACCACTAATCCAGAATCTGGATATAATCTATGCCTTGCCTTACCTTCTTTTCCCTTGGCCTCTCAGCCAGAGCTCAAAGGCTTGTCTTGTTGCTTAGCACAGACAGAAAGCCTGGCATACCTGTTAATATCATTAGTCATGAGGATAGACATGATACCGTTTAGCACAGTACTATTTTAACATCATATCTACAGCATATGGCAACCGCCTATGCGGCAAACACACTGCATGTGCTTCAACCAAGTGGGCATGACTCAAACCCTGAAAGTCGTAATCCTCTGTCAAATCAAGAAGGGGTGCAGATAGTCATGAGTTCCAGTGCAGTCAGACAAGAGGAAGGGTTTGGGTCTTGGCCTTGAGAAATTTCTTACCTGGAGCAGTTAGGGTCAGGGGTTCCATATAACTACAGTCCAATGAGTGAGCCACAGACTGTCCTGGTCATAAGTAGTGTGATCATTGGGGTTGGGGAACCAGGTACTAACCTTGTTATAATGGTGGTTCTTGTAGTAAAATTAATAAAACTCAAATTTCAGAGCAAATCAATCAAATTTAGAAGCAAGTCAATCAAGTTTATTAAATCAAAAGCTTTTGGGAGGGGCAGCATGATTCTGACTCTAACCACTGGTTCTGGGAACGGCACACCACGTCGTTGAGTTCTGCAAGTATTTCTTCTTTAATTAGTTTCTGTTTTCAGTCCCCCCTTGTGGTCCGAGACATGCAGGAGCATGATGAATGGACTACCTGTATCCAGAAATCATCAGAAAGTGGGTAACTCCCAGTCAATTCAAAGTGGAGGCTAGCACCCAGCATAATTCTCACTGTCAAAACTTTATAACATGAGTTAAGGACAGCCATAACAACACAACAAGCAATGACAATAACAATGAACATGATGAAGGCATGTAAAAGATACAATCCTTGTAGCCATTCTAGCCACTCCGGGGGATTATAATCATGGAACTGTTTCCCTTCCTGCCAGATCCTCCAGGTGAATGTGATCTGCTAGGTGAGGTATATTATCTGAGGCGTCCAGAATGTATGTGCCGCACTCAGAGCCAACAACAGCACAGGTGCCATCTTGTACCGCTAGCAAATAGTCAAGGGCCAAATGGTTCTGTAATGCAACAGTACGGGTGGCAATAACCTCAGCCGACATCTCGACAATGGCCATGCTAACAGCTGCAAAGCCATCGGCAGTTTCATTAGCCAGCCTTTCCAAAGTTAAGGTCAGTTCCCTAGCAGCCTTAGCAGTCCCAAAGATGGGGAAGGCAATCGTAAATAATTGCTCAGTTTCAGTGACAGACCATTTGGACCGAAGTAGGTGTAGGTTGGGATGAAGGCAGAGAGAACTGTGATGCCGAACGAAAGGGACCACATAGGCAAGGTAGCAAGATCCGGACCAATTTGGAGGGAGCCTTGAGACCACAGACAAAATGAGTACCATTGTAAGTCCTCAGGTAATCAGTCTGAATTGCGGTCCAAATGGTTTTGAACATTTTACCTGTAGTCATGTTGACAACCTCAAGGCTCAGAATGCTTCCAGAAAGAGATGATCAGTGGCCAGATGGGGTAAGGAGCAGGGAATGGGAACATTTGCTGGTTCCGGCATTCCACCCTGACGTGTGATTGCATTTAAAACAAATAGTCCCTGTGGGCAATCCTTCACTTGTGGTATTTGTGTGGGACAGAGCAAAGGGTGTGTGTGAAAGGTTGTAATGAGGCTGGAACCAACTTTCATTATTTTGCATGTTGTAACCCGTGGTCTCCCAGATGACCTTATCATTGGCAGCATAGATGGGCTGGTCAGAGTCTTGCATGAATGACTTGTGAGAATCTCTGTCAGACCTACCACCAATCACCACCACCACAAACCTCCCAGGTTTAGCAGGTAGAGTCATAATAATAACTTTATTACCTGCTGATGGGTTCTCCAGATAATCCTCTAATTGCCTCTGTTCATCCCACCCCTCCTGTTTGTAACTATTTTCCACATCTCCTTCAACTGGGCACTCAGTTAGAGCATATTGCGATATATTCTATCACGGACAGGGCAAACATCAGAACCATCTCCCACCCCAAGATGATGGACTTGGGCAGTTGCATTTCCCTTCCTATCATCAACTCATAAGGAGTCAAACTGGCTTGTGGTGGACCCTGAGTTGCATGAGTAAGGACCTCAGCCCAGCATTTGTCAGAGTCCTGCATAGCCTTAGCAAGGGAGGTTTTAGATTAGATTCCCCACATTGTGGAAACAGGCCTTTCAGCCCAACAAGTCCACACCAACCCTCTGAAGAGCAAGCCACCCAAATCCATTTCCCTCTGACTAATGCACCTAACACTATGGGCAATTTAGCATGGCCAATTCACCAGACTGGCACATCTTTAGATTGTGGGAGGAAACTAGAGCACCCGGAGGAAACCCACACAGACACAGGGAGAATGTGCAAACTCCTCACAGAGAGTCGCCTGAGGCTGGAATCGAACGTGGATCCCTGTTGCTGTGAGGCAGCAGTGCTAACCACTGAGACACTGTGCCACCCTGAGTTCTGTTCATTCACTCCATCATGCCAGAACTTTGTGGATGGTGGGGTATGTGAAATTTATGTTTAATGCCCATCAGCTTACATATGGCTTTTACAACTCTTCCAGTAAAATGGGTTCCCTGGTCGGAGACAATCTGGGACGGCACCCCCCATCTGGGAATCCTTGCAACAATGTTAACTGAGCAGTTCCAGGGAGGGTAATGCTCGACCCACCTGGTGAATTGGTCAATAATCAAAAGGCAATATGTTTTCCCATGGAATTGGGGAAGAGGTCTCATAAAATCTATCTATTCATGTTTTGAGAGCCCCTCTGGGTGTGGTTGGTCCCCCATTCTAATTTTACTGAGCCTGCCTGGATTGTGCTGGGCACATGTCACACAGCGTGACAGACTCGAGCTATATCTCTGCCCATGCCCTTCTACCACCATTCCTTCCCAGTGCTGGTGGTCATAGCATCATGCCCCACATGGGAAACACTACGGTGTAATTGCATAAGATATGTTGGACGCACAGGGGGTCAGGACCTTGTCATTCAATCTCCAGACACCTTTCTCATCTGGTATGGCTCCCTGCTCCTTCCACCTGGTGCACTCATCCTCAGGGGTATCAGTGTGCAGATGGGTAATGCTTATTGTGGGGCCAGCCTCAGCAAAGGTGGCAGACAAAAGATGGATTTTTTCTGTCTCTAGGGCTGATTGAGCAGCTTTGTCATCAGCCTGGTTCCCCTTAAAAATGTGACACTCAGGATTCTGTTTATCTGGTTCCCTCTGGTGGGCCTCGGCTTTCAACATTGCAGCCTCCAATGGGAGCTCACTGGCCTCCAGTAAGGTCTTTATTATCTGCCCATGCTTGACAGGAGTATCCCTTGTGGTGATAAATCCCCATCTTCCCCAAAAGGTCATGTAATCGTGGACAATCTCGAATGCATATCTACTATCAGGGTAAATGTTAATCTTCTTCCCTGTCATCTTCGTGAAGGCCTGGGTGAGGCCCACTAATTATGCCACCTGGGATGATAGGTCTCCCTCTATTCTCCCCTCTTGGACAAATCATAGTTCCGCGTTTACTCCTGCCCATCCCGTTTGTGGTAAACTGTCTACATATTGCTGCAAGCCATCCACAAACAGGGTCTCATCTGGTACCTCCATGGGTACATCCTTTAGCCCACTTTCCTCGACTTCATCATCCACATTCCCAGACACATGTGGTTCACCATCGCATAACATCTCTTCTGCTGGGTTTTCTCAGGTATCTCGTACAATGGTAATGGATTTGGTGGGTGACAAAAGAACAGCCTCCTATTTTTTCCTTCTTATGTTGGAAACTGTACATAATTTCCTGTATTTAACATTTCGACAAGGAAGTGTTTGATATGCAAGCCTATATTCCCTGTGAGCACAATTGGTTCACTGACCCTCACAGCCCACACTGCACAGTCTAAAGCAGCTATACATCTGGGCAAGCCGTTCACTACAGGACCCTCAGCAATAGAGTAGTACCCTATAGGTTACCGTTTATCGCCATGGAGTTAGATTACTACTGTTGTAGTAAATGAGGAAGTCTTTACTAGCATCTGGTAATCACAGTACTGGTGATGACATTAACTCTGCTTTCAATTTTGTATAAGAGTTGTCTTGCTCCAGTCCCCAGTCAACAGGGTGCGTTACACGTTTACCCCCTTTTACCAATCATTGTATGGGCTCAACGATTTTGGCAAAGTCAGGGATAAAGTTCCTGCTGTAAATAAACAAGCTCAAGATCTTTCACACAACATGGACTGTCACGGACCATGGCATCTGTTATATAGCTATTTTCCTGTCTGCAGGCATTTCTTTTGTGCTTTGGGAAATTAAATGTTCCAAGAAAAGAACTCTAGTTTTCCCAATTTGAGCTTTCTTTGGGCTGGCTTTTAACACTCTGTCCTGCAAGTGCTTCAGAATTAAGTATAGCGCCTCCAGAAGTTTTGGTTTGGATTCAGAAGCCAGGAGGATATCATCAACATATTGGAGTATTGTACTGCCATGGGGGCAGGTTGATCTCCCTGAGTACCTCACTCATTTGAAAGATGGCTGGAATCCCTGGGGTAGTCAGGTCCAAGTGTACCGTTTATTCCTGAAGGTAAATGCAAACTTATCTTGGGAGTCACAGTGGAGGGGAATAGACAAACATCCATTTTCAATATCCAGTACAGTGATGATTTTGTGGGTCAGGGAGTGCCCATTTAAGACTGTGGATGGACTGGTGACTATAGGGTATAATTTAAGAGTGACCCTGTTTAAGGCCATATAATTGATTGTGAGATAGTGACTTCCATCAGGTTTACTGACCGGCCATGTCAGGGAATTAGTAGTGCTCATAGTCTCTCAGATAATTCCCCTTTCCATTAATCCTTTCACAATTTCCACAACACCCTTCTGGCTTCCGGTTTTATGGGCTATTGGATCGTCCACAACTACGGTGTCGATTTTAACCAAGCCTGTATCTAATTTAGTCTCTACCCATACTCCTGGGACAGAAGTGTAAATGGCACCAAAGTCATTATCTTCCAGTTGCCAATTGTGTCCAATAGAGGAGGTGACTTGGACAGTGCTCAAGTGGCTCGCATAAGTCCCCATTTTTTCTCTTCTCCAATCAGGACGGGGCCAGATTAATTCAACCTTCCCACAGTGTATAAGGACTTTATACTCCTTCATTAAATCATTTAACATAATAGTTCCTTCATTATTTTTACATACATAAAATTTCATTGGTATATAAAGGTTATTGATTTCTATTAGAGTGTTCTCACTCAAGTACGCAGGAGTTTGTTGTCCATTAATCATTCACATAAATCATTTTGTTAGTTGTGGGAAGGGGTAGGTCAGTAAAAGATATGGACACTCCCGTGTCCTGTAGCATCTCACACTGTCTGCTCCCTACCAGTGCAGACACATAAATCTTCCTCCTAATCACCTGTGCCCATCGGGGCTGCTGGAATCCATTGTATTCTCAGTGTTTGTTGGTCTGCCGTGTTTTTTCCAACAAGTGTCTTCAGAGTGGCCCCTTTTTGCCACAGTATTGACAGACACAAGTGAGCTTCCCGTTATTCTGTTTCCTCCTCCTACAACCCCAGACAAAGTGGCCCATCTTGCCACAATGGTGACACATGGTTCTGGATTTTGTCTTTGTGACGGTGCCTAAGTTTTCCTGCTTTACATGCACGGTGGGTTTTCCTCCTGTGTCCTCCTTTCAGCCTATTGCCCATTCTACCAGGGTGTCATAGTCTTGGAGTATGATGACCCCCATTTTTAGGACTGCCTCCTGTGCAGGAGACAGCCTGTCCTTGAAAGTCTGAATAAATGCCCCATCAGAGTGGTCTATTTGTGGAATCTCTGAGCATTCTTGGGAGGCCTTAAAGGTCCCCATATTCAGGGGCACCCTTCCCCTTCTGTTGTTTGGTGTTTATTACTTTTGCCCAGTTGTTGGGTGATTTCCCCAAAACACGCTGGATTTTGGCCTTAAATCTGTCAAAGGGCTCCTGCAGACCCTCTGTAGTTGCTTTAATATGGATGTCCTGGTTCCATCTGCCTCTCCTATAATCTTGACTTTGTTGGGCATGCAGCCAGACCAATTGGTGGATAACTCTTAAATGTAGTTGGTGGCCCACCCATATGGTATCTAATTCAGCCCAAACCTTTGAGTTATGACTCCGGGTCAGTAAGCGACTCAGGGAAGCTAAGATCAGTTACAATTCACCTGATGTAAATGGCTTATATTTTGCATTTGCGTTAGCTCCTTCCCCATTGTGAGTTACTGGGGCCTTGGGAGGGTCGTCCGATGGTTCAGAGGTGCAACTGGGCCCTCACAGGCATTATAAGGTGGCAATGATCCCCACTGACTATTCTCCAAGAACTGATTTCTTTTTCCCCAGTTCCCTTAGTTGGGACTGAAGTATTTGTTTGTCCTCAGTACATTTCTTTGTGGATTCAAAGTCTGACCTATGAGGCCAGCCAATTGATGGACCAAAAGGATGCCTATTTTCTTTGTCTTACCTTTCTTTTCGCCCATGAGCCAATTTCACTGTTGATCTAGGGTCTGGGACGGATCCCACTCACTCTTTCTCATCTATCTAATGAGTGAATATCTGTCTATTACATGCTGCTTAATGATAGACCGCGGGGCTCCCCATTGATCCCCCTGTCCTGCCATAATACTGATGGTTTATACTCACAGATCCTCTGTTGGTCGATCGCATTTTCCCACCAGCCAAGACAGCTGCGTGTTTTCCCACCAGCCGCATTTCATCTGGAATGGTTCTTATCAAAGTCTGGCAATACCTATTTTAGGGAGTGATCATTTCCCCGTATCTTGCTTATTTAATTTAGGCCTTTATCTCAAGCAGGAATAATCACACTGACATCTGAATATGACTCAGTTCAGAGGCCACACAACAGATACTCTCTCATTCACTCTTACCAGATCAACAGCTTTTGTAGTTTGACCTGCTTTTTTCCGATATCCTGCACCGACTCCCAGGAGGTGGTCACCCTACCCGGGACCATGAGCAGGACCCTGCTCACAGCGCCAATTTGTTGTAGTAACATTTATAAATCTCAAATTTATAAGCAAGTCAATCGAATTTATCAAATCAAAAGTTTTTGGGAGGGGCAACATGATTCTGACCCTAACAGTGGACTTGACCGCTCCATCTCTCTCTGAGCAATAGGTACAGCAGTTTTTATAGTCTGGATGATGTGTACAACAAAAAGCCCATGAAAGAAGGTTTCTTGTGTTCTGCGCATGCGCACGCAGAGATCACTGGTTCTGGGAACAGCATATCACGCCATTGAGTTCTGCAAGTATTTCTTCTTAGTTAGTTTCTGTTTTCAGTGGTAAAATATGGATTTTTGACTTTTGAAGTCCATTGCCTGATTTAATACTCAGAGTTAAAATGCCTTTTATTTACAAAAGGATAAAACACTGACAAAATATCCACACAAATTACTTGGCCACACAGGTTAGACAAGTTTCCAGAAATTAACATGGAATAAAAAAACTTGGCTGAATTAAAGTCAACATTTTATGAAAAGATGCCTAAATTAGACAATCCATTAAGGTGGAAAGACTCTCATCTCATATTTGATTTATACCTGTGGGCGGCACAGTGGCACAGTGGTTAGTACTGCTGCCTCACAGCGCCTGAGATCCGGGTTCAATTCCCGACTCAGGTGACTAACTGTGTGGAGTTTGCACGTTCTCCCCGTGTCTGCGTGGGTTTCCTCCGGGTGCTCCAGTTTCCTCCCACAGTCCAAAGATGTGCGGGTCAGGTGAATTGGCCATGATAAATTGCCCGTAGTGTTAGGTAAGGGGTAAATGTAGGAGTATGGGTGGGTTTGGACTTGTTATCAATCTTGGAGACACTATCCTCTCTGCCTCTCAAGAAGGAATAGCACCCAGAGATAGAACTTATTAGAAAAAGCATCAGAACATTGAGAATTTAATGAGGATATTTGCAATGATTGTAACTGCTGATGGTTTAAGACCTCAACTAAACAACAGTGGTTTCAAATTGAAATCTTACGTCTGAAGGACCACATCAGGACTTGTAGCACCACAGATGTAGGTGTTTCATGGACATGCTCAGACACTTAGATATACACCAGTTTCATGTCAAGCCTAAATTTCGGTGCTCTGTATCAGAGCAACATAGGTTTGAAAGTTACTGAATAATAAGATAAAGCTGTGGGATTTTAAGCTCAAGTTACCTGTCAACAGTTGAATGATGGTACCAGTGTATTTTCATAACTTCTGCAGGAGATGACATATGAAATATCTAGAAAAGAACAACACGTGCCATGCTTGCTGGATTCACCACAGTCATCCACTGCAGAATATATGGCCTTTTTACTGTAGCCTTTTTGATCATTTGATGCGCCCTATTATGTGCCTAGCTCACAGAATTACTGGAAAACTCAGATCCCAGACTGAAATTGGGCTTGATAGATCATATTTTGTTTTGCTTTTATTTAACAAAGTAGTCTTTCACTGGCCCAAACATGCAACACTGCAGATGTAGTTTTTAAAAAACTGCAACAGAATTGCAAAGGAAATAAAATAAACCATGCTACTTGTAAATAACAGAATTAGAAATCTGTGTAACATGTTACAATACAATCCCATGTACTCCAACACAATCACATTACAGTAACCATACACCAGAGATAATTCCCTTCCCTATCACATCTACAGTCTGTTCTGATATATCATTATAGCTCTGTTCCCATGGGATCCCACGTTATAAGAAAATTGCGTAAAATCAGGACCATTTAAACCAATGGGATCGGAATCACATTATAACCAATACAGGTAAGGAAAGTTCACATTCTACAAAGCATGGTCGAAATTCTTCAATCGCGTTAAAGCCAATTTGTGCTGAAGAAACACGCAATATAGCAGAACCAAATGTATAAGCTTGATTTAACTGTTTCTTTTAATTTCTGGTCTTCTTGAGTGTTTGATAGCCTTTTTTGCAATTGGTAATGTAACTGAGCTTCTGAAAGTATGGTCTGACATTTTCAACTAATACTCTTAGACTAACTTTCCTAACTTTTCAGAACTAACTCCTTTGTTTTAAAGAAACTGTCATACATCAAAGTGCAACCAGGATTTCGATGAATTTAAGACAAACCT
The DNA here is from genome assembly GCF_020745735.1 of Hemiscyllium ocellatum. Lineage (NCBI taxonomy): Eukaryota > Metazoa > Chordata > Chondrichthyes > Orectolobiformes > Hemiscylliidae > Hemiscyllium > Hemiscyllium ocellatum. Next base: position 144,755,197 of record NC_083401.1, read on the forward strand.
TTCCTTTCGTAAGTGAACCTGTCACCTTACATCTCTTGCAAACTAGTGTAAACATCTAGAGAAAAACAACTAAAAAAAAGAACCACTGAACTGCTTCCCAGTTTTCTTCTGCCAATTTCCCATTTTTTCCCTAACTATTTGTTTGTCTGCATGTAAAAGGGACAGTTTAAAAGGGATAATTGTTTACATTTTTAGTGTTATGTACCAACAGTTTGTCACTGTTTACCTGTAGTTCAAGTCTAATTATTTGTAATCAATAGTAATTCTGGTTAAGCACAGTGACTTGGTCTGTGCTTTCTGTCAACCTGGAAATCAGGTAAATTGGTAAATTTTGTGTACTTATTTTAAAATCTTCACTTTTTGTGATGGCTCTGGGAATAATGGGAATTGATTGTCCATGTATTGTGAACAAGATATGAACATCTGAGTAGGGTGGCTGCGGGGAGGAAGAACTGATTTTGCCAACCAGAAGGCTGCTCTCATGTAGTGTACACTTGTTGGTTATTTTTCACACAGTTGGGGATGAGGAAACTGCTGCCTCGGGAGCTTTCTTCTCTGAACTTGCTCCTTCTGTCACAGAAGAGCGTGCTTGAGTTGGATTGTCTGACCAATAAAAATTCTTGGAAACTGGCAGAAAAGCATAAAGCTAAGCATATTCAAGAACTGAGAGCAGTCTGAAAGGGTTGAAGGTTTTTGACATCATTAATTTGTTTCTTAAAAAAAAGGATCTGAATGAATAAGAATTCAATTTTCTTTATTCAGACTGGATTAATATTTATGATAATATTAAAGGCTCATGGAATACTGTAGTGAATTATTGCATTTCCTTTCACTTCCATTAGAATTTAGCCTAAGACTACAAAATGAAAGCCTTGTCTTTCTACAAGCTGGATCCTGTGAATTGAGTTTGGACACTTTCTCCAAGTTCAACAGCACAAAACCTCCACAATTTTAGCACTGGTTGACGTGTGAAATGGAAAATATCAACTCATGAAATAGGTTATGCACTTTTGAGATTGAGGAAAAAACATATTAACATAGAAATTGCTGTTGATGCATTATTCAGAGGTTAAGTGTGGGTTATTAAAATTTCTGGGAGAATTTGTCTCCTGGTTTATACATGAGTTGCAGTTTTCAGTCTGTGGACTACAATTTGAGCTTTTTCTTAACCATACTGTCAGTACACCAATGAAAAGAGAGTAGCACTAACCCTCTAAACTGGCTTCTGACCTACAATTAGAAGACAGTTAAGCACCTGAAATAGCACACAGAGGCCATAGCCAACTGCTTACTCATAAAATTATTGCCAATTTCTATGGTACTTACTGGGAGATGCTAGTTCTACAGTTCAGGAGTTTAAAAACCCTTTCAAAAGAATTCATGGAGAGGCATATCATTTAGGAAGCTGAAGGCCAACCCCCCAGAGGATGCAACAAACACAGAATGACAAAAAACTTGACAGGTCTGGCAGCATTAGTGGAGAGAGAAACAGAGTTAACTTTTCCAGTCGAATATGACACTTTCTCATGAACCCTTCTTCTAACCTCTAACTACTGACCCTGCCCCAAGAAGATCCTCACCTTGATTCCATCAGCATCTTACTATCTGTTATTTCCAGAACATTTTGTCACTCAGTGGATATCCGTCAAAAGATCAGCACCCCTTATGCCCATCCCATCTATGAGAGTACCTGCTGTCGACTGGGATGAGAACTGGCATTCCAAAGTTTACTCATGGGTGGATTTCTGGAGGTGGCAGTGAAAGCAAAAATGGCAATGCAGTTCTCTGACAGAGACTCGAAGGTCCTGGTCAGGGGAATGGGGCAGAGGAAGACTGTCCTCATCCTTTGTAGGGCTGGATGAGGGAGCCACATCAGAGTCCCTGCCAATCTGGTCCAAGATTGCCTCCCTGGTCAGTGCTGTCTTCAGAAAGAGCTAGCAGTACCGTAAGAGGATCCTATACTCTTCTGTGTGCCACTTCATACTCACATAATCCCAGCTCCTGCATTGAACTCCCAATAAGGTTTAGGCTCTTCTACTGTCACTTCCTGTGATACTTTCCATCACTTATTCCTGCACCGCCAACCTCCAGCACCACTAATCCTGCATAGTGTCTGTGCTGCCTCCTCAACACCTTGGAACATCTCACTGCTTTTTTCCAACCTGCATCAAGTCCAAATGCTGTTTCACTTTTTTTTTCTCACTCAAATCTTTCCTTTAACTCATTCCAGGAGAAGACAGTCCATAGCATGGCAGATTAAACCTATATAGGTGGAGGGTGCCAGATATCAGCCTCCTCAGCTCCTAAGAGGAGAGAATCCAGGCCTTCACAGAATTAGCTGAGACCCCACCTGCAAGGGTGCAGAGACAGTTTGTCCACCACCCAAGTAAGTACCACTCTTCATTCCACTTCAACTTCTGCAGTAACCCCATGATCGATGTTATGAATTGCACACATGCATAACCGTGGGCTACAGTATCTTTTGTCTCTTTTATCTTGCAGGTACTCCCAGCATGTCTACCATCGCCACAGTAAAATGCCTAATTATGCTCGAAGCCATCTTCTCAATCTTAAAACATGCATTGGCAAGACTGCTTTCTGCCCCTCTATAGCTCAGATACTAACACCTCATTGGGAACATTAAGCTTAGAAAATGAGGGAGCACAATTTGGTGAGCATCTCACTGTGAGAACTTTACAGCTGGCTAAGGAAGAAAGGGAGAAAGTGAGAACTGTAGATGTTGGAGAGTCAGAGTCATAAAGTGTGGCACTGGAAAAGCACAGCAGGTCAGGCAGCAGCCAAGGAGCAGAAGCCCTCCCCTTGGATGCTGCCTGACCTGCTGTGCTTTTCAAGTGCCAGACTTTTCAATTCAGGAAGAAAGGGCTCAGGCTGTTGCCTAGGACTGCCAGAGACCAGGCTCCTGCTCATATCCAGGCAGGAAAGATAGCGTTGACAATCAGGGATTTCATCCACTTGGACAGAGAGGAACGGGAATGGCAGACAATGTTTGGGACACCATGCACTCATTGTGGAGAAGTTGCAGCAGAGTGACCATCTGTCTGTCTCCATGGGCAATTTGGCAGCTGCCAGGGAGAGACAGACCCAGAACCCTCAGGGTCTGCTGAAGAGGTGTACACACCTGCACTCTACTGCCCTGGTCATTGGTCCTCAGGACCAAAAGAATGGTGATGGGGCAATGTGGAATATGCCTTATGATGCTGGTGTCCCCACTGTCACAAGGTGAACACTGCACTGCCAGGAGGCAGCCAGCTGAAACAGCAATCACACACAACCCCCTCAGCAGCTGAGTATCTACTCAGGATATTCCTGAGGTGACTGTACCCTCCAGCTGTGACCTGGTTCTGTCCACCTGCTCGTCCTCCACCTCCTGTACAACCCATCCCAACTTCACACCAGGGAGCTCAGCCCTCACCACATAAAAACCAAAAGAACTGCGAATGCTGTAAACACAAAAATAGAAATTGCTGGGAAAGCTCAACAGATCTGACAGCATCTGAGGAGAGAAATCAGAGTCAGTGTTTCAGGTCAAGTGACCCTTCCTCAGTTCTGAAGAAGGGTTGCTCGACCCTAAATATTTACTCTGAAGACTCTTGGTATATCTGGCCCATCCAGAAGCAAATGGCAGCACGGTGACTTAGTGGTTAGCATTGCTGCCTCACAGTACCAGGGACCAAGGTTCACTTCAAGCCTTGGGCGACTGTCTGTGTGAAGTTTGCACATTCTCCCCATGTCAGTGCAGGTTTCCTCCGGGTGCTCCGGTTTCCTCCCACAGTCCCAAGATGTGCAGGTTAGATGAATTGGCCTCGCTAAATTGCCCATAGTGTCCAGGGGTGCATAGGCTAGGTGGATTAGCCATGGGAGTTGCAGGAACAGGGCAGTCAGGTGAGTCTGGGTAGGTTGTTCTTCGGAAAGTGGTGTGAACTTGTTGGGCTGAATAGTCTGTTTCCACACTGTAGGGCTTTTATTAAGTACCTAAGGTCCCCCCAACCATAACCTCCAGAGCTAACAGGCCAGTGCCTTGCAATGTCATCTCAATATATCAGTAAGACCCCAAGGTAGCTGGGAGCCCTTCGCATTAACTCCATATTCTTCAACTTTCACAGGTCCCCACACCTCATTTACATGATCCTACACCTGCCTACCTTACTTGGCATATGAGGTGACCATGCCAAATGTAGTCATTGACTGTCCCCCACTTTGAGCCAGGATGCTACTGTCAGGTGGATGAAACCCTTCCTGCTGGACCCCTTTCCCATCCAAGCTTTATGGATGCAGCTAATGCTAATCCTGTTGCCTGCCTCCCCACCTCTCACTGGACCTGCAGCTCTAGATATTGAAGGGTAACCTTCAGTGTCTCCTTCTTGTGGCAATGGACGATCTTGTCCCAACCTCCCCAAAACCCTTGCTCTTCAGCTTCTGTGGACAGAGTGAATAGCCTGAAGGGAACACCCCCTCGATCGTCTGAACTGGCTAGCATTGGACAAAAAGTGCTCAGATACCTGAATATTTGCTGTATATTACCCCATCCACATGAGCCCTACTCCTGGAATAGCCACTGTGAACACAGAAACAGGAGTAGGCCATTCTGACCTGATGCCTGGTCCACCATTCAATGAGATCATAGCTGATCTGTGGCCCCACTCCATACATCTACCTTTAGCCCAAATCCCTTGATACCCTGCTTAAGAGATTATGAATCTCAGATTTAAAATTAATAACTGATCTCGCATCAACTGCTTTTTTTGTGGAAAAGAGTTCTAAACGTCTGCCACTCTTTATGTGTAGAAGTGCTTCCTAACATCGCTCCTAAATAGCATGGTCCTAATTCTCAAACTATGCTCCATAGTTTGAGAATCCCCATTTGGTGGAAATAGTTTATCTACCCTGTCTTTTCCTGTTATTATCTTAGAGACTTTCATCAGATCGTCACCTAACCTTCTAAATTCTAGAGAAAACAGGCCAAATTTACATAATCTCTCTTCATATTGCAGGCTTCATTGTTGCAAACCTATGTGCTCAGATCAGCTCACTGTTCTCTAAATGGGGTCTAATCTGAGTTTTGTATAGATGCAGCATAACCTCCGTATCCTTATACTCTAATTCTTTAGATATAAAGGCCAGCATTCTCTTTTTGTTCTTAATTATTTTATTATTTGAAATGAAGCCACAGGTCTGGGCATGACCCACTTCCCGAACTTCCAAGGTACAGATTCACTGACCCTGACCAGCCATCTGACCATGCATAATCCCCAAGACTATATCAGAGGCTGCACTTGACTTACAGTGCTGGGATTCCTGACTGATGGATGTCTCCATGAATTTCAGTGACGACCATTCTTCGATGAATTTAACACTGGCTGCCTACTTGATGCACATTCAGGGTTTTTGCCATGTAAGCTGCTGACATATGGCTGCAGGCATGACTTTGATATAGCGCACTGTCATACAGCAAGATGCATGGCCCACTACTGAAGACTGCTGAGCAGCAAAGCAAGCAGCTTGGTTGTGTGACGATCTAATTGGTAAGGCAAAGCAAGGTATGGATGGTGTGAGTATGCTAAGGTAGTTGGTAAGAAAGCAAGTGAGCAGCCTTAATATCCCCTTTACAAAACATGGTTGTTACAGATGAAAGAAAAACTAGGAAAGCAGTTCATTGGTTGTTCAAAGGATCTGGTGAGGTCATTCTTGCACAAAGCAAAATGCTACTTCTCAGCCTTAATTTTTCTGTACGTTTTCATCAGTTTGCCAGAAGCACAGACAGCTGGTTCATTGAAGATGTGGGTGTAAGAAAGTTAAAAGCTAGCAGAACTACTTGACAGCACCCAAGTGTTCTGAACAAGATATAATGTAACCAGCAGCTAAAGTAGACAAAAAACAATTTCGAATACAGCCAATTAGGTTTAAGTTATACCCCAAAAAAACCAAACTCCAATCAACTTTGAATTTAGTATATTGACAATATTAAAAGCCAATGCCACAATCCGATGCTTTGGAGGTATAAAACCTGGCAAAATTGAACAGTTGAGGGAGAAATGCCAAGCCAACAACACATACAAACTGCCCAGAGAATAGCTCTCTTAATCAATCAGTGACCTGTGAAACAGAAATCCCTAAGAAGAAGAAGAAGACAGAGGAAGACATAAAGAGAAGATTCGATAGCTGGTTGGTTTTGAAATTTGAAGTTTTGGTAAATCTTAATCGAAAGTTTTATCGGACTAGTATTGTAGTTGGGGAAGGTAAAATATAGGTTAGAGAAAGGAGTTGTAAATAGTTGTTAGTTAATTATTCTCTGTTATACTTCAAGAAATAAAGTTGTTAATTTTTACTTTAAATAGTGACCTCTGTCCTCTTGAATTTTCACAGATTACTGCCTGGATAAATCTTTTCTGTGTTGCTGGTTGCTGTAGGTAAGCCACAGGCAGTAATAAAACTAGTACCTTTGTCGTCAATTCCCGCATTTGGAAACCTTTCACGCGGGTTATAATTGATTGTGTAGGTCCCCTCCCAAGAACTAAAAGTGGGAACCAGTACTTGTTACCATAATGGATATTTCCACCAGATTTCTGGACACAATTCCATTACAGAGTATCAAGGCAAAAAGAGTAGTAGAGGGGTTAGGAGCTTTCTTCACACAGTATGGGTTACCCAGAAAGATTCAGTTGGACCAAGGGTCAAATTTTGTTGCTAGCCTGTTTAAGGAGGATGCAGACATCTTACGTATGCAGCACTTTAAATCCAATGTGTTTCATCCTGTATCCCAGAAAGCTTTAGGAAGGTGGCATCAGATCTTGAAGATCATGTTGCGAGCAAACTATCAGGATTACCTGAATGATTAGGATAAAGGTATCCCATTCATGCTGTTTGTCATTAGAGATATCCCAAACTAATCTACTCAGTTCACTCCCTTCACATTAATATGCAGGCATGAAGTGAGAGGCCCTTTGAACTTAATTAATGAAAAATTGACAGGACCAAAGTGGAAGACCTCCCGCTTAGATTAGGTATCGGAGGTGAAGGAGAATACTGAAAGAGGGCACAGTGTAGAATAAAGCAGGTGGCAGATAAACGTTCTGAGACTCAGAAGTTTTCCTGAGGGGATACTATGTTAATACTGTTACCATTGGTAGGAGATCTCTTCAAAGACAGGTTTCGTGGTCCCGATCAAATTGAGAAAAAGTTGAGTCAGGTGAACTATCTAGTAAAGATGGCAGATAGAGAAAAAAAAGATATTGAATATGTCATGAGAACATGTTGAAACCATATTACACTAGAGAGAAAGAACTGGAGAAACAGGTGTTCGTTACTACCCTGCAGAGTGAGGAATCAAATCCAGATGATGTGGATTTTGATGTGTCTCAAAAAATATTTAAAAATTAAGAGGTCCTTGAGGAGTGGATAGGTTAATAAGCTATCTTTCTCAGAATGCAGTTGGAAGATTTGTTACTGCAGTATAAGGACATATGTAAAAATCAGATGGGGAGGACTAATTGTATTGTACATGAAGTAGATGTAGGGAATACTGCTCTGCTAAAACAACACCCCTATCGGCTTAATCTTTTCAAAGCCAGACAGGTCCAGATGGAGAAAGAAGCCATGCTCAACGAGGATATCATTGAACTGAGTCAGTGCAAGTGGAGTTCACTGACTCTCTTAATTCCCAAACCAGACAGGATTCAATGATTCTGCAGGGATTATCGGAAGGTCAATGCTGTTACAAAATCAAACTCATATCCAATTCTTAGATTGGAGGACTGTATCGAGAAAATCGAACAAGCCGGTTACATCACCAAGCTGGCAGGGGCCTTTATCAGAGACAGCGAAAGAGATTCCTGCATTTGTAACCCCAAATTGGCTATATCAGTTTAAAGTGATTCCCTTTGGAATGAAGAATGCACCTGCCACATTCCACAGACTCATGAACAGAGTTGTGGCTGGGTTAATAAACTGAGCAGTGTGGTTTCCTTAAGGCTTTAAAAGACTTTTACTGCAAAGAATAGAGATGGGCTGATGCTAGTCTGAATAACGTCTCTGTGTTTTGTTCACAGCCTGAATCTGTCTGCTACCTGAGAAAGAATCACATAATTGTTGGCAGGCAGAAGACCTTTGTCATAGGTAACTGGTTACTAGTCTTTAACCAATTCATGATTTGTTGCCAACCAGAGCTTCATTTGTACACAACCCTTTGATTCCAGTTCATCTGAAACCACTGATGTAACCCACAGCTGAGCAAACAGTGTGTTCATAATGAATATCAAGTTACTTGCTTCCAAACCATGCAGCAATTTTTTGCAATCTCTTGTTTTTAAGCAGTTCTTTTGTCATTTCAATCAACAATTTAAAAAGCACAAAAATAAAAAAGGCAGAGGCTTTACAAAGTAGATAACAAGCAGGACAAATGAAGGAGAACCAATAGATGCAATAGGTTTGGATTTTCAAAAGCAGTTCAATAAAGTATCATATGTTAAGCTACTTAATAAGATGAGAACCCATGGTTTTGGAAAAGTATATTAGCATAGACCAATTAATAGAAGCAGAGATAAAGGTGCATTTTCGGAATGTAACTAGTAATGTGCCACAAGGATCAGTGCTTGGGCCACAATTATTTATAATACTTATTCATGACTTAGATGACAGAAGTGAATATACTGTGGAGTAGATTTGAAGTCAAGTAGTGAAGATGATGCAAAGAGACAAAACAGGAATATAGATTAGCAGGTGAGACATTGAGGGAAAATGTTAGGTTAAGCAGTTTATCAGGAAGAACAGAAGAGTTGAATATTATTTAAATGGAGAAAGATTGCAGAAAGCTGCAGCATGAATGGAGTTGGGGTCTTTTTTGTATGGATCTCAAAAAGCTAGCATTGAAGTTCAGCAAATAATAGGGAAGACAAATATACCATAAGCCTTTATTTCAAAGGGAATGGAGAAATACAGAAATATTCCTAAAGTTATACAAGAAACTGGTTAGATCCAACTTGCAATACCTTGAACAGCTTTGGTCCATTTACCTATGAAAGATACACTGGCATTGGAGACAGTTCAGAGAAGGTTCATTAGTCTGAATCTAGGTATGGAGACATTTTCTTGCGAGGAATAGTTGAATAGGTTGGCACTGTACTCATTTAAATGCAGTAGAATGAGAAGGGACCTTTTGAAACATGCACAATTCTTCAAGGGCTTGCCAAGGTAGATGTGAAGAGTTTCTTTTTCCTTTGCAGGACAGTCCAGGACCAAAGGACATAATATCAGACTAACATTTTGCACATTTAATGCAGCTATAAGGAGGAATTTCTCCTCTCAGAAGTTAGTGAAACTATGGAATTCTTTACTGCAGAGGGCTAGTGAGGCTGAGTCATTAAGTGTATTCAAGACTGAGATAGAGAAAATTTTAATCAGTAAAGGAATCAAGAGTTACTGGGAAGACGTAAAAAAGTGGAGTTGAGGATTATCAAATCAGATATGATCCACTGAATGGCAATGTAGTCTTGATGGGTCAAGTGGCTTACTATTGTTCCTATGTCTTATAGTTTTTGATGAAGCTTCTACTAATTTCCATATATGACTCGGTATCCTATCTTACTCCTCTGAAACACATCCGAGTGTTTTATTTCATTAGGATAACACCAGGGACTAGGTTCGATTCCCATCTCAGGCAACTGTCCATGTGGAGTTTGCACATTCTCCCCGTGCGTTTCCTCTGGGTACTCCGGTTTCCTCCCATAATCCAAAGATGTGCAGGCCAGGTGAATCGGCTATGCTAAATTGCCAAGTCAGGGGTAAATATAGTTTAGGGGAATGGATCTAGGTGAGTTACTCTTCGGAGGGTCAGTGTGGACTTGTTGGGCTGAAGGGCCTGTTTCCATATTGTAGGGAATCTCATATCTCAAAGAAATCTGGTCCCATTTGCCAGCATTTGGCCCATATGCCTCAAAACCCTTCCTATTCATATATGCATCCAAATGCCTTTTAAATGTACAAGTTCTTAGTCTCTTCCAGAGCAAGTTATTCTACTAACTCGAAAATCTGCTTTTTTCAGTGATTTTGTTCATGTGAGAAATGTTGACTGTACACAAGAAATACTCCCTTGCTCACCCTGAAAATTGTCCTTTGGGGCCTACAGACTCCTGTGACAGACAGGCAAAGCTTGAAACAATACAATGCTGCCTCAAAAATATGGATCCAATTGTAACCTACAACCTTCTGACTCACAGGTGACAATGATGCTAATATGCATTTAGAAAAATATTAAGCTGTTGAAATTTTGGGAAGTCATTTGTTGTTTCCAGTCCTGACAAAAATATTTAGTATTTGCATTACAGTGAGTAATCATTAATAGCTGTTTCTTCACTACAAACCTACAAGGACAGTGTTCTACATATGTTTTCTGTTTCCTGTCAACTTTTGTTACAAAGTCACTGTGTGGGGATACACTATCGCAGTGCTTGAAAACATTTATTTTCAGTAGTCATTGGACACAACCACAACTGTAAAAGTGGGGAAAAAAACCCAATCTCTTTAATCATTTTAACTTAATGCTTTAAACAAAAGATGCAAGCCAAGCTTGTCGTCACCGTGAGAGACAGAATCCCCTTACAGTTGAAATGCGTGACATGGGGAGAGAAGTTGAGTAGTCACGATGTCTGAACATTTTTGCAAAACCTTGTAATATCAGTTTCAGTGGCTCAAAAAAGAAACATCTGGATGGGACATTTCCCAAATAAAATAAACTGACTGCAGAGAAGAGAGACTGAAGTTGTTGCTTAGATTTTACACGCTACCCCTGTGAAAACAAGATCAGCTAGAAACAAGATCTATGAAAAGTCAATTATAAAAAAGCTTTGGTTAGTGAGAGAAAATGTTGGAAATAATGCCCATAATGCTGTTAAGAGCCAGCATAGACTAATGGGCTGATTGATCTCCTTCTGTGCTGTGTGGTTTTATGATTCTAAGTAGGTCAATGGGCACAAAATTATTGATCTCGCTGTTTGGGGGGTGGGGGAGCAGTGGTTCACAGCACATCAATGCTTCTTGGAAATATACGGAACAAAATTCATCTGGCTGCATAATTTCCTGAATTCTGGAGAGGAAAGGTATGTCCTAGACCTCTTTTTAGTGCAAACATCCTCCACAGACTCCATTATACAGAGCAGCAGTCTTCAGGAATAAAACATATAGTCCAGGCAGACTTCTCTTATTGATGCAGAGCTGTACTTTCCAGAGGAGGGTGAAATTGGGTTATCAATGCCAGGGTGGACAGCATTTTTCAAGATTCTGGATCAGTGGTGCTGGAAGAGCACAGCAGCATCCAACGAGCAGCGAAATCGACGTTTCGGACAAAAGCCCTTCATCAGGAATAAAGGCAGAGAGACTGAAGCATGAAGAGATAAGCTTGGGGAGAGAGTAGCATAGAGTACAATGGGTGAGTGGGGGAGGAGATGAAGGTGATAGGTCAGGGAGGAGAGGGTGGAGTGGGTGGAGTGAATAGGTGGAAAAGGAGCTAGGCAGGTCTGACAAGTCCGGACAAGTCATGGGGACAGTGCTGAGCTGGAAGTTTGAAATTAGGATGAGGTGGGAGAAGGGGAAATGAGGAAGCAGTTGAAGTCCACATTGATGCCCTGGGGTTGAAGTGTTCCGAGGCGGAAGATGAGGCGTTCTTCTTCCAGGCGTCTGGTGGTGAGGGAGCGGCGGTGAAGGAGGCCCAGGACCTCCATGTCCTCGGCAAAGTGGGAGTGGGAGTTGAAATGTTGGGCCACGGGGCGGTGCGGTTGATTGGTGCGGGTGTCTCAGAGATGTTCTCTAAAGCGCTCTGCTAGGAGGCGTCCAGTCTCCCCAATGTAGAGGAGTCCGCATCGGGAGCAACGGATACAATAAATGATATTAGTGGATGTGCAGGTAAAACTTTGATGGATGTGGAAGGCTCCTTTAGGGCCTTGGATAGAAGTGAGGGAGGAGGTGTGGGCACAGGTTTTACAGTTCCTGCGGTGGCAGGGGAAAGTGACAGGATGGAAGGGTGGGTTGTAGGGGGGCGTGGACCTGACCAGGTAGTCACGGAGGGAACGGTCTTTGCGGAAGGTGGAAAGGGGTGGGGAGGGAAATATATCCCTGGTGGTGGGTTCTTTTTGGAGGTGGCGGAAATGTCGGCGGATGATTTGGTTTTTGCGAAGGTTTGTAGGGTGGAAGGTGAGCACCAGGGGCGTTCTGTCCTTGTTACGGTTGGAGGGGTGGGGTCTGAGGGCGGAGGTGCGGGATGTGGACGAGATGCGTTGGAGGGCATCTTTAACCACGTGGAAAGGGAAATTGCGGCTTCTAAAGAAGGAGGCCATCTGGTGTGTTCTGTGGTGGAACTGGTCCTCCTGAGAGCAGATACGGCGGAGGCGGAGGAATTGGGAATACGGGATGGCATTTTTACAAGAGATTGGGTGGGAAGAGGTGTAATCGAGGTAGCTGTGGGAGTCGGATGGTTTGTAAAAAATGTCAGTGTCAAGTCGGTCGTCATTAATGAAGATGGAGAGGTCAAGGAAGGGGAGGGAGGTGTCAGAGATGATCCACGTAAATTTAAGGTCAGGGTGGAATGTGTTGGTGAAGTTGATGAATTGCTCAACCTCCTCGCGGGAGCACGAGGTGGCGCCAATGCAGTCATCAATGTAGCGGAGGAAGGGGTGGGGAGTGGTGCCGGTGTAATTATGGAAGATCAACTATTCTACGTAGCCAACAAAGAGACAGGCATAGCTGGGGCCCATACGTGTGCCCATGGCTACCCTTTTGGTCTGGAGGAAGTGGGAGGACTCAAAGGAGAAATTGTTAAGGGTGAGGACCAGTTTGGCCAAACGAATGAGAGTGTCGGTGGAAGGTTACTGTTGGGGACGTCTGGAGAGGAAAAAAACAGAGGGCTTGGAGGTCCTGGTCATGGCGGATGGAGGTGTAGAGGGATTGAATATTCATGGTGAAGATGAGGCATTGGGGCCCAGGGAAATGGAAGTCTTGGAGGAGGTGGAGTGCGTGGGTGGTGTCTCGAACGTATGTGGGGAGTTCCTGGACTAGGGGGGATAGGGCAGTGTCGAGGTAGGTAGACATGAGTTCAGTGGGGCAGGAGCATGCTGAGACAATGGGTCGGCCAGGGTGGTCAGGCTTGTTGATCTTGGGAAGGAGGTAGAACCGGGCAGTGCAGGGTTCTCGGACTATGAGGTTGGAAGCTGTGGGTGGGAGATCTCCTGAGGTGATGAGGTTCTGTATGGTCTGGGAGATGATGGTTTTGTGATGGGGAGTGGGGTCATGGTCGAGGGGGCAGTAGGAAGAGGTGTCCTTGAGTTGGCGTTTGGCTTCAGCGGTGTAGAGGTCAGCGCGCCAGACTACCACTGCGCCCCCTTTATCCGCTGGTTAATGGTGAGGTTGGGATTGGAGTAGAGGGATTGGAGGGCTGCGCGTTGCCCTTTGCGGATTAGATATGGTCAAGCCTCAGAGCAACCAGCTCAATCAGGAGAGGACACTTTAATATTGAGGCACCTTCAAAGACTGGGACTGTTGCTCTGAGGGAACCTAAGGGCAGACAGATTCCAGCAATCAGGGTAGGGTCTGATGCCTATGTCTTGGCTAGGGGACAATTAGTGCCATCAATTGTCTCCTCCATAGACCATAAAGGAGAATTGCCCAGTGACAATCCACCAGAATGCATCCAGGGGAAGCAAGGCTTAACCAGCTGTTCTAACACACGGTGGGATCTCCTGGAATTTTCAAAATGCCAGTGCAGATGGGAAGTGACCCCGAATTGGACCACTAAACAGCTCAACTGGCCACCCGCTGGGCAGTCATGTGGCAAGATGCCAGCATAGCACAAAGACCTTGTGCCGCCCTCCCTACATGTTAATTACTATAAACGCACCCACTTCCCAACCCTTTGTTAAAATTCAATCCACAAAATCCCTTTACAAACAGACTTTGTCGTAATGCACTGCAGACTGCTGAAGAATTGCTTTCACTCACTGACTGAGAAACCATGTACACTATGTAAAGGAGACGGTTCCTAAATTTGGTGACTCTACCTTGAACTCACAGTCAAGAGGTTAAAATCAGGGAAGAGATAATGGCTCCAAGGTGAAGAGGCAGAATCACTCCAGAATGATTCTGCAAGTACCGTCTTCTTTTACTCCTCTCGCAGTAGCCTCCAGATCCAGGAAGGTTGAATCTAGCTGAACCTCATGACTATGTGGATAATTTAGCTCATCACCACAAACATGGAGACACTCTCAGGTAAGTACAGCAGAGATTCTCCATGTGATTGGAGTGGTGAATCCTCTACGTTTGGACCCAATGGCTTGCTTCACAATCTTTAGTGCAACTCTATGGCATTCTCTTAAGTCGTACGGACCTTGTGTGGTAAAATGATGAAAGGCAGTCATAAATCACATATTGGGTAGAATTGAGGGTGTTGTGGAAGGGAAACTCTTGTGGGGGAGCAGCATCCTGTAATCTGTCCTAAAGGTCTGAAGACAGGACAGAGATTAAAGCATCAAGAATGATGTCAGGATATTCACCAAGATTTCTGTCACACACTAAAAGCACATTGATAGAACAGTGGACCTTATGGTTACGATTTTGATCCCTATTTTTGTGAGCAGGGGTGCACACATCCATGTACAGGGTCACTGGCACCCTGTGCCATTGTAAGTCTGCTATCCTGATGAAGTCCCTTCTCCTCTCAACTCACGTCAAAAGCCTCTGTTACTATTTCTGTGACTGATGAACTGGAATATGTTTTTACCTTCAACAGTCTGCATTCACAAGGAACCAGTTTTAAAGGCTGAAAGAATATGGTAATTTTTATAGCCACCAGGAAATGCACCCACAACCTGGTTTGGGGCTCCAGACTTTCACCTATATAGGAATGGTGATCTTCCTCGGATAGGGTCTTCTAAGGACTTCTGTCTTTCTTGTCCCTCCTCCTAGACGTCCACCTCTCTTGCTTCTCCTTGTCTGTCTGTCCTGCTTATGCTGCAGAGTGGGAGCCATTATGTCTACTACTGCTTTACCCAGACACTGAAGTTAGTTATCTCAGTTGTTTCGTTGGCCATGAGTGATGCCAACAATATGAGTTCAATTCCCACACTGGCTGAGGTTACCAAGGACTCACCTCCTCAACCTTTTGCCTTGCCTGTGACATGCTGGTTTTAAGGTTAAACCAACCATCAGTCTTCTTTCTCTCTCTCTCTCTCTCTCTCTCTCTCTAATGCGAAAGCAGCATGTAGAATTATGCCATTCTACTTTTACCTAACCATGGCAATGTTATTTTCTATTTCTCTGTAGTTAGTCAAAAACCTTCAAATTCCTTTTGAAAAGTGTTTCCAACTGCATTGCCTCAATGCAACAAGTGAAAAGCACTGCTGTTGAAACATTCAAATAAACCCTAATCATGGTCAATCTCAATTGTTAATCCTTTTGTTGCGGGGCAAACACTGAAGCATTTCCTATAATTTGTTGGTCAATTTTTGCATCTGTGCTTTGCATCAGCCCAAATGTGATAGTGATATCATGATCTTATTCTTTCAACTTCTTAACATGCAAACAGGGGCCACACCTGCATATTCCACTCAAGCCATCGAATACTGAGTGACTCAATGGGAAGTAACCAGTGTTGCCCACATTTTTAATATCTCCGCGAACAGAGCAACACAATTTAATTTCACATTAAATGTGTTGGGATGCCCCTTCATCAGAAATCCACCCATTGTCTTAAGCAATGAATCCTTCCCAAAACATCAACGAAAAGCTTTTACCTTTTAGATGGTCACACATCTTTCTAGTATTTTCTCTTCGTGTTTCATGTCTGACATTTTTACATTTGTTTCCATCTCAGCAAGGATTGAACTGACTTGTTGCAAAATGTATAGCTGCTCAAATTCATACAACTACCGTACACCAAATGACACGGAAAAGTCCCATAGTGTGCACCCTGATAAAATTGCCACTGAGTCAATGGCACAGGTGATCAAATGCTTATGCAAAAACATAAGTTTTAAGGAACACTTCAGAATGGTGAAGAGAATGGTGGAAAGATGTGAGGAAGGCATTCAAGAGATTACAGCCGAGTCACTTGACCTTCAATGGTTACGTGAATGAAGTCCGGGATAAATCAAGAGGCCAATGTTGGAGGGACACAGAATTCTGAGAAGGTTTTAGGGCTGGAGGAGATTATAAAGATGCTGGCTGGGCAGGGGATTCTGTATTTGGTTACAAGGACATGAAAGTCCTCCCTAAAATTTGCTATACTTAATTCTTTTATTTGGCTATAAGCAACCAGATAATTTGCTTGCTTCTGCTTTATAGCTATGTCTTCAAGTAGTAATACATTCTTTATCTACATTTCTGTGTGCCCCACCACCTCCAGTCTACATTCGCTCTTCCACATAGTTTATGCTGCTTAATATCAATTTTTGATTAACTTGGAGTCTTACAACACAACCTTTTTGACTGCACTCTCTCCTCCAGCCAAGCCCCTGACCCAATTAGCTGAAGCATGGCAGGTTGCATACAACAGATTAGCCACATGAATGGCAAGATTGGTGCTCCTACCTAAAGGCACACAGAAGCCCTCTTCTTTTGGAGTTCCAGTGGCACACAGATACTGATAGAATTTCAGGCCCACAGACATTAAGCACGTTTAGGAGTATCTGCATGTTTGTCTGCTATACACTCAGCCAATTTCCCTTCAGAAACAATTTCTAAAATGATCAGAAATCTGCAACTGAAAATCAGCTAATAAAATCCAGAACTATCATTTCCTTTTGTATAGGGAATCTAATGTGAGGTTTAGTATAATAAGATGCAAAATCTTGGAATTGTAACAAAACTTGTAATGTATCACATCAAATTCCAATATTGAGTTAAAGGCGAATATTATTTCAGTCAGAACATTGGCAAAAAATAAGAGGGGCAACAATATATGAAGTAAACATTTGCATTTCAGAGATTGATGAAGATACTTCATACACACTTTTGGTTTATTAAATGTCTACTTCCACATATTTATTTAGTCAGATTGAAAACATGGAAAAGATGCAGATATGAATGTTAAGGTTACTGTCAAGACATCATGTGTTACATCTCAACAGGATAAAACACTGGAAACCAAACCTGGAGATGTCACAAATGTTAGAAATGTTACTGAAGTAATTAGTAATTTCCTTGTCTGATAGATGTAGAATAACAGAAAATAAGGACCATTTTGCTGTACTTAACAAGAACTACTAATTATTACAAATAGATAGGTTCTAGCCACAGGCAAACAATTATGAACTGCTGACATTTAACTCTAGCAGTTAAAACTCTAACTCCCATCCAAAAGCCCTGTGCACACACATAGGGCCAAACAGACAGAAAAAAACAATTGCTATGAGTGGAAGCCATGATGTGGAGGTGCCAGTGTTGAACTGGAGTGGTAGCAGATGAAGGAGCAGCACTCCAAAGGCTAGTGCTTCCAAATAAACCTGTTGGATTATAACCCAACATTGTGTGATTTTTAACTATGAATGGAGGGGGTGGGGAATTGTGTGAAATATTTAGTTGCATGATGGGAAAACTGGCCAACACCTGGTTGTAACAAAACACAAGTTAAGACTATAACAGAGATCAAAACATTGCTAACCTCAGTAAGACTTGAAGTAGGCTAAAATCTACATAAATTCTTTAACCTTGGTAGACCTTAGTGGGTGGCACGGTGGCACAGTGGTTAGCACTGCTGCCTCACAGCGCCTGAGACCCGGTGTCTGCGTGGGTTTCCTCCAGGTGCTCCGGTTTCCTCTCACATTCCAAAGATGTGCAGGTTAGGTGAATTGGCCATGCTAAATTGCCCGTAGTGTTAGGTAAGGGGTAAATGTAGGGGTATGGGTGGGTTGCGCTTCGGCGGGTCAGTGTGGACTTGTTGGGCCGAAGGGCCTGTTTCCACACTGTAAGTAATCTAATCTAACCTTGGCAGAGCTTGATTCGGTTGGCTCTATGTAAATCCTGGGATACTAACTAAGTCCAAATAAAGACATTCCACAAAATGTTCTGAGTCTCCAACAATGTCAAGATTATGAGATGACTTATGTGGCACAAAGTTTTGGGAAGTCAATATGGTAAACCTCAGAAGTAATGTATCAGATCATAATTCAATGTACCGGTCTAATGGATGACTAACCTCTCATGATAGTTATTGACAGCTGTTGATAGGTTTAAAGTATAATGATTCCTGTTTTGCTCTCTGTAAGCACAAACTTGTGAGAGACTCAGAGATGTAATCAACTCTCTCTCTTTTCCATGTTCAGCCACTCTGCAGGCAGTTTTCTTGTTAATTAGACTGATTGTTTTGTCGGACCAAGTTTTGTTGAACTTTTGCAGAGTTTCTTTAGGTCTCACAGTCCTGTAACTATTTTTAATCAATTTCTACAGGGAGAGGGTAAAAAACAGTTCAATAGCATGAGTTCTCAGTATTAAATGGGGTTGTTTCTTTTGTTTCCAAAGTCCTTCAGTTATCTGATCTTTTCATCAGGTTCTTCACAAGAGGCATGGAGCAACTGATTCACAAATTATAAAGTATCAAATATATTGGTTAGAAGCAATATATTTGCCAACTGGTGGGAGAAGACAACTGTCTTTCTTTAGCCTCAAGTGTCTTACTGGAGACACAGTGACACACATCTCCTTTTTCAAAGGTCTGAGGGCTTCTCACTGCATAGTTCAGACCCACAAGCTATTCAGCTTTTCAGGAGCAATTAGTGACTTACCATAAGGCTGATGATCGTTGGCATTCAACATGGGTCACAACTGCACAAACCAATCAGCAACTTGCTGCCAGATGAATCTCACGTTATACAGACATCCCTGTGTCATGCCCTCTATTTCCACTCTGATTGCTTGCAAAGCAATAGCATAAACATAAATTACAATATGTTTCAGCAACCTGTTTTTTAATGGTACAGTAATTGCTTCCTCCATCCTTTGTTGTAAACTGTTCTTTTCCCAATTCAGTTGGCAATCAAAAATAAAGCAAAATAAAAAGATTTTTATATATAGCACTCCTTGAGTACCTTCTTTAATTAAACTACTTAAACCAACTTAAGAGCAACCTTTTTTTTGTTCCAAAGCTAGTAAGATTGTGTCTTTCTTACATGCAATAAAACTTGAGCTACATTGTCTCATTTATGAATAATCCATCAATGTGGGTGACAAATAGTCTTCTATATTTACTCACCATGAATCTGGAGAGGGCATGCAGCATTAGCAGCTGAACTCCAAACACCACTGTCAGTCAATCTAGCTGGCAAACTAACATCTTTCTTGTCACCAAGAGGCTTAAAATCAAGAATTATGCTTAATTCACGTAAATCTTGCAGGTCAAAAGGTTTCAAAATCATTTTTTGACACTACTGCTATCATTTGACAACAACCAAGGTTGCCATCTGAAAATCAAAAAAAAATAGTAACTACTTTTCTTCTGGATGCATTAAGGTTACATTTTGAATTGTTTTACATATTCTAACATAAGTATTTTAAGTGTTTCATTGCATAGTTTATCAGGGATTATGGAAAGACCATTTAAATTTATTACCTTTCCACTGGTGCAAGATTTATGAGATTTGTAACAACACAACCTTCTAAACTCTGTGGTGAATTTAAGGGAGCGAATTGCTTTAGATGCATTATTGGGCATTGGAATCACTTTACATGATGATCCCATCCTAGCTGTGCCTGAGGCATTGCAGCCTACATCATGGAGAACAATCAGGATAATACGTACCTGCATTATGCCATGTCTCAAATCAGATTTGGCCCTATTCTCCAATCTGGCACAATTTGCAAGCTGCCAATAGCATGACCACAGTTATAGAGTCATAGAGATGTACAGCATGGAAACAGACCCTTTGGTCCAATCCATCCATGCCGACCAGATATCCCAACCCAATCTAGTCCCACCTGCCATCACCCAGCCCATATCCCTCCAAACCCTTCCCATCCAAATGCCTCTTAAATGTTGCAATTGTACCAGCCTCCACCACTTCCTCTGGCAGCTCATTCCATACACGTACCACTCTCTGTGTGAAAAATTTGCCCCATAGGTCTCTTTTATATCTTTCCCCTCTCACCCTAAATGTATGCCCTCTAGTTCTGGACTCCCCCCACCCAGGGAAAAGACTTTGCCTATTTACCATATCCATGCCCCTCATAATTTTGTAAATCTCTATAAGGTCACCCCTCAATCTCCAACGCTCCAGGGAAAACGGCCCCAGCCTGTTCAACTTCTCTCTATAGCTCAAATCCTCCAACCCTGGCAACATCCTTGTAAATCTTTTCTGAACCTTTTCAAGTTTCACAACATCTTTCCGATAGGAAGGAGACCAGAATTGCATGCAATATTCCAACAGTGGCCTAACCAATGTCCTGTACTCAAATGAGCCGCAAATGACCTCCCAACTCCTGTACTCAATATTCTGACCAATAAAGGAAAGCATACCAAACGCCTTCTTCACTATCCTATTTACCTGCGACTCCACTTTCTTGCTTTCTGACCTGGTTTAATTCCTTCCTTCAGCTTTCCCTTTCTATTTTTCTGATTTCAGATTCCTAACATTTGCTGCCAGCAACCTCATCATGAAGGGGAAAAGGAACATGAGACTTCTGATGAAGGAACAATACCATTTTACTGATAATCACAGATCTGATCATCAGAGTCACCAGCTCAAATGCTGGTACTATGTATGCATGAGAAACTTAGGAATATAGCAAATTTACAGCACAGAATGAGTTCATTTACTCCATTGTGTTCATGGTAGTCAAAAAGAGATAGTGAACCTCGTCCCACTTCCCAGCTCTGAGTCCTGTAATTTACAGTGCTTCAAATGCAGAACCAAAAATTTTCTTCATATGCAGTGAATGTTACAGTGTCCACCCTATATTTAGGTAGTGAATTCAAAACACCCATCACTTTCCAGGAGTAAATTGCTTCCCATGCATTCTCTTCTAACCCTCTATCAATTAATTTAGATTGGTATACCACAGTTATTGACTGAACCTCTCTGCTAAGGGAAAGTGAACCTTCACATATAGCATTAACAGTCCTCCGGCACCGCATCTGCAGTCAGACAGGATTGAAAAATATGGTCAGAATCTTTATTATTTCTTCTCTTCCTCTCTTGGAAGCCTGGAATCGATTTCATCTGGCTCTGGCAAATTATCCAGTTTCAAAGCTGTTGAATTCTGGAGTACTTCCTTTCTCAACATGTTGAGAATGAAAACATCTTCATAAAAGAAAGGAGTTGATAAAGGCAGGTTTAACATACTCATTAAGAAGTGTGTCTGAGGCTTTCATCTTCCCATTCAAATTATCCTTTTGATCTCTAATATACTCTACTACCTCCTTAGTGATATTCTTTGTCTTTACAGGTTTAGTCTTATTTGTTTTTTGGCTAAGTGTGAGTTTACAGAGTTTATTAATGAGCTTCTAGCCACAGATCTCCCACCTTATCTTACCAATGATGTGAAATTATACATTTTGGTTTGAAAAACAAAAAGGCATAAATTACTTAAATGGTGATGTATTGAGAAGTGCACAAGTGCAAAGGGATCTGGTTGTCCTTGTATACCAGTCAATGAAAGTAAATAGACAGTATCAGCAAGTAATTGTGAAGACAAGTTGTAGATTCTTTTAATTAACCTGTTCAGACATGTTATGACAAACCTCTAGAACAAGTGAGACTTGAACGTAAGCTTTCTGGCTCAAAGGTGAAGGCAAACCATGTAATTGTCTTAATTGCAAGAGGATTTGAGTTCAGAAGGAAGCATGTCTTCATATAGTTAGAAAGGTCTTGGATATCCTTCACCTGAAGGATACACTTTCCAGACAGGGAGTGCAGTGAAGATTCACCAGGCTGATGTCAGAGGTAGCAGAAATGTTGTATGAGGAGAGATGTAGTTCTACTGGATTTGTATTCACCAGACCTTAGAAGAATGAGAGGCGATCCGATTGAAATATAAAATTGCAACAGGGTAGACAGACTTGGTGCAGGGAGGATGCTTCCTCTGGCTGAACAGTCTGGAATTAAGAGTCACAGTTTCAGGATACAGAGTAAGGCATTTGGGACTAAGATGAGGACACATTTCTTCACTCGGAAGGTGGTCAACGTATGGAATTTGCTATCACAAAAGACTGTGGAGACCAAGTCACAGTACATTCAAGACAGAGACTGATAATTTTTTTAGACATTAGAGGCATCAAGTGATAGGAAAGAAAGTGAGAATATGACGTTGAGATAAAGGATCAGCGATGGTAATCCTGACTGTTGGAGCAGATTCAAGCTTATTTCTGCTCCTAGTTTGTTTGTTCCTGTGACATTTTAATACTTTGTCCATACAGTCCATATTTGCTAAATTATGTTTTTGCTTTGTGACTGCCCAATTTAAAACCCTTAATCTTAGCTAATTTTCCTGATCATTCACAGCTAAGCTAATTGGACTGAATAGTGATCAATGCTATCAAACTGCTCACCAACAGGTTATTCCAACATTTGTCCAGGTTCATCTCCTAAAACTAAACATTTTCTAGGACACTATGGAGTCAAAATTACAACTTAGTGAGTTACCAGGCATGAGTGTACTGCAGCCAGGCTGAGGGTAAGAATATTTAATGTGCTAGTGATCCTACAGACTACAGGGGGCACAGATGAAGTGGTGTTCAGGAAAGTGCTGATAAGCAGGCATATTGCTACATAATTTCATTTTACTGTCAAGATATCCAACTTGACACAAACCTTTATGCAGATCCTGAAATTCATCCTTTTCAGAATGGAAGTGTCAACCAACTCCATGATAGCATTTGCAAACCAACACAAGATGCAATATCTGGTAGTGAATCTCTTAGATCCTGCTGTAACACAAACAGAAGTCACACAACGTCTCAGTGTTGTGTTGGAAACTCAACTTAGATCATAAGATCCATTCTCATTGTCATACAGCTTGCTGTGATTTTGAATGTAGCTATCACTGCTCAAAAGAACACATATACATGAACAGCAATCCAGGAACTTGTCCTTCCCCATGTAATTGGAGTACTGCAGTAGTTCCATGTTGCACCAACGAGTTGCCTTTTCTCAGAGTACAGAATTCTGCTCCCAACACTGCCACTCCTAGCCCAAACTACCTTCCATGCCAAGGAGGTGCAGTCTGAAGTTGGGCTCTCAAGGCCTGGGGTAGCTTGAGGTCATCCTGCAATCTCCTAGTCAAAGTTAGCAGCCTTCCAATAACTATGCTGGAGCAATTAGGTAGCATGAGTAAACCAGGTACTGGAGAACAAGCATCAAGGAAATAGTATGGTTGCCCATATCACCATGGGTCTAAATTTCTCAGTCAGTGGGGAAGCAGCTGACATCAGCAACACTTTACAGTTCACCTTCCATAGGGAGGTGACAGGTATTGTATTGAAGAGTGAAGCTTATTATCAACTCACCCATTGAAGAACAGCAGGAAGAGCAAGTATGCTACATATGGAATTTGGACAAGGAAATGCACAAGGCTGACTATTTCATTTTTCCAAGTATTTTTGAAATTTCTTTGTACGCATAAAGTTGTTCTGGAATCATTTCTTGTGGGTGACTTTTATTTCATGATTTTGACCAATGGGAAATGGTAATTTCCCTTAGCAGAGAGGTTGAAAGGTGAGGAAGTATGCAGCAACTGTGAGTGAGGAGGAAATCTCAGGGGAACTGAAATCTAGATATTTATTCATGGACAACCCAATCATAGCAAAGAGGTCTCCAAATGTCCCCACTCTTCCTGCTGTTCCTCCTTTTGATCCTCCTCCTGCATTATGGCATTATGGCAATCACTAAACCTTTATGAAATCCATGGTGTGCAAGTGACAGAAGACCACCACAAACATAGAAACACATTCTTGTGAGTACTACGGGAGTTCCAGCTAGGGTCTAGGCTGTTGCTCAGGACACCAGTGGTTTTCTCTATGATGTTCATGGCTTTCATTGCTGATTGCACTGTTCAAAGAGTGAGGAGAGAAGTCATGAACCAGGTGTGGAGCCAATATGCCTTGTCACTCACAAGGTAAAAACAAGGACTGCAGACACTGGAAACTAGATTCTAGATTAGAGTGGTGCTGGAAAAGCACAGCAGTTCAGGCAGCATCCGAGGAGCAGGAAAATCGACGTTTCGTGCAAAAACCCTTCATCAGGAATAGTTCCTCCAGCACCACTCTAATCTAGAATCTTGTCACCCACAAGCAAGGACATGCTAGGACAAAGATGGCAGATAGAACTAACTAGCATAACTTGAGTGCTGCAGGATGGCAGTACAACTCCTTGTTAATATGTGTATTCTGCAGAACCATGTGATGTATTATTGATTGCACATTTGTCAATTCCAAATTCCATATGTAGCATACTTGCTCTTCCTGCTGTTCTTCAATGAGTGAGTTGATAATAAGCTTCACTCTTCAATACAATACCTGTCACCTCCCTATGGAAGGTGAACTGTAAAGTGTTGCTGATGTCAGCTGCTTCCCCACTGACTGAGAAATTTAGACCCATGGTGATATGGGCAACCATACTATTCCCTCACCCTGATTTGGTGGCAGCTTGGGTTCAACGAGTGGGAAAGTTCAATTACCCCATCTTGCAAAATTAAGATGCCTCACTCACTGTTCCTGACTGTGGTGGAGATAGGAGACATTGGCCCAATTATCTTGGTGAATACAGCCTTCAACTGAGATCCCTTGTCTGATCCCTGCACAAATCCTGATCTTTTCTGCCTCTGTGCCATTTGCAAGACACACTGTTGCCCAATGGCAGTAACTATAGTTCCTTTTGCTGAAACAAACTTTATTTTCACAGGCTTTCTAACTTTTTAGCTGTCCATCTTGAAATCTTGATGCCTGACACAGTTGACTGGTTTTGCTTTCTTTTAATAAAATGGGTCATTTAAATTCAGAAAATTTCATTTATTCTATATTAGTTTCGTGAACTTGCTTCTGTCTGTTGCAGCCACTTTAGGTCATGTTTCTTGATTTTAAAGAAACATTTAACTAAAGCACTTTATTCCATGAAAGTCTCAGGTTTAAAATTGGAAAGCAGGCTTTTGTAATTCTGAAATGTTTGCAAAACTCCTCCAAAAATACTAAGCACCGCCCTCCATTAATATTGCACAAACTAAAGAAACTCAAATGCACCTGAAGGTTACATAATTATGCTTGAAAATTATTTATAACTTGCATGGTCAACCTTTTAAATAGCCCTGGTGAAAGAGTTCATTAGCATACTGATCGAAAGAGGGCAGCCCAAAATATATAATCATGCACAAATCAATATTACTTGCTGATTGGCATCGTTATTCACATACTGGGTAAGTCACACCAGAAGTGGCCAAGCTGACATGTGTTGACTTTTCAGATTCCAGCATTGCTGTGGAGTTGAATGTCAAGGTCTTGGCTATGCTGAACATCTGACTAATTAAGGGTATTTTATTGAAATTTTTGCAGAAAACGTCCTGACCATGTTGTTATTAACCTGTGTCTTCTTATGACCAAATAAGGAGGAGTAAATTGTCTCCTCTCTTTTTAACCCCGAGTCAGCCAAAACAAAGATTTTTTTTTGGAAGACAGGTATATCAGACTTCAATTAAAATTAGAACTAGTTAAAATTAAGAGCATAAGTGAGCTTTATGGTGGGCAATTGTGGAAGGGAATCCTGAGTGACAGGATTTATATGCATTAGGATAGACAAAGACTGATTAGGGATAGTCAGCATGGCTTTGTGCATGGGAAATCATGTCTTACAAACTTGATTGAGTTATTTGAAGAAGTATCAAAGAGAATTGATGAGGGCAGAGTGGTAGACATGATCTATATAGAATTCAGTAAGGCATTCGACAAGGTTCCCCATGGGAGACTGGTAAGCAAGGTTTGATCTCATGGAATACAGGGAGAACGAGGCATTTGGATACAGAACTGGCTCAAAGGTAGAAGACAGAGGGTGGTTGTAGACTGGGTGTTTTTCAGATTGGAGGCTTGTGACCAGTGGAATGCCACAAGGATCAGTGCTGGGTCCACTTCTTTTCATCATGTATATAAATTATTTGGATGTGAGCATAAGAGGTATAGTTAATAAGTTTACAGATGACACTAAAATTGGAGGTGTAGTGAAGAAGATTACCTCAGATTACATGGAATCTTGATCAGATGAGCCAATGGGCTCAGGAGTGACAGATGAAATTTAATTTAGATAAATGTGAGGTGCTGCATTTTGGGAAAGCAAATCTTAGCAGGACTTATACACTTTATGGTAAGGTCCTTGGTAGTGTTGCTGAACAAAGAGACCTTGGAGTGCAGGTAGATCGCATAGTGAAGAAGGTGTTTGGTATGCTTTCCTTTATTGGTCAGAGTATTGAGTTCTGGAGTTGGGAGGCCATGTTGCAGTTGTACAGGATATTGGTGAGGCCAATTTTGGAATACTACATGCAATTCTGGTCTCCTTCCGATTGGAAGGATGTTGTGAAATTTGAAAGGGTTCAGAAAAGATTTACAAGAATGTTGCCAGAGTTGGAGGATTTGAGCTATAGGGAGGCTGAGGGGTAAGCTGAGAGGTTTATAAAATCATGACGGGCGTGGGTAGGATAAATAGACAAGGTCTTTTAACTGGGGTGGAGAAGTCCAGAATTAGGGGCATAGGTTTAGGGTGAGAGAGAAAAGTTATAAAAGAGACCTAAGGGGCAACATTTTCATGCAGAGGGTGGTGCATGTACAGAATGAACTGCCAGAGAAAGTGGTGGAGGCTGGTACAATTGCAACATTTAAAAGTCATCTGGATGGATATCTGAATAGAAAGGATTTGGAGGGATATGGGCTGGGTGCTGGCAGGTGGGACTGGATTGGGTTGGGATATCTGGTAGGCATGGATGAGTTGGACTGAAGGGTCTGTTACAATGCTGTACATCTCTATGAATCTAAGTACAAGGTTTCTTTGAGTGGAAGATAGAGGAATGCTATTACATGCAAACCCCAACAAAATTAATAAAATGCAACATCACATGTGCAAACACAACATAATGATTAAAATAGGAAAAGTACAATAGGAATATAAGAATAAACAGTTTAACAAGTTCATGGTCTCCTTAAGTTGTAGTTGAACCTGAGACAGGGTTTTTCGTTGATGTTGTGTATCCTGAGCAGTAGGGAAATTTGTAGAATTCTTGAATCTTGGTGAATGGATATTTCTCTGATTGTTTCATTTCAGGGTCCGACTTTAAAAATGATGAGAAAGAAAGGGAGCAGGAGAGAGAAAATCTTCTAGTCTTTGCTTTCACCAATCTATTTCCTCCCTGTCTGTCTGCTGCTCTGCCAAGCAGTGACTGAAGTAGTGTTCATTTGTGTATTCCTGAGTTTAGCTCCATTGTCTTTCCAAACTGGACAGCTGCAGGCAACCTTTCCATGTTTATTATGCACAACTTATCATACAAGTAAACTAAAGCAAGGGATGTAAATTTCATGATACCTGACTCAATTGATTGGCATATAAAGTGAGTTATTTCAGTTCAGAAAATTACATTTATTCAACATTGGTTTTATGAACTAGCCTCAGTCTGTGGTCTGATAATTGTACCAGCGATTTTAAGTCCATGTTTCTTTCTTATAAAAAATGTCCATGAAGGTCTCAGGTGTTAAAATCATATGATGGAGGTGAAAATTGATGGCTCATATTTTACCACGATTGTGACAATTTATATTTATTCTCACTTCACCCGGCAATGATCCTGTTTTAAGTTGTTATGCTTGGGAATTATTTAGGTTGCCAGCTGCACAAAAAAAATCAATATCTATTTGGGTGAAAATTTATGGCTTCATTTTTACTGTCATTGTACTGTATATGTTCTAGAATATTCTTTTTTCCATTTTGTAAATGTCATTTTCCCTGCATTTTACAATTTCTCACCATCTGTCATCCCAAATGAAAAATAGACAAAGGAAGCATACAAAACTGTGTAACTTTCCAAGTGATCCACTGCTCCCAGGATTTGCAGGTGGGGAGTATATATCTCTTGGGAGCATAACAAGAATCCCCTTAGAGTTTCATTGTACCATTTCACATGTATTAATATCCAGTTCAAATCATATTTTAGATACCTTATATTAACTTGCCTTGGAGATGCAAACTATCATGATTTGATCTGTACGATGAGAGGTCGAGTCTGGTCATTTTATCATGCAAGTGAAATAGTACAGCATTACTTAGTTATATTTTCATTTGATTGTTTTTATTTACACACAAAGCTCTCATGACATTTTATTTGTGAATAAAATTTGTCAGCAAGGCATATTGAAAGCCAATGCATCTGACAGCCAGTCCAATAAGTATTATACTCACAGGGTTCATGAATAAACACATTGGTTTGGATACAGCATGTCCTCAAGAAGAAGGAAATGTAAGGAAATGCAGATAACAAAGACACACTAAAGCCAGACACACTTGTTGTCAGATACCCAGCTCAAAGGACACAGCAGTCACAAACAAAATAAATTTTCAAGACTCTCCAATCCAAAATGAATAATGTTATGTGACCCTTGATTGCAGTATTTTTTCTGTTTCCTATTATTGCAAGCAGTTTATTAAGTTGCATTTGGGAGTTTGTGGGGAATGGAACACAGGGCGAGAGAATGTTGGCTGATTGCAGGGCTGTTTGAAAGGTGAGCTCGTGGGTCTGGGAGAAATACTCTCATTCCTGCTAGCCCAATCTGCCTTCTGGCTAAGCAATCAATGTGCTTAGCTCAGCAAAGGCTGTTAGGAGGATTTTCTTTCGATATCTCCCCAGATCCTGAAACCTAAAATTAAAATAATTAACAAATTGAAATACAACTTACCTGCAGTCAATTTTATTGGTAACAGGTCAGCAAACTACATGATAAATCCACTTTCAGGTTGACAACAACAATGTTTTAAAGGGGCTTTATATTTGCATTTTTGCTTAGGTTTTATTTTTAGTTTCAACAGCCTGGGTTTCCTGATCTTGGGAATCCCAACAGAAGAAAGGAGTGATGGAGGGTCGGATTGCTGAGGAAAGTACATTGATTGCTTAGCCAGGAGTCAGAAATGGGCCAGCAGGAATGACAGTGTTTCTAGGAGACAGTGATGTCTGCAGATGCTGCAGTTCAGAGTTGAGAGTGTGTTGCTGGAAAAGCACAGCAGGTCAGGCAGCATCCGAGGAGCAGGAGAATCAACATTTTGGGGCAGGAGCCCTTCATCAGGAATGAGGCTGGGAGCCTCAGGGGAACCTCAGGGGTGGAGAGATTAATGGGACCGGGGGGGGGGGGGGGGGGGGGGGGGGAATCTGGGGAGAAGGTAGCTGAGAGTGCGATAGGAGGATGGAGGTGGAGGTGGGGGTAAAGGTGATAGGTTGGAGAGGAGGATGGAGCAGATGGGTGGGAAGGAAGATTGACAGGTGGGACAGCTCATGAGGGCAGGCCTGAAAGTTGGAACTTGGTAAGGTGGAGGGAGGGGAAATGAGGAACCTGGTGAAGTCCACGTTGATGCCCCGAGGTTGAAGGATCCCAATGTGGAAGAGAAGGCTTTCTTCCTCCAGGCGTCGGGTGGTGAGGGAGTGGTGATGGAGGAGGCCCAGGACCTGCATGTCCTTAGCAGAGTGGGAGGGGGAGCTGAAATGTTCAGCCACAGGGCAGTGGGGTTGATTGGTGCAGGTGTCCCAGAGATGTTCTCTAAAACGCTCTGTGAGAAGACATCCAGTCTCCCCAATGTAGAGGAGACCACATCGGGAGCAACAGATGCAATAAATAACATGTGTGGAAGTGCAGGTAAAACTTTGATGGATGTGAAAGGCTCATTTGTGGCCTTGGATGGAGGTGAGGGGGGAGGTTGGGCGCAGGTTTTGCAATTCCTGCGGTGGCAGGGGAAGGGCCAAGAGGGAAGAATGGTTTGTTGGGGGGCATGGACCTGACCAGTAGTCGTGGAGGGAACAGTCTTTGCGGAAAGCGGATAGGGGTGGGGAAGGAAATATATCCCTGGTAGTGGGGTCCATTTGTAAGTGGCAGAAATGTCGGCGGATGATGCAATTCATGCACAGGTGGATGGGGTGGAGGGTGAGGACCAAGGGGTTCTGTCCTTGTTGCAGTTGGAGGGGTGGGGTTTGAGGGTATAGGTGTGGGATGTGGATGAAATGTGTTGGGGAGCATATTCAACCATGTGGGAGGGGAAATTTCAGTCTTTAAAGAAGAAGGCCATCTGGTGTGTTCTGTGGTGGAACCGGTCCTCCTGGGAGCAGATGCGGCAGAGGCAGAGGAGTTGGGAATATGGGATAGCATTTTTGTAGGAGGTAGAGTGGGAGGAGGTGTAATCCAGGTAGCTGTGGGAGTCGGGTTTGTAAAAAATGCCAGTATAGAGTCATGGATGGAGATGGAGAGGTCTATGAAGGGGAGGGAGGTGTCAGAGATGGTCCACGTGAATTTGAGTTCAGGGTGGAATGTGTTTGTGAAATTGATGAACTGCTCGACCTCCTCGTGGGAGCATGAGATGGCACCGATGCAGTCATCAATGTAGCGGAGGAAGAGGTGGGGAGTGGTGCTGGTGTAACTCCAGAAGGTTGACTGTTCTATGTAACCAACAAAGAAACAGGCAAAGCTAGGGCCCATGTGGGTGCCTATGGCTACCCTTCTTGTCTGGAGGAAGTGGGGAGATTGGAAGGAGAAATTGTTGAGGGTGAGGATCAGTTCAGCCAAATGAATAAGAGTGTTGGTGGAAGGGTACTGGTGGGGATGTTGGGAGAGGAAGAAATAGAGCACTTGGAGGCTCTGGTCATGGCAGATGGAGGTGTAGAGGGTTTGGATGTTCATGGTGAAGATGAGGTGTTTTGGGCCGGGGAAACGGAAGTCTTGGAGGAGGTAGAGGACGTGGTTGATGTCCCAAACATATGTGGGGAGTTCCTGGACCGGGGGAGATAAGACAGTATCGAGGTAGGCGGAGATCAGTATGGTGGGGCAGGAGCAGGCTGAGACAATAGGTTGCCTGGGGTGGTCAGGCTTGTGGATCTTGGGTAGGAGGTAGAATTGAGCGGGGTGTGGTTCCCAAACTATGAGGTTGGAAGCTGTGGGTGGGAGATCTTCTGAAGTGATGAGGTATGGGAGATGATTTGGTAATGGGGGAGGTGAGATCATGGTTGAGGGGACAGTAGGAGGAGGTGTCTTTGAGTTGGCGCCTGCCTTCAGTGCACCAAACTACCATTGCACTCCCTTTGTCTGCTGGCTTGATATTGAGGTTGGGGTTGGAGCAGAGAGATTGAGAGCTATGTGCTTGTGAGGGCAAGAGGTTGGAGTGGGTGAGGCAGTAGGTTGAGGTGGTCGATGTCACCGCCGCAGTGTGAAATGAATAGGTTAAGGGCAGGTAGCAGGCCAGGGATGTCCAGGTGGATGGGGGGTATTGGAGGCAGGAGAAAGGGTGTTTTGGTTAAAAAAGTAGGCATGGAGGATGAGGCGGAAGAAATGTTCAAGGTTGCAGCCTTTGTTGAACTCATTAACCTGAATCGTAGGGGGATAAAGATGAGGCCTTTACTGAGAGTATTTCTCCCCATCCCACCAAGCTCACCTTCCAAACAGTCCTCAACCAGCTGATCAACCAGCTACATACAGCTTAATAAACTGATTGCAATAATAGGAGGCAGAAAAATACTGCAATCAATTTCTTGGCTGCTTCTGCACAAATGATTAGGTTTCTTTTCACAGTAATAGGTTTTGGAACAGAATTTTAAAAAAAAAACATGTGGTCCTACCCTTAGAAAACACAAGGACTTAAACATTCCTTGGAGTGGCTGGTGCAGAAAATAAAATGTTCCAGATAAATCTGGAAGATTAACAACATTAAATTTGAGTACCTGGTTGAACTTAAACAGAGCAGAGCTCATAATTTAGTGAATTGATTCCAACAATTAAAATCTACATCTACAAACCCAGATTATATTTGGCCAGTATTTTGTGGCCACACGATTTGGGGTTAGAATTCGCCAGTGAGGGAAGGATTGCGGGGTGGAGGGTGGGTGCATTTGAAGAATGGGTCTAACAATGTTGACAGTAACGTCATTATTTTCCGTGTGTCTCCACTTTCCCCTGATGAAGTCTGTTATTGGAATTTCTCCCATGGGTGAAATGGACAGCCAACTAGAACTATGAGGAAACATACAGAAGGCAATAGCACGATCACTATATTATTCAATCTGTTCATCTACTTGATCCTTGAATAATTATTAAAATTTGGCCACAAATTACTTTTAACTACAGATATCTATCTAGATCTCAGATCCCTTACCTATGAAGTAGGTCGGAATGCCATTATATGAGCAGAATGTACTTGATGTCAAAAAAATGGAACTTTAATATTTTGCGTTGAGATCAATTTCAGTATCTTTGGTTAACACAGGGGTTGCCCATTTCTGTAACTTGCTTAACAAGGTTTGTTTTGGACAATTATATTTACTGCAGTCTTGTAAGTTATAGCTTCCAAGATAAATTTATGCTAATCAAATTTTAAAGTAACATGCACATTGAAATGATTAAAAATATATACAGAATTACATTTCAGCCTTTTAAGCAAGAGGAACAGTATGTCAGTTTCCACATGTGTTAGTTTAATCAGTGTACTCAAAACGCACTGCCTTACGATTTGCATCCGGTGTTCCTATAAATTTGGATCATTATATATTCTGGAGAATGAGTTAAATACGTATATATATAAAAAAAACTTCATATCAATTCGTTAAAAGAATGTTCTGTTTTAGCAACCAGATTTCATGGTGACCACAGGTAATTTGACCAATTTTCTAAACTATTTGCAAGTATATGTTACATAAAGAAATCAGATCCAATTTTCTTTGGAGAGGGAGTGGGGTTCAGTGAAGTTTGCTTCCAGCATGGTAGAATACTTGAAGCAAGGTCAACTCCCAACAATCTCCTGCGTGGACAGAATTAACAAACAACACCTGAATGAGGAGGGAAACTTGCAAACCATACCTTCTTTCCAATGAGTGATATGAAATGAAAAATAGCCAAATGTTTTGAATATAAAATAATAAATTGCTGTTTGAACATTAAAACCATAAAACAGTGGAACTTCAGCATCCAAATTTAATCCCTTTTCTATTAATAATATGAGTTGCTAACTGTACATCTTAGTAAAGATGTTTTTTTTTCCTCTTTCATGATTAGAAACACCAACCAGTGATAACAATGCTCAACTTGGGAGTTCCACAGCTCGTGGGTATTTATTTCTCAATTTCAAGCAGACTCTTAGGGAAACTTCCTTTTTGGAAATTAACTTCCTGGTTGGCATTTCTCAATTACAGTATGTGTTACCTGCCATTCAAGAAATTGAGAGATTAAGTTAAAGGGGTATTGTTGATGGACTGAAAAAAAAATCTGAAAAGCTCAATTTCAGCAACAGCCAGGCGTCTGCATCAGAAGCTCTACTAAACTGCCATCACAGTGCCTAGTTGATGGGGACAGGAGGATTTTCTAACGCATAGTCATTAAGTGATTCCCATATGATTGTCTTTGACCACTCTCTCTTCAATAGTTCTAATGCATTGTTTGTCACATCCAGCATTTTAACAAAATACCTTGTTCTTCCTTTCAGTTTTGGAGGATCTCATGCCACAAATCATGAATCCCAGTACCCTTACTTCTTCTTTTCCTTTACTTTATGCTGATCCTATCCCTCCTTCTAATCACACTACTTCTACATGTTTCCATTACTCCCTCTTACCTTCTCCTCTCTCACCTTAAATGATTTGGCTACTCAGGAAATACTTGAGCTTCGCCCCTGACATGTTCAACTCAGTAAAATGCAAAATTGGCACCTTTGCCATTGTTTCATCCATCTCCTGAACAGCAAACCCTTTCTTGCACCTTCAGAGTTTCCATTCCACCTGGACCTTTCCCTTTGATTTCTTATCCTTTTTTTCATATTTCCATTGAAAACAACCAGAATGGCATTTACCATTCAAATTTTTCCATTTTTCTCACTTCTCAAATCAATATCCCCCTGAGCTACAGCTCACAGAACTAACCTTTCAATTTTGTTAAAACCGCTATTTAGGAAAGTAAAACCACCAACTCTCCGATGTTTCCCCTTACTTATGATTAGCTTTATAGTAACATGTACTCACATGAGTACAGAGAAAAGTTTACAAGTTATGCCACATATGCCATCTTAGGTACCAGTGTACCTAGGTACAGAACCTTAGTACAAATTCTTAGGGGAAAAAACTAAAAATAAAGAAATGAATATTGTCCAACAGTAAATTAGAAACATTGAGAAATAAGAGTTCTGAATAAAAATCCTTTCAACACAGACTGCACCAGGCTTCACCTCGAGACTGGGAGTCGAGTCCACGCTGAGGCTAGGAGTCAAGACCATGCTAAGGCCGGGAGTCAGGTCCACGCTGAGGCTGGGAGTCGAGTCTGCACTGAGGCCAGGAGTCAGGTTCGCACTGAGGCCGGGAATCGAATCTGCACTGAGGCTGAAAGTCTGAGTCTATGCTGAGGTCGGGAGTCGAGTCCACGCTGAGGCCAGGAGTTGAATCCACGTTGAGACCTGGAGTCAGGTCCATGCTGAGGCTGGGACTCAAGTCTGCACTGAGGTCAGGAGTCCAAGTCCACACTAGAGGCCAGGAGTTGAGCACACACTGAGATCTGGAGACTGCGCTGGCTTTCATCTTGGACATCGCTGATGCTGCCTGAGGATAGGAGATAAAAAGAAAAAGAAACAAAAATGCAAAAAGAGAGAGAAAAAGAAATGATGGAGTAGGTGAGCTCTGGCTCAGGTGTCCTACTCCATTGCCATCTTGGAGATATTACTTCCTGGTGTTTACCAATGACCTGCCAAGGAAAATTATGCCATCATCTCCAACAATGTCACTAACCACAACTCCTCTAGGAATCTTCCCTCTGTGAATTCCCCCCCCCCCCACCTCATAGTCACCCAACCCTAGTAGAAAATTTGTTTTGCCACTTTTCCAAGATCCACAGACATGACTGCCCTGGAATACATATAATTTATTGCTCCAGAAATAATGTCTTCATTCTAGTCTCTTGCATCTTTTCCAACCAATATCCATGATTCTTAAAGCACGCCGACAATTTCCATTTTTCTGGGCCTAACTGTTGCATTTTCACTATTCATTCCAATCTCTTTATATCTGTGTCTCCCCATCATTGGTCTCTTGAACAGAAGCCCAACCAATTCACATTTACCTGCATCGTCCTTTGCCAGGGTGAGCTTTCTCTGATATTGAACACTTGCTCTAAATTCTGCCATGGGATAATAGCTGAGACCTGAGTTATTAGATCAGATTAGATTACGTACAGTGTAGAAACAGGCCCTTCAGCCCAACAAGTCCACACCGACCCGCTGAAGCGCAACCCACCCATACCCCTACATTTACCCCTTCACCTAACACTACGGGCAATTTAGCATGGCCAATTCACCTGACCTGCACATCTTTGGACTGTGGGAGGAAACCGGAGCCCCCAGAGGAAACCTACGCAGACACGGGGAGAATGTGCAAACTCCACACAGTCAGTCACCTGAGGTGGGAATTGAACCTGGGTCTCTGGCGCTGTGAAGCAGCAGTACTAACCACTGTGCCACCGTGCCGCCCCAACACCATGTTGCCCAAGAATAAAATGTTCCAATTTTCACCCCGTTTTTCGTATTATACATCACTGAATATTTACTTTCCTTCCTTGACTTCTTTGTCCTAATTTCTGGGGACTGACTACCTTCTATTTTATGCTGTAACCACATTGATACTGATAGTTACTTTCACCACACTTCCCCTACTTCCTGTAAAGACTCTAGTCTACGCTATTCTCTTCCTCTCCATCACACCTGATGATGCAAACTGCTAAACAACTGTCTCAATTTTGCCTTTCCATCCCAGTTAACAGATCCCTCAACTTTGTCTGTGCCCATTTTCTATTCTTCACTTTCATCCTTTCCCCTTCCTTGCATGGCGACAATAGAAATCTCTTTGATCTCACCCTGAAAGCCATCAGCTACCATCATTTCAGTGATCTCTAGCATCATCCAGTACTAATCACGTATGTTTCTCACTTTTCAGCATTTCAGAAGGACCATTCCCTC
Organism: Hemiscyllium ocellatum; assembly: GCF_020745735.1. NCBI lineage: Eukaryota > Metazoa > Chordata > Chondrichthyes > Orectolobiformes > Hemiscylliidae > Hemiscyllium > Hemiscyllium ocellatum. The sequence continues at coordinate 144,791,385 of NC_083401.1, forward strand.
TGCAGCATTCTTCACACTCTTCAATCAGCCTCAACATCTTGTATCCTTCGCATGCAAGCACTAGATTTGCAAAACTATCCATTTTACTGGGCCTCTTCCCATCACACAGGCCCAAGAACACTTACTCCAGGTGAAAATTATTTACTGTGCTTTATTCAGTCCAATGTACTGTATCTATTAATCATAAAATCTTCTTTGCACTCAAAGAATCACCTCACCTCTTGAATTCAGCTCTTTTGTCCATGATTCAACCATTTTGTCCATGTAATAAATTGACAAGCTGAGTGGCCCAGATGGAACCCAAACAGCATCACTGAGTAGATTATTGCTGAGCAGATGCTGCTTGATAGCACTGTTGATCACATTTTCCATCATTTGATTGAGAATCAACTGATGGAGTGTTAATTGGCAGAGTTGCATTTGTCTTGGGTTTTGCCCACAGGAACAGCTTGGCTGCAGGTGCAGCAAGTTCTGGAACACATATCTTCTGTATCATTGCTGGGATGTTGTCAGGGCCCATATCCTTTGTGGTATTCCATGCCTCCAACCACTACATGATATCACATGGGGTGAATCAAAGTGACAAGAGAACAGTATCTCTGAAACTGAGGATGTCTGGAGGATGCTGAGATGGATCATCCACTGGCAGTTATGGCTGATATTTGTTGCAAATGCTACAGGCTTATCTTTGCAACAGCTCCCACATTATTGAGAATGGGGATATTTGTGGTGTCTTTCCTTCAGTGAATTGTTTAGTTATGTGCCACCTATCCACAACTAGGACTGCAGAGCTTAAATCTGATCCCTCAGTAATAAATTACTTAGCCTTCCCTCTACCATGGGCTTTCTTTGGCAATTACACTATAGCTCCACCAGGTTGACATTTTATTTTTAGGTATGCCAAGTACTCCTCCTAGCATGCCTTCTGTACCCTTAAATGAATGAGGGTCAATCCCCTGACTTGATGATAATGATCAAATGGGAGATATGTTGGATCTTGAGGTTCTATATTATTTTTGAGCACAATATTGCTGCTGTTGTTGGCTCACACCTCCTCATAATACCCAATTTTGATTTGTTAGATTAGTTCAAAGTCTATCTCATTTAGCACCTGCTGCAGATTACCTGTTCCCTCCTCTCTCCTGTGGAGGTAATGGAGAAGGCTGCCCCTGTTTCCACTACTCCTGCTGCTCTTGTTCCTCACCAAAGGTCCAAAGTAGAGATCCAGATCTGGTTCCCATGCAACAACCAGATTGACAGAAGGGCAGAAGGAATATCATAAAAGGCAATAAAAATTCTAAGGTAGCAGAAATAACCTCCATAGTATCAGAGCAAGCATTGAAAGTACACTCAGAAAAAGCCCTATAAGCAAAAGGAACCTAGGAAAAGCAGCAAGTCATACTTTAATATTTAATAAATAATTCTCAGTTCTGTCAACCCTTGCAGTCCTTTCACTTTGTTTAGATTGGTGAGTTCCAGGAAGCCTGGGAAACCCATTCATTGAGAGTTAAAGACAAAATCAATGCTTAAAACTGCACTCAATTGTCTTTTTAACATATTCAAATATTAGACTGGTCTATACCACTAATGAACATGCTCGAGTTAAATGGGGTAGTCAGCAGCTTCCTACCAGCTTCTCATCTCATTGACATTTTGTGCTCTTTTAATCCATGCCCATGCTTAGCCCACTCTGCAAGGTTAAATATCCCCACCAGATTTCTCTGATAAAACATAAGTTGCTGTCTCCTGGGTTTCAGTCACACCAGAGAATTTGTCGCCTTACAACGCCTATGGATCCTAGTTCACCAGTGTAAGTGGAACACCTCTTTTGACACCAAGCAGAAAATATTGGAAATACTCAGCAGGTCAAGCCACATCTGTGAAAAGATAAACAGAGTTAATGTTTTCAGTCAATGATCTTTCACCAGAATTGGGAAAATTTAGAGATGTGATAGATTTCAGTAGGTGAAAAAGGGGCTGGGGGTTGGAGGGTGAGAAAAAGAACAACGGTTACATGTGGTTTACTAGTTAAAAGTAAGTCTGCCTAACTCACAATAAAAATGTAATTTATCTTAACAAAGACCCTTTCCAATTTCTTAAACTTTGGATGTGGCTCAGCAAAAAATAAGCCTCTCATCCATATAAAGTGGACATTTCAGCTCAAAATAGGATTATACTCAATTGAAGCTTGTCTTGAATTTGGCTTACTATGGTTTCCTGTGTAATAGAGTTATTTTTGTCTAAGTGGTTTATTGTGCTGCATTGAACATTTTTCACACCATGTTAACACTCTACCTATGGGAGATTTGTTGCAGTATCCATTTCTGCAAGAGACATTTGCCTGCAAATCTTGGCTCTTACGGTTTTTGTCCTTAAAAAAAGGACAATGAATCTGTTAGGGGCTCTACACTTACATCTACAATTACATCAATGTTGGAGACCCTTGGGTCCAGTTATCAAAACCTCAGTTTGATGTTAGTTTTACCTACCAATGCCCATAGAAATCTGTTTTTGGCAGCTACTCTTCAGCTATGTAATTTAATGAGCTCATGATCATTAAACATCTCCAGAAAAGCTATGGGAAGGTGACACTGAGTTCAAATGTTTAATATAGAATGCTTCCAGGTCCTGCAAGGTCATAAATTAGGTGTTAGGAATACTTTGATGCATAAAGCAAGTGACTTGTCATATTTATCAGGGCACACGCCTTCAAAATTTTGATGAATGATGAAAAAAGGGGAATTTTCTGCTATCTTGCTGGCCTAGAGTTTATATGGAAAAAAGTATGAAGCATCTTCCCATAAGGAATGATGGTGTTCTTCTGACAAAAAGCTCCTGGCAGGCAAGAGTACAGAAATAAAAACTCCAGAGAAACTCTTTATGATCTGATGTTTATCATAAAACTGCCTTTGTATTCTCCTCTTACCGATAATCCAATAGTCTCATAAATCATTAATTCCTTACACTTACATAAAAAGTAATGATCAAGGCTGAAGTTTTGGTTAGATATTTTACACCTACTTCTCAGTTCTATTTCCCTTCCACACCCAATATTGGTTTGTCGTACAGTTTTCATCCCTACTTCTCAAATACTTCCCAAACTTAATTTCATTTTAAAGTTTATTGCATTAAATTCATCTATTCACTCTTCTGACCCCTCCCAAAACAACATTTTTACTGCCAACATTGATGACAGGCTCTTGCTCATTGACTAGCCTTTGCCTTCAACACCACAATCTCGACCAGACTGTTCTCAACACTCCAAGACCAAGGTCTCGGCTTGGACCTCTGCAACTGGTTCCTCAGCTTCCTGACCCACAGACGCAATCGACATAGACAACAGCACCTCTTCCACTGTGCCCCACAAGGATGTGTTTTCATCCCTCTACTGCACACCATGTACAGAGGAACCTCGATTATCCAGCATTCAATTATCTGAATATTGGATTATCCAGCAAGGTCACAAGGTCCCAATGCTTAGCTACACTATGTTATGTGGCATTCAATTATCTGAAATTCGATTAACCGAATGAAGTACTCCCCACCAGTGTCCTTCAGATAATTGAGGTTCCTCTGTACCCACAACATCTATACAAACACTGTCTACAAGTTTGTTGATGACTCCACCACAGTGGGATGGTTATCAAACAATGATGAGTTAGAATACAGGAAGATGACAGAGTGCTCGATGATGTGGTGCAATAATAACCTCTCTCAAAGTCAGCAAAACGAAAGAACTGATCACTGACTTCATGAAAAAAGGAGGGGGACATCTCCCTACCTACATCAACGGAGCTGAGGTGTAGACAGTTGTGAGTATCAAGTTCCTGGAAGTGATGATAATGAACAATCTGTCCTGGACCTCTCACATAGATCCAACAGTCAAGAAGACACAACAATGCTTAAGACATTCAATACGTTCATAAAGATCCTCACCAACATTTACAGATGCACCAAAGAAAGCATTCTATCTGGATGCATAATGGCCTGGTACAGTAAGTGTTCAGCGCAGGACTGTAAGAAACTTCAGAAAGTTGTGTGCACAGCCCAGACAATCATGTAAGCTAATCTCCCATCCATAGTCTCCATTCACACTTCTTGTTGCTGCAGAAAGGCCGCCAACATCATCAAAGACACAGGAACAGGATACTGATTGTGGATGATCGGCCATGGTCTTACTGACAGGTGATGCTGGCTTGAAGGGCCGAATGGCCTACTCCTGCATCTATTGTCTATTGTCAATTGCACCTTAGTAATGCTCTCTTCAAACCTCTTCCATCATGCTCAAGGTTCAAGAACATCCAGGTTCAAGAACACCTTCTTCCTTGCCGTTATCAGTCTGTTGAATGGCCTTCTCTAACTTCAAATAATGTTCAGCTTGCCAATTTGATCTTATTTTGCACACCTCTTTTGCAGTTGTAACCTGTATGCCTCACTCTGTCTCAGCATCCTATAATTTTTATGTCATTGTTTGGTATGATCTGCCTGTACTGCTCGCACAACTAAACTTTTCACCGTGTTTAGATACATGTGACTACAATAAAGTCTCAGTATCAGATTTTGACACAGGACAAACCCAGATCTGGCAGCAGGTAAAAGAGGTGGCAGACAGCAGGGGTCCAAATGACAAATTGATTCCCACTGGCTATAATTTTGTGCAGGTCTTCCGTGTTCAGCCTAACTCAAATTTGGATTTTGTAGATTTGTGTAACTTTCAGCAAGGTTATCACATGTTCTCCAATTGTGTGTTTTCAGCAGGGGGGGCATGCAAATTTGGTGCTGTGCCCAGCCTGCCAGCTTCCCATAATACAGAGTGTGGACTGGCCTCAAAATAAATAATCCATTTTAACAATCCCAACTGACCATGATATATGCTGCCAGTTGGATAGGAATGGGAGAAAGTGAGGACTGCAGATGCTGGAGACCAGAGTTGAAAAATGTGGTGCTGGAAAAACACAGCAGGCTAGGCAGCATCCAAGGAGCCGGAGAATCGACGTTTTGGGCATAAGCCCTTCTTCAGGAATGAGGCTAGTGTGCCAAGCGGGCTGAGATAAAAGGTAGAGGGGAGGGAATTTGGGGAGGGGCGCTGGGAATGCGATAGGTGGAAGGAGGTGAGGGTGAGGATGAGGGTGATAGGCTGGAGAGGGAGTGGGGGGGAGGTCAGGAAGAAGATTGCAGGTCAAGAGGGCAGTGCTGAATCCAGGGGTTGGGACTGAGATAAGGTGGGGGGAGGGGAAATGAGGAAGCTGGAGAAATCTACATTCATCCCATGTGGTTGGAGGGTTCCTAGGCAGAAGATGAGGCGCTCTTCCTCCAGGCGTCGTGTAGTCAGGGTCTGGCGATGGAGGAGGCCAAGGACCTGCATGTCGTTGGCGGAGTGGGAGGGGGAGTTAAAGTGTTCAGCCACGGGCCGGTTGGGTTGGTTGGTGCAGGTGTCCCAGAAGTTTCCCTGAAATGTTCCGCAAGTAGGCGCAAAGTCGGATAGGAATGGGCAGGTTAATTTTCAAATCCAACACAAAGACAAGAATGAAGGGGACACCACATTTGGGTACTGCCCTGCATACATTAGCTGTACACCCCCAAAAAATGCCAACTTGCCTTTCCATCTATCCTATGTCTCCCCCAAGCTCCTCTGTCCACTCCCTGGACTCTAAGATGCCTCTACTTCAGGAAAAATCTGGACTTACTTTCACAGCAGCCATGTTCTTCCTTGGTATCTTTCTGCAGTACTGGCCGTGCCCACTCTAACTTCTTGAATGATTATTTATATTTGCACCTTTATAAGCACCTAAGGTTGTAGTAATCATTTTCAGCAACAGTATTTTTAAAGAGAAATCAAACTACCCAAGATAAACTGACAGAACTGTCTGACAATATTTAATTCTTTTTCATGAAAACAAACTTTATTACATATAAGAATTAAACAAAGCAGGCATTTTAAGAACTATAGTTTATCATACTTATGACATAAGTTAAGAATACTTATGTACTCTGTCATACTTTTTATTTTCTCCACAACCCCAAGAACTCCCTTATACATTGCAACAAATTCGAAGTTTGATTAACTTCTTTAGGCACCAACTATAATACAACCTTCCAGAATTCACTTCAATTACATTATAATGTTTCAGTTATTCACTGAGGTGTGATTTTATGGAAATGCATTCATTAGCATTCTGGTTAAATGACCATCCAACTTTTATTGAGCCCACTGACTCTCACAGTTTCCAAGCTAACTCTGTTGACTGCTTTCCATCACAACTTTCTTTTATTACCATTATAGAATACTTTCTTTGTCTAAACGCTCATCAAATATTCCAGTTGCTTTTTTTTAAACTAAATCCAAACTGAGTTTGATTCACCACTCACAATGTCCATGTTGAATGGTAAAGTTAGTGTTTTCTCTGCTTAAAGCGCAAGTCAGAATAATAATCATCCCTGTTGACGTTCTCAATCCAATGAGATATAATCTGCACCAAATTGCCCTCTGTGAAACATCCAAATAAATTAAACAGAAAACTCTTCTACCCTAATAGCTAAACGTTTTATCATGTGAATGTGTTGGGATGGTCTCAAACAGAAATAAAATCTAATTATTTACCTACAATACAACTTTCCTCGGTCATGCCAATTTTTTCATTTTTCAATGCATTCATGGGGCATGGGCATCATTGACTGGGGCAACATGTATTACCTATTCCTAGGTGCCCTTGAGAAGGTGGTGGTGAGGAGTTAGAAGAGCTTAAATCAGTAAACATTACATTTCTAATTCTAATTATCCCCTATCTGGGAACTAACAGAAATAATTTTAAACTTTGATTAAAGGGTAAACCTTCTGCTTCGAGACAAGTGATAGGTCATTCATTGTTACAGCTTTTTCACAATCAACACTGGCCATACAAGATAAATACTGGTTAATTAAACTTAGAATAAAACAAAGAACTGCAGATGTTGGAGATCTGAAACAAAACAGAAATTGCCGGAGAAACTCAGCAGGTCTGGCAGTACCTGAAGAAGGATTACTGGACCCAAAGCATTAACTCTGTTTTCTCTCCACAGATGCTGCCAAACCTGCTGATTTTCTCCAGAAATTTCTGTTTTGATTTTGCTTGATTTTACTTGATTTATTATTGTCACAAGTACCAAGATACAGTAAAAAGGTTTGTTTTGCATGCACTAAAGGCAAACCATACCATACAAAGTGCATAAGGGTAATAGAACAGTGAGGAATACAATATTACAGTGCAGAGAAGATCTACCAAAAAAGACATTCAAAATAAATTTGAAAGGTACATTCAGAAGTCTAAAATAGTGGAGAAGAAGCTGTTTTTGAATCTGCTGGTATGTGTGATTAAGCTTTTGGATTTTCTGCCTGATGGAAGAGGTTTGAAGAAATTATAGCTGGGGTGGGAGGGGTCTTTGATGATGTTGGCTATCTTTCCGAGGCAGTGAAAAGTATAGATGAAGTGAATGGATGGAAGGTAAGCTTGCATAATGGACTGGGCAGTAATCACAAATCTCTGTAGTTTCGAACAGTCTTCGGCACAGTAGTTGCCATACCAAACTGTGATGTATCCAGATGTTTTCCTGATGAAGGGCATGTGCCTGAAACATTGATTCTCCTGCTCTTCAGATGCTGCCTGACCGCTGTGCTTTTCCAGCAACACACTCTCCACCTCAACACATGCTTCTGCTTTAACACCCTAGTCATAATTTCTTGTATCATTGTGACAATGAGTCCCTATTTTTCTCTGTTGCCTACCTTGCACTGTCTCCACTGCTCAACACATGAACTTCCAGAACTGTATTCACCCCGATCAACTTTGATGGACAGTCCGTATAGCTGACTGACCAAATCCCTGACGGCTATTTTTGCAGTCCCCTGACCTGCAATATATTATTGCCTGATATATTTCCTTAACACCTTAGGGATATTGATTCTTTGCTCAATATGCTATCTTGAGCAGAAAATCCATCTCTGGTTGCCCAATATGTGCTGATAGCAACGGGTGCAGGCTTGATGTTTTCAGGCCATATATTTTCATCATTCCACTTGGGAGAGTTTCATGGCATTGGGTATCTCATTTGATTTGAGCAAGGTGCTTGACCATTCCATTCAATATCTCTGCTGGGCTGATAGCTTTCACATCATGGAAAACTGTGCATCACCTCCAGAATATTTTGGATTTTGACATGACATTGCCTACTTTCCTCAACAGTATTGCTTTTAACAACATGTCTACAATGTACATCTGCTTCCCTTACTGCTATGTCATAAGCAGTTGGTGTCTCTGTTATCAAAGTACCACTGTTGAAATCTTCAATGATATTTCTCCAGTGATCATATGTACTGATTATTTGTCTTTCGTTTTAGCGAGACATTTGTGTGCAAAATGACTCAGCTTCTTGCAGTGTGAACGCTACTTTGCACATGCTGGACATACCTCCTTCACCTTTGTATGATACCATCTGCAGTATTTGCATACTGCCCTTTATTCATGATTGTTCTGTGCTTTGGGATTGGATTATTTTTGTATAATACAAAGGTTGATTTCTTGTGTCATGAATATGCTCCATTTGTAACCTTAACACTTCTGCACATGCTATTTACTAAATGGAGTGTATGTTGCCCCTCGCTCAGTAAACTTGCTCTCACTAAGAAATTTTGTATTTCATACTGTCTCTAATTTGGTCAACTTTAAGTTTTAAAAATTCATTGAGTTCTGTAACATGAAGTTACATTTTGATCATTGAGCTCCTTTTCACCTTGGACTCTAATATTGAATGTATGCCATTCAGAAGTTACAGTTACATGGAGTTCAAAGTATGTTCTCAAGATTTTCTGCTAGTTCTCTATTCTTCAGAGAGATTCAATATGGAATACAAACTCTTAAAACGGTCTTCTTCCAACAGTGATAAGAGTGTAGCTACTTTTGGATACTCTAGCTTGTTAAACAAATCTGCTTTTGTTTCATAATTTTGCCAGGCTGAATGGAACAATTGCCTTTTTGGTTCATATTACCTTTCATTTCAATCAGGTTTGGGAGAAGAAAAGTCACTGTCTTTGAGTCTTAGCCAGAGTTTAAGCTGTGGACTGTTTCATTGTATTTTCTTTTCAAGTTTCTTTCAATTGCTTGCAGCAACTTTTACATTTCTGAATATTCCAATTTCCCTCTGTCAGTAGCTTGCATTTTTAGAGCTCTTCAACACTCAGTTGCAAATTTACAGGTCACTTTGCCATAACGCGCGTTTCGTTCGCTATAACACAATTGACAAATTGGGGACACTGTTTCTACAGCATGAACTTTTAAAGCGTGTTTAAGGGATAACGCAATTCTAGCCTCATTAGTTTAAATTGTGCTGCTATCAAACAATTTTTTTATAGCACAGAGTTGCATGAAAACGGAAATACTGTGTTATAACAGAACCGACTGTATTTCAAAAACCATGTGCTGAATCATATCAGAAATTGGCTAAGTGTTATTTTCGTCAGGTTTCACAGAAAATCTCCCTTTGCAAGGCCAAAGAGGTTTTCACTACTATCCCAAACTCAATTCATTAATTAGATAATATGACCCAATAGCATTTCGCTCATCCAACGCCATTCCAATTCTCCCATTCACCATTGGCAGGACTCACCACTACTGGAAAAACCCAGGAAGCTTGACACTGGCATCATCTTTAAAAGGCTGCTGTGCACCCAGCAAAGAGCTGATAGTTCAGAGCTGCACTGCACAGTTTGAGACATGATATAGGAAACACCAAAAATTGGTCAAGTGCTTTGTGAACAGGGATCTGGAGGTCCTGGGTGGCACAGAAGATGGCTTTCTCCTCTTGCAGAAGAGGCCATGATACTAAACCCTGCCACCTGGCCTGAGGTTGCAACCATGTCAGTGCAGTGTCAGAAAAATGCCTTACAACGTTGCAAGAGAATCAAGGACTTTCTCCACTCCAATTGTGGTAAGTACCACAACCTTGTCTCTGCAACTTCTATCTCTGCAACTTACTCATGTCTACTGTCATGCTCACCTCCCAAAGCTCATGATGTATCACACTCAATATTGCAGGCACCATCATTCCTCTCACCTACCTAAACCCAAGCACACTACAAACCCTGCAGTGACCAGTCACACACTCAGGATATCTCACCACTTTATCCTGTCCTGCACTAGCACTAACAACACTGCCATCACAGAATGAAACACCTACCCCAGTCAGTCCATGTATAGTCACAGTCATTTTCAACTACATTGCACACCAATTAGTTAAAGGATGACAGAAGAAAAGAGCAGTTGTTCCTCAATCAGCAAGTTTCAGACTCACCGTCCTGCTATTGGTGAACCCAAAAGCAGATATTTCCTTAGCCTCCCTGCCAATTCTATAGGCTGCCTCCAATCCCTATAATGAGGTTCGTCAGCTTCTCTCCCACAGCAGTATCCCCTGATGCTCCCCACCTTCAACTTTTAGTGGATGGTCCCTTGGAACTAATCATGGCTAATTATCCCCACCCCTTTGAGCAACTTAGCTGGACGGTCCCGAACAATGAGTGGCAAGACTTCTGACTGACATCTGTACAGCTTCTCAGCTGTCTCCCTATGACTGCCCATACTGGTTACATTGGAACCATAGAGCTGACTGTGAATAGTCATTCCTGCAAATGTGTTGCTGGTCAAAGCACAGCAGGCCAGGCAGCATCTCAGGAATAGAGATTTCGACGTTTCGAGCATAAGCCCTTCATCAGGAATGAGAGAGAGTAGCCAAGCAGGCTAAGATAAAAGGTAGGGAGGATGGACTATGGGGAGGGGCGATGGAGGTGGGATAGGTGGAAGGAGGTCAAGGTGAGGGTGATAGGCTGGAGTGGGGTGGGGGCGGAGAGGTCAGGAAGAGGATTGCAGGTTAGCAGGGCGGTGCTGAGTTGAGGGAACCGACTGAGACAAGGTGGGGGGAGGGGAAATGAGGAAACTGGAGAAATCTGAATTCATTCCCAGGCGGAAGATGAGGCGCACCTCCTCCAGCCGTCGTGTTGTTATGTTCTGCCGGTGGAGGAGTCCAAGGACCTGCATGTCCTTGGTGGAGTGGGAGGGAGAGTTAAAGTGTTGAGCCACGGGGTGATTGGGTTGGTTGGTTCGGGCGGCCCGGAGGTGTTCTCTGAAGCGTTCCGCAAGTAAGCGGCCTGTCTCACCAATATAGAGGAGGCCACATCGGGTGCAGCGGATGCAATAGATGATGTGTGTGGAGGTACAGGTGAACTTGTGGCGGATATGGAAGGATCCCTTGGGGCCTTGGAGGGAAGTGAGTGTGGAGGTGTGGGCGCAAGTTCTACATTTCCTGCGGTTGCAGGGGAAGGTGCCGGGGGTGGAGGTTGGGTTGGTGGGGGGTGTGGATCTGACGAGGGAGTCACGAAGGGAGTGGTCCTTGCGGAACGCTGATAGGGGAGGGGAGGGAAATATATCCTTGGTGGTGGGGTCCGTTTGGAGGTGGCGGAAATGGCGGCGGATGATACGTTGTATGCGGAGGTTGGTGGGGTAGTAGGTGAGAACCAGTGGGGTTCTGTCTTGGTGGCGGTTGGAGGAGCGGGGATCAAGGGCGGAGGAGCGGGAAGTGGAGGAGATACGGTGGAGGGCATCGTCGATCACGTCTGGGGGGAATTTGCGGTCCTTGAAGAAGGAGGCCATCTGGGCTGTGCAGTGTTGGAACTGGTCCTCCTGGGAGCAGATGCGGCGGAGACGAAGGAATTGGGAATATGGGATGGCGTTTTTGCAGGGGGCAGGGTGGGAGGAGGTGTAGTCCAGGTAGCTGTGGGAGTCAGTCGGTTTATAATAGATGTCTGTGTTGAGTCGGTCGCCCGAGATAGAAATGGAAAGGTCTAGGAAGGGGAGGGAGGAGTCTGAGACAGTCCAGGTGAATTTCAGGTCGGGATGGAAGGTGCTGGTAAAGTTGATGAACTGTTCAACCTCCTCGTGGGAGCACGAGGCAGCGCTGATACAGTCATCGATGTAGCGGAGGAAAAGGTGGGGGGTGGTGCCAGTGTAGTTGCGGAAGATGGACTGTTCCACATATCCTACGAAGAGGCAGGCATAGCTGGGGCCCATGCGGGTGCCCATGGCAACTCCTTTAGTTTGGAGGAAGTGGGAGGATTGAAAAGAGAAGTTATTCAGGGTGAGGACCAGTTCAGTCAGTCGAAGGAGGGTGTCAGTGGAAGGGTACTGGTTGGTGCGGCGGGAAAGGAAGAAGCGGAGGGCTTTGAGTACCGCAGGAAATGTAGAACTTGCGCCCACACCTCCACACTCACTTCCCTCCAAGGCCCCAAGGGATCCTTCCATATCCGCCACAAGTTCACCTGTACCTCCACACACATCATCTATTGCATCCGCTGCACCCGATGTGGCCTCCTCTATATTGGTGAGACAGGCCGCTTACTTGCGGAACGCTTCAGAGAACACCTCCGGGCCGCCCGAACCAACCAACCCAATCACCCCGTGGCTCAACACTTTAACTCTCCCTCCCACTCCACCAAGGACATGCAGGTCCTTGGACTCCTCCACCGGCAGAACATAACAACACGACGGCTGGAGGAGGAGCGCCTCATCTTCCGCCTGGGAACCCTCCAACCACAAGGTATGAATTCAGATTTCTCCAGTTTCCTCATTTCCCCTCCCCCCACCTTGTCTCAGTCGGTTCCCTCAACTCAGCACCGCCCTGCTAACCTGCAATCCTCTTCCTGACCTCTCCGCCCCCACCCCACTCCGGCCTATCACCCTCACCTTGACCTCCTTCCACCTATCCCACCTCCATCGCCCCTCCCCCTAGTCCCTCCTCCCTACCTTTTATCTTAGCCTGCTTGGCTACTCTCTCTCATTCCTGATGAAGGGCTTATGCTCGAAACGTCGAATTCTCTATTCCTGAGATGCTGCCTGGCCTGCTGTGCTTTGACCAGCAACACATTTGCAGCTGTGATCTCCAGCATCTGCAGACCTCATTTTTTACTGTGGATAGTCATTCCTCCATATCTGTGAGAATTCTGTTTCTGAGAACCCCAGCGAATGACAAGTGCGGAGCCCATTACAAACATAGGTTAAAAATCGCAGATACATGAGTTTTACTGTGGATGTTGAATTTTGTTGCAACATAAATTTTGGCATGGATAGGTGAACTTGCAAGTTGTGGAATTGCAATTACTGAAGATTTACTAAAAGTACAGGCCGCTTGATCCTGAGTGGCCCACGTACTCCAACCCCTTGAATGATGTCAGACTTTGCCCGTGACTTACTGTGTCTGAAGGCTCTCTGCATTAGCTTGACTGAAAACTACCACCCTTTGTATTTAAGACAAGGCCATTTGGTTGAAGCACATGTAGTGTGTTTGCCATGTACACTGCTGCCACATGGTACAGGTGTAAAACTGATGCAAAATGTTGCCGTCCAACAACATGTCCATTCACTTGACTGACAAGTATTAACAACCATGACAAGCTGTCTGGCAAGTAAGGGTAGAAGTATTATAAAATTAAAACAAAAAGTACCAGAGAAACAAAGCAGATCTCGCTCGTCATCTACCTCAGAGCATTCCAATGGTGAGCTGCTGTTCTTCATCCATACTGCCAGTGACTCTAGGGAATGAGGGCAAAGAGGATGCCCTGCAATTGTACAGGAGCTCAATGTCATGCTATGCCAGGAGCAACCAGAGGATAGTTTCTCAGGTAATCACAGGTTATAAAATATTGTGCCAAGCAGCTTGCCTCCAGTTCAACTGCTGATATTAGAGTCACAGCACCCTTAGTGATCATATGCAAAAATGTTGTTTGGGCATAAAGGTGATGCTGGTGATCAAGCAATTGGGTTGTATAGTGAAGTGTCTTGTTCACTTTATTCATTGGTGTGGCATATTTGTTTTGGTGGGACTTGATTAGCTGAACAAAGGTTTGCATCACAAAAACAAATCAAATATGGGAGAAGGGGAATTTAATTCATTGCTGATTAGATGTTCTTAATTTATTTGCGATTTCTTCTCTCAGTTCCTTTACAGTCTAAGCTCAGGACCTGGTATCTGCAAAGTGGAGTAGCTATAGCACTGCTACTGACAGGAAGGTGCAATTGCAATGTGACAAGCTTACAAAGGCACATTCCATGATGAGTTTGAAAAAATATAATGGAGAAAAGTTAACAAAATATGACAAAAGTATAGAAATTGATGCACATAGATGTTGGCAATGTATTTGACATGCATTAAAGTATTTATAAATAAAAGATATCAATTCTCCATATTTCATGATGACCTGTACCCACCAAAATATCCCTGATTTGATTCCTGATCCTGTAGTGAATTCACTGATGTCAACAGTGACATATTAAAAATGGGGAAAATCGCCCAGGATTCCCAACCCTAATTGCTATCTAGTGACCCCTGCTGGGAAAGCAAATGTTCCAATGTTGGGTGATGAAAGAATCAATTTTCTGTGGTGCCCTTTATAAAGAAACAGCCAACTGCCATTCACACAAGGATGGACAACATATCAGATTTGCTGTAATCAAGAAGTCAAATATTGTACAAAGAGGAATTTTGCACCTTAAAAAGGGGAAAAATTTCTGGTGGGATAGAGGGGATGAAAACAGACATTACAAGAAAATTACATTCACCTACTGAGCATATTGGTCATTCAGATATGTGTTTTTAATCTCCACAAACTATGTTCTTTATAAATTAGTCTCTGAACCCTTTGTTTGTATTTCAACTTCAGTCACAGGTATATCTCTATCCTAGCTGTTTTGACTGGAAAAAAGATAAAAAATGTTCTTTTTGTCTTTGTGAATCGAGATGATCTATTACATCATCAGCTTAGCAACTAAACAGACTTGGTCATAACTTCAGACTTTCCTTGTGTGTCGCTAACATAAACCCACAGTATTTTCATAGTAAACAAAACCAGTTCAAAGGAGTAATCTATCTACTGAATGTAGTAAATTAAATATGATATTCAAGTTTAGTGAATGGACTATCAATATGGCAACTAGAGAAGAAGGCTGACAATAAATGCCCTCTAAAGGGTCCTGTCAAATATGAATAATTTGATCATCCTTAATTTGTAACAGATTTAGCTGTCAATCATCTGTAAGCATCAGCTGATGAATGAAAAGACGCATTTGGACTTGCTCATGCTTGAAAAGGTTAAGCATTTTAGAAAAGACTGAGAGTACTGTATTACAGTCTTGCTGTAACACTGATTTTATTTGATTAAAGTGAGATGTTACAGTTACAAGAAAATGTTAGATATTCATTAAGTGGTCTGTGCTGTATGCCCTCCAAAGGCTGCAGTCATGTTACACTTCATGATGTGGCTAATGTCAGTCTTTTACAACAGATGGCATCTGAAGGCTATTCCTGGCACCTTCCTTCAATAAAATTATAACAAGAAATTTGATCAAAGCTTCTTCTGAACTGAAATAGCAAAATGAAACAAAACATTAAGTTCATTTCAGTTAACATTCTTCAGGAGAGAATGCATTTTCAATGTTACTAAGGTTGAGTAAAATTGTTTCGTACATTGCAATTCATTCTTCCCAGTGGAAAATATCCATCTGGAGTAAAACTCCTTTTAGCAATCCACTGTTTGCATTCCAACTGTGAGGTTGTTGTTACCACACTAGAGTGTCTTAATTAGTTTCATTTGGTTTTACTGCACTGCCACAGACCTAAATAAATGTACTGCACTGTGTTTCTTACCTCGCGTGTTGACAGCAGTGACAACATTACTATTAGGAATTGGCTAACTGTACCCTTCAGAAGTAGCAATATAATTTCACTTATACTGTAAATACTGTAATGTATCAATGTACATGACAAGCTTCCCCAAGATAATGGGTTAATGCATCAAGCGCTGTGGTACTAAGCCATAAAAAAAATAAAGTGGCCTCTGACACAATTTGAATATTTTGTTGAGTTGGCTAATTATATCTGGGGTGAAATGGACTAAGGAGGGGTAACAGGTAATCAGCCAAGATTTCTGCATCTCATTGCTGTTCAATGGCTCCTCTTAGGAAATGTACTTGACTAAATGTTGATAAGGACAGGATCAGGATGCACTGTGATGACCTATATAGTCAAATAATTTACCAATGCTTAACATATGGTCTACTTTGGGCAAATCATCAAATAACTTTTATTATCCAGGGACCTTAATGTTAGAAAAAGTCAGTGCTCTTCAGGAGAGGAAATAAGAATTACAGACATTCCATCAATGCTCATCTTGACTTCTGAAGAAGGGTCACTGGACTCGAAATGTTAATTCTGTTGTCTCTCCACTGATGCTGCCAGACCTGCTGAGTCTTTCTGGCAATATCTGTTTTTGTTTCTGATGTTGATTGTCATTGGTTCAGCAATTATCTTCCAAAGCATTTCTTTATTTCTCCCTCATATGTAAAAACACACTTGTTGTTTGATTCAGTATAATATTTTAGTATAGATGTTACAGGCAGGCCAAGAAGATATTAATGTTAACAGTGCACCACATTATCGGTATGATTTGTAGTTCAATAGTACATCTAAAATCACTTCCCATAATAGTTTTCAAAATAGCATTTGCACTTAAATTGCTTGATTATTCCTTAAATTGTGGTAATAAAACTTAAACTTTCTAAACTAAGAGATGGTCTTTGTCTATCTGGCTTGAACACAAACCTTAGATGCACTGGATAGGTTGTTGTGAATGTTCCTAAATGTTTTTACAATTTGTATCCACATGTAAGTGACAATTCTAAGAATATCTTCAGAGTTTTAGGAAATCACAATTCAGTTTAATAAATGTATTGCACTGCTCAAAATAAATAGACCTAATGCTGATTTCTGTGAATGAATTAACCTCTTGCTAGCAATTAAAGGATGCAAAGTTTTCATATTATTTTTCCAGAAATACATATTCCATGTAATCTCTTATTTAATATGTTGCAGTCAGACTGTGAAGTTGGGTGCCAAAGAGGTCATAATATCAAAATCCTTGTATGTTGCCAGTAAAAATTAAGCATGTATAGAATAGAAACAAAATTCAAAAGGGAACAGCACCACATGGGAGAAACCATTTTAATGCAAGTTCTATTTACATGTTAATTGCAGAGAAAAACTGCCCTTCGGAGTTAAGGTTTTATCCTCTATAATTACACAGAATATTGACATTACAGAAATCAATTTCATTTCTCAACAAAAACGATAGTAGTGAATTCAGCCATATCATTAGAACTTGTTTTCAAAGTTGATGGTAAATAGATGGTTTTACTGATTCTTTTCTGTTAAATTCTCTTTAAGTCACTGAATATAATTCGGTCAATGCAAATCATACTTTTTTTCAATATACTATGTACTATACATTTGTCATCACAGGGATGATAACTTTCTAGTATGTCAGATTATCCATCTGACAAACCAATGGATTAATTATCATAGAAGGTACCATACAACATTGTACAATGTTGAGTAATGTTTTCAAGGCATTAGTATACAGTTTTTGAATGACAAAGCAAACAAAACTACAAACCTCTAACCTTCCAAGTTCATAGTTGAATACATCACTGCAGTCAACCAGAGTATAAGTAGAAGAAACATGGTTTCCTGTTTTATATGGTCTGAAGATGAGGGACTGGGCACACTCACGACATTAACCTTAGTACTTATTTATACACACACACACACACACACACACAATGCGGTAGAAAATCCATACAAAAACGTACCCAGAAACTTATGATTATTGTCAACAACTAGGACAGTAAAATTTGTTTCAGAGGTCTGTGCTGTGTTAGGAAAAGATGACATGCTCCTGTCCACTGAAGATGTAGCTTAGAAAATTAGTTATATTTCTAGAACATTTTCCTCATAAAAATATGTATATATGTATATCCTATGTTTATTTTCTACAACTATAGTATGTTCAGTTTGCAGCATATTATCTGAAAGGTTTCAAAAGTTACTTTCTGGCATTTAATAAAAACGTTCACAAACTGCTGCAATATTGTCAAAAATCTTTCTTTTGTGTGTGAATTGGTGGTTATTATTTTTAATTATACCAAAACCTAGGATTTGCATATGATTTTTGTTTCTAGAACATAGAACATAGAAAAATACAGTGCAGTACAGGCTCTTTGGCCCTCGATGTTGCGCCGATCCAAGCCCACCTAACCTACACTAGCCCACTTTCCTCCATATGCCTATCCAATGTCCATTTAAATGCCCATAAAGAGGGAGAGTCCACCATTGTTATTGGCAGGGCATTCCATGAACTCACGACTCGCTGAGTAAAGAATCTACCCCTAACATCTGTCCTATACCTACCACCCCTTAATTTAAAGCTATTGCCCCCTCGTAATATCTGACTCCATATATGGAAAAAGGTTCTATTGTGTTAAATAATAGAAACAAAAGAAAATTAAACAGTACCTAGGTAAAGATTCCAAAATTAGCGGTGGTTAATTTCCACAGGAGTTCTCCCATTATTGGCAGTCATTTCAGTGGAAGAGCATCGAAAATCCCAGAAAAGGGATATAGATCGCATTTATACCATCTTTTTGACATTTCGGTGGCACATACAAAAAGCTATGGCAGGCAGGTCAGAGAACAACAGCAGAAACATACACCCAATATTTCCACGATAGATGATTTAGATTACACCAAGGACAGGAGTACTTCACTCATGAAAATGTAACAAAATCTACAAATGAAATCTAAAGACTCCACATGCAAAAGCACCTCTGTTATCATTGCCTAAAAATACTTGTTCACGTAATAGAAATGTTACTATATTTCAGCTACTTTTTTTGATATGGGTGATGCAATAAAGACAAGAAATGCAGGACTCCGGAGTCAGAACACTTTTTTTGGGGGGTGGGGCGTCTTCATCATGACCTGAACTAACATAATAGAACAAGTTACAATAGTTAATAAAAAGATTTACTTGCTATAATGTATAAAGTACAGGTTTACTGGAAGTCTGGCAACAAATATCTGACAGTAATCCCTGAGGTCAACTGCTGAAAAAAATTGACCTTTACAGCAACTAAACCCATTGGTGAGATTAGCTCTAAGTCCCCTTTATACTACAGGGTTGCCTCTAATGGCAAGAGTACTGCCAGTAACAACTTTGTATCATAAACGGACTGACACGCTCACTCTCTGAGGCAGTGAAACTTTCATGGAATGCAGTTTTCACTGCCGCCTGCAAATGAAACTGACTCCAACAGCAAATATAAACAGCATGTGCAAGCAGCATGTACCACTTGCCTGTGGGTGGGCTTATCTGTTAGCTCACCTGTACAGGCCAATATTGCAGCGCAGAAGTTGCTATAGTGAATTTGCATAAGGATGAAGCTGGCACAAAAGCAGTCGCCTTCTCATTAATAAATTGATTCATGGTATAACAATTTTGACAGAACTAAAACGATGAAAGATTATGTGGTCACAATCTCATTATTTTTTGTGAGACCTTGCTCTGTGTAAATTAACTTTTTTCATTACACTGCAAAAATACTTCTGACTATAAAATACTTGAGGATGTCCTGAATGCAAATCTTTTTTTTACATTGAACAGAACTAATCAACTACTTTTACAGCTAAACACTATTAGCACCATTGATAAAGATGTTAAATAAAGTTCAGGCAAGAACAGATTGTCTTGTAGCTGCCAATCTTTCACATGGAAGTATTCTCTACATAATCAGTTAAGATGAACAGGATAAATGTTCCGAAATGCACAAGTGATATAAGTAATTTCCAAAAAAAATTGTCCCAGAGCATCCTGAAAGAATAATTTAGTTCATGTCAAAAGTTGGGACACACACAACTGACTTCGACCACATCAGTAACATTTAAGTGCAATGTGAAATATTTTGCATTATCACAGTTGACGGATGTCAGGCTAATATAATGCATATAATTATTCTATATAACATCACTATTATATGTTCTGGGAGAGAATGTTGTATATCAAAGCCACTGAGTTTGAGCATAATATCTTCTTAGGGAATTTCATAAAACCTTTGCAAAAATGGGGAGCTTCACTAGCTAGGAAAACACGCTCATACATCATCTCTTTCAGTAGATTTATATGTTTGGGTGCCACTATTGTTGACCAAGTATGTTCTAGCTTAATGGTTTCCAAATGAGTCTTTTGCCAAGCCTCCCTTCAGAAATTTGTGTAAAACATTCTTAATGTATTTTGCATAATTATACCACAACAGCTTCAACTCTTTAGCTGTCTTTCTTAATACATCTTTTTTTAAAGAAAAATCAGGCCAAGCTATGAGATTGGTAAACCTGACACCATAGTCCTTCCAACATTTACCTATTAGTTTATAGTATAGAAATCAAACATCACTAATATTCAGCAAATCTACTGCCAATGCTAAACTTTTCTTGGATATATATATTCCCAATAGTGCATCTAAAGGTTAATGTGGAATCCACACTTGCTCATGCCAAAGGAACATATCAAGTTGTTTGACTAATTTACTGACTGGTTCATCCCATGAATCAGACCAGAAACAAACAAGAATGTAAAAAATCCTTTCTCTACCCACCCACCAATGTGGTAATATCACCCTCCTACTCATAAGCCATGCTGACCTCCACTCTGGGGACCAGTACACA
This sequence comes from Hemiscyllium ocellatum, assembly GCF_020745735.1. Taxonomy (NCBI): domain Eukaryota; kingdom Metazoa; phylum Chordata; class Chondrichthyes; order Orectolobiformes; family Hemiscylliidae; genus Hemiscyllium; species Hemiscyllium ocellatum. The sequence goes on from NC_083401.1 coordinate 144,812,013, forward strand.
TTACTGGTAAACAACACTGGTCTGGCAGGGTTCAGAGAAAACAGAGCCAAAGATACCAAGTGCAGTATTTAATATGGAAGCAGCTGGGAAAACAGTCAGAATTAAAACTGAACTCATTATGGGCAACAAAACATCTTGAAAGCCAAAATATTTATGTGTTTGCTTAGAAAATCTGGGTTTGTGGAAACAACGCACCATTGACAAAATATTTATCTCTTCCTGTCATATTAAGTTAGTTTCACATACTTAAAAACACTGAGGTCTATTACATCACTGCAAATGTTTCACTTTGGAAAACTCCAACAGTAAATGACCTAAAGTAAGGAAGGATACCCCTTACTAATCAGCATGTAATAAATCTTCAAACAAAATTAAAAGTCTGTCGATTGCAATTCAAAACCAAATAGCCTGTAAAGAGACATGTACTGTGTTGCATTGGAATTAAATGATGTGCTGTATATACCAAATTATGACCATTAGCTTAGTTTCCTGCAAACTACTTTTGGTAACAAGTTGCAGCTTGTGTCAGCCATAGGCAATGCTTTAAAAGACCAACAATGGTAAAGAAATATGCATTAAGTCATGGCACAGAAATACATATTACATCTCTTAGATGACAAGTCCTTAGGGAGAGGTTTAAGGAAAAGATCAAAGGCAGTCTTTCCATTTCAAATTATTCCAGTATTGCTGAATGTGACATAATTACAAAAGATATTAGACATGCATCTCATCAGGATTATCTAACACTCATCTTTGTTGAAAAAGTCTTCCCAGCTGTTGCTTTGCCAGACCAAATGCATCAAGACTGAATAACACAAAAGTACTTATAAGTGACCACAGCTAAGGGTCTTGCCTAAGATTAGTAGACCTGCAATCGATCGTTGTTATGGAAGGCAGCTACGTACACAAACTTCAGACCTATCAAAGTACTCTCCAGCTGTTTCTAACTATATTGGTTAAAGTCATAGACAAAGAAAAAAAGTATGACAGGCATCTGTAATCAATAAAATCTTGCTTCACAGCATATAACAAGTGTCAATAATCAATGAATTTCAGATGGAACCTTTCAGTAGTGTTTTTTTTAAAATGGCACAATTTAGATTTGTTTGTGAAAAACATTAGTCAGAAGAAAAAGGGTCTGTTCTGGGTGACAAAGAGCTAATGAGCAGAAATTCGGAAGTTCAAAAAAACCCTTTTTTTATTTCCTCCCTTTCATAGATTCCACTCTCTTCATCCATTATTAATGAAGTTAAACTACTACTAACATGCCAAATGTGCTGCACTGGAGATTTGTGCTTAATCCAGCACAAAACAGGCCCAGTCACATAATGATGAAAAAAAGAACAAATGTCAACAGTTTCACACTGAGACTGGATTAGGCAGACCATACTTAGTTACTTCGTACACAGGGATTATCTCACTTTTAGTGTCATTGAAGCAGACCAAACTCTTTTTCTCACTTTTGAAAAATCTTTTAAGACCCGAGTAGCAGCCAAAAAAGTCTATCACAATAAAATCAGGAGGTAACATCATGAACAGCAACATTCTTCCAGTTACCAAGATTTCAAGATGACCTCATTAGTCATACCTACAACAAGTCAATGAAGACTGGAAATTCACTGATTCAATACGGCAGATATTGATAAATTTGGAAGTTTTGATCAGATTTATACATTTAATACAAAACAGAAGATGGCAGTGCAATTATTTCATGACATATTTACAAAATTAATTAACATTTCAATTTGAATAGATCAGTCATGTCATCCAATGTTCAAGAGATAGTGTGAACTATGTACCAACATGAGTTTTAAGACAAAAGCTAAAAAGAATCAAGCACTGAAAGCACATATTTCAGAGGTAATGCAATCAGACAAAACTGCTTCTGTTTCAACAGCAAAACAGGCATTGTTTTAATTGTGAATTACAATTACTGAAGCAGGCCAAGGTTAGCTCACAATAAGTGAATGCATTCCATCAATATACTTTCAGCTTAGAAGACTACTTCTGGCTCAATAATCTGGCTGTAAATTCCCATATGTTTCCCCCAATCCTCCATAGTAAGCTGTGACTGACTGCAGAAACATTGAAACAAAGCATAAATAGTACTCTTCCCATTCCTCCTCGGTCCCAGCAATTCCTAAGTTATGGCAGGAGATGAGAAGAACTCTGGTGGAAATTGAAGAGTCTTGAAAGGAAAAAGAAATAACAGATAAGGCATCCCATAGATAGTCTAAACATAATTTATTACAAAATGTGAAACTTATTGCAATATTTATTTTCATTGACCAAAACCTGAATTCATACACACTTTGGAGGATGTTAGAAAAATTGCTTCCTTAGCACCTTGACCCTCATTACAATATTGCTAGAGTGGAGTGTCACAATACTGAGCTTTACACAAAATGAATAAACCCAAGGTATTTCTCAACAGCAGTTCTATAATATTCAGTATGATAATATACAATCATTGTTTATGGCATCAATAATAGTACAGCACTAACATCTTCATAATGTTTAGGATAATTATACATTTCAATAGAATACACTCTTTAAATCTGCCTTATAAATTAACATAAAAACATCAAAATTAGAAAATTATTTTAAAAAGCACGTATTAATATTGTGTGCGCTTTCTATTTCTAATTTCTCAATTCAACTGGACACATTGAGTTCAAGGACAAACAATTGAAACATGATGCATGACATAAATGGAAAGGAATATAGAGTGGGGAGTATAATAGGAGATCAATTTATTACTACTGGCAGAAACATACACGTCATTACTTAAAGCATCCCAAACTACTTATTTCAAGCAAAGACAACTCCTGTTCTTTACACTTGACCAAAAAGAATGCATGTCTTGAAATCTTCTGGCTATTTTTTTCTGATTGAAAAGCCAGTTTACATAGCTGGATCATTTTCATTACAAGACAGAAGTGGGTACTACAGATGCAGAAATTAGAATGCGGAAAAGGCAGCATTCGAGGAGCAGGAAAATTGACGTTCAGGATTTCTGGTGAAGGGCTTTTGCCCGAAACATCAACTTTCTTGCTTCTCGGATGCTGCCTGACCTGCGGTGCTTTTCCAGCACCACTCTAATCTTGACTCATTTTCATTACTCATAACTCATGTCCAGGTTTCTCTTAAAATTTAAATTGAGGTGGAAACAACATCAAAAACGCTATGGCTGCATGAAAAGGATGTCTATATTATTTTCCAGTTGCCCAATGACAGGCTCCCTAAGAAAGTACCACTGGGTTGATCATCAGAGTTAACAGGGTGACTGGGCAAATCTTATCATTGTAGTAATACTGACCTTCTATAATGAAAACTTGTTCTAAATGATTATTTTCAATTGCCATATTTCTCTGCAATTAAATAAATAAATACTGAAAATAATATCAAACAGAACCATAATTCTATCAATAATTCCATTTTATGGACCTCATTTTATTAAAATACTTATATCACACTCAAAATTCATGCAACAAGAAGTCTGCCTCCTGTAGAACTATCCTTTTGTTTGGATCCTGTGGTTTGGTACTCAATTTCCTGGTGCACTGGGCAAATTCTGGCTGGATCTTATGGGACACTGTCCTGTTTGACTGAAAGCTTGATCAGAATCTCACTCACCAAAAAACTAGGTGCCCCTTAAACAGTTTATGTGACTTTAGTTGGCTCAGGCCAAGAATACTATTCCTGCATCAAGAGGGAAATTCTCCTATAAAGAGCAACTAGCCATTCAAAAGCAGCATCAGATTCAAGCAAAGATATGAATTAAGAGCAAGACAAAGCACTCAGGTCCTCAAGTCTGCTTCACTACTAAGCAAATTCACAGCATAGCAGATCTGCTTGTAACCCAAATCCATGTTCCCACCTAACCTTACTATAGGGTTAAGGTTACCTTTTACCCCACTGCTTAAAAAGCATTTATTTCTGCCTTTAAAATTTTCAATGACCCTGTTTCAACCACCATTTCAGAAATAATGATTTGGAGATGCTGGTGTCAGACTGGGGTGCACAAAGTTAAAAAGCACACAACACCAGGTTATAGTCCAAAGGTTTAATTGGAAGCACTAGTTTCGGAGCATCGCTCCTTCATCAGACGGTTGTGGAGGACGCAATTGTAAGACACAGAATTTATAGCAAAATATAAATGTGTGTGAAACAGAGAGGACTTCACTATTTACTTGACTCCTGTGACAAGTTTCAAGAGCAAATTATTAAAATGCAGCAAAGCAATTTATCACATTTGTAACTACTCTATAAGAATGCGGGAACAAAGAAGAGGTCTTGCAGCAACCAACTGCTACAGCAGTTCAAACTTTTCTGGAAAATGCCTGCCCTAGCAGAAATGATTTTTTTTCTATTTCTGGTTCTGGTCCAGGAGTTATCCCAAGATTTCACTGGATCTGGATCCTGGATCCATTCTATTTTCCTTACCCTCTGAAAACAGATAAATAAACATCTATTCTAGAAAAGAAATTTTCTGAGAAGACAGTGATTCCCTCTTCATCTGTTTGCAGTGTGACTTTGGTGGACAAAGGCAAAGAAATATATTAAAAGTTATCCTTCTTACTTTCGTGTTTCTTCCTGTGCAACTGGGCTCTGAATATTTAAATGCTCGCTTTACTTTACCAATGTGTTGTTCAGCAAAATATAAATATTCTACTGTTCAAACTGTCACAAACATAAATTCCAGAAATAAGCACTCTAATAAATGACATTTATTTTCTCACTGCATTTTATCCAAATTTTTGAACAGTTATCACTTTATATGATTTCTGGCATTTTATATGAAGCAAAAAAAAATGCCAGTTACGATGCCATCTTATTATAATTTCCTTGCATATTTTCGATCTCAATAACATTTCAGTTGCTAGCACATGTGTGAATTGTTGATCTTCTGCCAATCAGAAATTTCTGTCAATTATAAACATAAAAGCACATGGTTCCTGCAACAATTCAGAATAATAGTCTTAAAGCCTTGGCAAATGGTTTTAAGAGGAGAATCAAACATTAAGAAGCAGAAATATCACTTTTTTTTTTACCAAAATATCTCCCATACATTTCTCTTCAGGACACTCCAACGGTGCTCAGTCCATTTGTTTCCATCTACCCTGCAATCCCCAACCCTCTAGAGGTTGCAGCCAAGAAGGGTGAGCCTGTATCTGGACAGAATACTGTCAGCACAACTATACATGTGCATCTCTTCCACCCCCTTCCCCACCCCACAGCCACAAATTCCCCTGGGGCTGTTCACCCAAACCTTCCAGGACATCAGCATCCACTACAGAACATGTTCTATAGCTGAAGATCTTGGACATAATAGAAGGGAAAGGAAATAAAACCTGCTGAGAGTATGTGGAAAGCATGAATTAGGCATTATTATAAATGTACTTTCAAAATTATAAATTCAAATCTATAGCATGTACTTTCAGTCACCACATAACTGATCGACTGTCATTTTTGCTGTAGGATCTAGTCATGTGGCTGTCATGTCAGAGCAACCTCTTCATACATCCAAAACAACATAGAATTTACATTGGTGAGTTGGAAATGCAAGTATCTCTGGAGTGTCCTGAAAGAAAACTTATGGGTGAATCTGAGTATGTATCTTCTTCCATTTGGATGTTTACTGACCCAACCCCGCTTACTTGAGAAGAAGGGGCACCTGAGGTGGGCTTGAGGTGTCTCATCCCTCTCTAACCTTGCCACTGATGTTGAGCAACAATGGTTAAAACAATGGAGTGCAGGTCAGCATGCACTCTGATAGCCAGGCTGTTTTGCTGGACCTGGGTTTCTGTTGCAGCTGCCAACCTGTTCATGGACAAAACCAGATAACTGAATGTTGGAGCCATCATGGTGCTGCAAACACTGGTGGACCTCTCCAATCTTGGGCCTCTTTAATGACCGTTTCTGTCTGTCCACTTTGACAAAGTCACTAAATACCAATAACACTGGGTTATCTTAGCAAGTTCCTGGTCTCGAGCAGTCTCCTGAATGCCAGTGAGCTGGCACATTTCTTCCTTGACCATCTGCGGAGACATGCAAGTAATGTACTCACCAGATTGTTCTCCTGAATCTAGTCTAGGAAGGGAACCAAACGAGGAGGAAGTCTGTGAACTCATGGATGGTGCAAGTGAAAGCCTTGCTGATGCAACCACTGAGGGATCTGTGAATTCTTCCGCACAGATGGAGGGGAAGCTGATGGGTTGAGCAGCTGGCCTCTTTGGGGAAGCAGCTGTGTGGATGCCATTGGCCACTGCATAAGAAAGGTCATTTGTTGTGTAATAGGAGCATCTTAAGAAAAATCAAACAGTGGTGATAACCGAAGAGCAGCACAGCGTAATAATTCCCTAACATAGAGATTGGGACATCCACACATGAGCAGTCTCTTTCCTCATCACTCACCTTTAAAATCTTCTTAGATTTTAGATTTCAGTAAGAAGCTGAACGTCAGCCACACCATCTCCCATCTGGGCCCACTCTACTCGGCTATGAGACATTTTCACCTGAGAGGGTGAGTGAGATGAAAATGGTTGGAAGAACTGTTAGTGGTGCTACTGGATAAGTAGAGGTGGTAAGGTGTCCTGAGTGAGTACGAAACACAGAAGTAAAAAAAGGATCTTTATGAGGATGAGGTGGGTTGAGTGCTGTTGAACAGACATGGAATGGTGAGAGTCATAGACAATTAGCCTTGATGATTTTCTATAAAATGGTAGAGTTAGAGTGATTGCGATAAAGCAGAGAGAAGACAGTAGTACGTAACATTGCAGAGCACAGAACATCATGAACTTTCTTTCAGAACTGCTGAACATTTTGTTTGGTGCGTGAAACAGCACTGACTCAGGCCACTTTTTGGGTTCAGCAAGGCTAAAACTGGTGCTGTGACTCTTTTGACAGTCCATAGGAAATAAGATAGCCTCCACTCTACAGTCTAAATCTTGAATTAAGAGTCTAATAATGATCATGAAACCATTATCGATTGTCAGAAAACCCTATCTGGATCACTAACATCCTTTCGAGAAGGAGAGTGTTGTCCTTATCTGGTCTGGCCCACATGCAACTGCAGATACAAAGTAATGTGGCTGACTCTGAACTGGGAATGGATAATAAATGCTAGCCTAGGCAGCGACACCCTCATCTCATGAATGAATATTTTTTTTAAACCTATTCAACAGCATAGGTGAAAGCAATGACTGCAGATTCTGGAAACCAGAGTCCAGATTAGAGTGGTGCTGGAAAAGCACAGCAGTTCGGGCAGCATCCGAGGAGCAGTAAAATCAATGTTTCGGGCAAAAGCCCTTCATCAGGAATACAGGCAGAGAGCCTGAAGGGTGGAGAGATAAATGAGAGGAGGGTGGGGGTGGGGAGAAAGTAGCATAGAGTACAACAGATGAGTGGAGGGGGAATGAAGGTGATAGGTCGGGGGGGAGGGGTGAGTGGATAGGTGGAAAAGAAGATAGGCAGGTAGGACAAGTCATGGAGACAGTGCTGAGCTGGAAGTTTAGAACTGGGGTGAGGTGGGGGAAGGGGAAATGAGGAACCTATTGAAGTCCACATTGATGCCCTGGGATTGAAGTGTTCCAAGGTGGAAGATGAGGCGTTCTTCCTCCAGGTGTCTGGTGGTGAGGGAGCGGCGGTGAAGAAGGCCCAGGGCCTCCATGTCCTCTAGGAGAAAGTGAGGATTGCAGATGCTGGAGTACCAGAGTTGAAAAATGTGGTGCTGGAAAAACACAGCAGGCCAGGCAGCATCTGAGGAGCAGGAGAATCAATGTTTCAGGCAAAAGCCCTTCATCAGGAATACAGGCAGAGAGCCTGAAGAAGGGCTTATGCCCGAAACGTCGATTCTCCTGCTCCTCGGATGCTGCCTGGCCTGCTGTGTTTTTCTAGCACCGCATTTTTCAACCCTCCATGTCCTCAGCAGAGTGGGAGGGGGAGTTGAAATGTTGGGCCACAGGGCAATTTGGTTGATTGGTGCGGGTGTCCCAGAGATGTTCCCTAAAGCGCTCTGCTAGGAGGCATCCAGTCTCCCCAATTTAGAAGAGACCGCATCAGGGGCAACGGATACAATAAATGATATTGGTGGATGTGCAGGTAAAACTTTGATGGATGTGGAAGGCTCGTTGAGGACCTTGAATTGAGGTGAGGGAGGAGGTTTGGGTGCACGTTTTGCAATTCCTGCAGTGGCAGGGGAAGGTGCCAGGATGGGAGGGTGGGTTGTTGGGAGGCATGGACCTGACCAGGTAGTCACGGAGGGAACGGTCTTGGCGGAAGGCGAAAAGAGGTGGGGAGGGAAATATATCCCTGGTAGTGGGGTCTGTTTGGAGGTGGCGGAAATGTCGGCGGATGATTTGGTTTATGCCAACATTTCTGCCACCTCCAAACAGACCCCACTACCAGGGATATATTTCCCTCCCCACCCCTTTCCGCCTTCTGCAAAGACTGTTCCCTCCGTGACTACCTGGTCAGGTCCACGCCCCCCGACAACCCACCCTCCCATCTTGACACCTTCCCCTGCCACCGCAGAAATTGCAAAACCTGCGCCCACACCTCCTGCCTCACCTCTATCCAAGGCCCTAAAGGAGCCTTCCACATCCATCAAAGTTTTACCTGCACATCCACCAATATCATTTATTGCATCCGTTGCGCCCGATGCGGTCTCCTCTAAATTGGGGAGACTGGATGCCTCCTAGCAGAGCGCTTGAGGGAACATCTCTGGGACACCCGTACCAATCAACCAAACCGCCCTGTGGCCCAACATTTCAACTCCCCCTCCCACTCTGCCGAGGACATGGAGGTCCTGGGCCAGCTTCACCGCTGCTCCCTCACCACCAGACGCCTGGAGGAAGAATGCCTCATCTTCCGCTTGGAACACTTCAACCCCAGGGCATCAATGTGGCCTTTCACAGTTTCCTCATTTCCCCTTCCCCCATCTCACCCCAGTTCCAAACTTCCAGCTCAGCACTGTCCCAATGACTTGTCCTACCTGCCTATCTTCTTTTCCACCTATCCACTCACCTTGACCTATCACCTTCATCTTCTCCCCCACTCACCTATTGTACTCTATGCTACTTTCTCCCCACCCCCTCCCTCCTCTCACTTATCTCTCCACTCTTCAGGATCTCTGCCTATATTCCTGATGAAGGGCTTTTGCCCGAAATGTCGATTTTACTGCTTCTCGGATGCTGCCTGAACTGCTGTGCTTTTCCAGCACCACTCTAATCTATTCAACAGCATATCCAAGTCACTTTTGGCCACGCCACCTTCTCCTTTTGGGACCTTGCCCAAAATGGTCATGAAATGGAATGATCACCAATTTGTGAATTGCCATGATTGAAGGCGTGCACAACAAGAGTTTAAGTATGGTATCAGTAGTGTGAACTGCATAAGACCCATCAGTGGTTAGCACTCCTCCCTATGTTGTCACATGATAGCACAAGAAGGGTGCTGCAGAGTCTGGGTCTTTGTGGAAGATTGCATGAGAAAATTTGTTATGGACCATAACAGGAAACCGTTCATGAAACTGCACAAAAATAACAGCCAAAAACAAAGGGAAAATTCAATTTAGGGAGTCTCAATTTAGAATTCATCCAAATTACAACACCTGTACAATAAGAAACACCTTCATAATTATAATGAAGGAAAGAATTTGCATAACATTTACTCCTAGAAAATATTTTCTTCATCTTTTGTTATGTGCTATATAAAGGCTTTGATCACTAGAGAGGCAAATCTTCCAAGAAGACAAAGCTGATCATTTCTCCCTGACTAATTGAAAGGTAATCAATTAAAATTCATCATTAATTTAACATTATAATCTTCATTACTTATTATTCGATCTTAATCAGTTGGATTCCACAGATGATATTTTAACAAGCCAGGCACTGTAGGGGACTAAAATATTCAGATATTTAATAATGTGTATCTGCTTGGATTCAGAAAATGTTTTAGTCCTGCTCTTAACCAGATGTTCATCCCATTAAAACTGATTGGCATGACATTTGCTGCTTTTGATGACATCTGTTCCACATAACTATAACTCTGATAGAGAAAAGAAAAAATGTCTATAGTCTCACTTGAGGCTTGTCAATATTATTATACTCATAATTATAATCCATCTAGCTTAAGAGGTTGATCATTGTGAAGCCCCTTAGCTCCATTTTATGTCCATTGCAATGCTTAATGCTATGCCAATACATGAAACTGCTGTTTATACCACTAATTCCAATAGTTTATTCCTAATACATCTTACATTAGTATAAAATTGAAGATTATCCTTTAACATCTTCTCATCTCATTTTAACCTTTCATATTTACAGGTGAATCTCCAATGGCATTGTATATGTCTACTGAAGCACTTGCTGATTTCATACTTATAGTTAGCGATACAACCGAAGACTGTAGTGACGTGGTTGCAGAAAAAAACAGATAAAGACAGCTAGAAGAGGTATTCCATAGTGGACAAAGGGAGGAAGTAAATGTGATAACCTGTGATTGTATTTTGCGATGGCTACACAACTGAGAGACCAGCTTTGAAACTTTAGAAATACTGAACAGAATTCCTGCAATACATTACCAGAGCTGATGCTTACCAAAAAGCTTCTGAAACACGGTTGCAGCTCTGACACCACCAAATACAAGCAAAGCAGAGACAGATCCAGACATAATATTGATGCATATACTTATCATGCTAACAATATACTTCAATAACTTTCTCTTGACTTTCACAATTTATAAGCTGAAATATCTGGACAAGAAAAGGGAAGCATATTTGCATTTAAATTATCAACTACTTCCAATGTCTAAGGGTAACATTATTTTTTCATTAACATGTCACTTACAGAATTCACAATAGCAACAACAAAATTCTCCTGTTGTTGTCTGTCAGTCAGCCAGTCCCAAATGATACCAGACATGGCAAGAAGAACCAAAGCTGCATTAGAGTATCCTCCAAGGCCAGCTGCAGTTTACTACATTGAATATCAGCAGCTATGTTGTTGTACAGAGTTGCAGTTGCATGCAGTAGCACAACAGTCAGATGAGTTGGTCACAGACAGCCTAATAGGAAAAAGAATGTGCTGGTTTCCTCCTCCTCCTCTTTCTTGGTTTCTTATCATAGACCTGGTGGCAAGGTCTATGACCCTCATGATGGTAAGGTTATGCAGGATAGAACAGACAAGTCATGACACACACTGAAACAGCAGTCCTGCCAGCCAAATTATTAGATAGATACTCCAAAGGTCTACTCAATTATATTTCATGTGTGGCAGTATAATTCTAGCTGTATACACACTCTCCATTAATGCACAGGTTTTGCACCAGAGCCATAAGCCAGCAGATAACCTTTGTCATCTCCTGGGACAATGCAACATTGTTCTGTTGTTACAGTGAATTGATGCAGGAAAAGACATCATGACAGGTACCAAGATACCAGACACTAGCCTTCAAGCGAGATTGGGCACATACCAGCTTGAAGGTAGAGCTGTGTCGGAGTGGGTGTTTATGGAGCTGAGAAAGCTGCTGGGTGAAGTTGTGATGGCAAGATAGGAGAGAGATCTTGGGAAGTGAGAGGCTATAGATGTGAAAGGGCGGGGGGGGGAGGGTGTGGCAACATACCTGTGGAAGCATGATTAGAGCTGTGACAGCAAGCTCAGGGTTTGGAGAACAGGTAGCAATTTCTTGTTCCCATCTATATTTTGTAGGCTCTGTTGAAGGCAATGTTTGTGTCTCAGAGTTAATTTCACAATGCCATACCACAGCAAGAAAAAATTATGTGCAAAGGGCCCCAGAACCAATCCCAATACTGTCCCATCTGAGTCCCCACTTCAGTCAATATTGCTGCCTTGGAGGAGATGGGGGACCCCATTTGTTCCTCTTGCAACCTCAATGACTCATACCAATGTGATTGGCTCACAGTTGTACTCAGTTGTACCAAGTGCTATGAAGAGGGCTGCACATGGCTCAGTGGTTAGCATTGCTGCCTCACAGCGGCAGGGACCTGGGTTTGATTCCAGCCTTGGGCAGCTGTCTGTATGGAGTTTGCGCATTCTTCCCCTGTCTGCGTGGGTTTCCTCCGGTGCTCCGGTTTCTGCCCACAGTTCGAAGATGTGCAGGTTAGGTGGATTGGCCAGCAATGTGTAGGTTAAGTATATTAGTCAGGGGTAAATATACGATAGGGGGAATTGGTCTAGGTGGGTTACTCTTTGGAGGGTTGGGTGAAGGGCCTGCTTCCACACTGTAGGGATTCTACAAAATCTCATTTAAAAAAACCAGACGGACCACCTGGCATCAACCTCGGCACCAGAAAGACAATGGCAGAAACAGCCCTGTTAATCCTGTATAGTCCTCCTTACTAATGACTGGGAGCTAATGCCAAAATTGGGACAGCTGTCTGACAGATTACTCAAGCAACAACAGCTGAAATATATATACTTACAGAATCATACCTTATGTCACAGACATCACCATCACTGTCCCTGGATATGTCCTGTCCCAAAGGTAGGTTGGGTGCTAAATGAAATAGCTGCTATACTGGGTCTGCGGCAGGTGGTGAGGGGACCAACAAGAGGGAGAAACATATTTGACTTTATCTTTACCATAATGCCAACTGCAGATGCATCTGTCCATGATGTTTAAAAGTACCACCTCATAGTCCTTTTGGAGATGGAATCCCATCTTCACATTGAGAATAACCTCCATCATGTTGTGTTGCATTTTCACGATGCTAAATGGGACAGATTTCAAACAGATCTAGCTACTCAAGATGTGGCACTGTTGGCCATCAACAGCAGCAGTACTCCAGTATAATCTGCAATCTTATGGACATATCCTTCATTCAACCATTTTCATCAACCCAGGGGATCAACCATAATTCAATAGAGAGTGCTCCAGGACTTGCGTTTCCCATACCAAGTTACTCTAGTTCAGTTAGAACACGGTCACCCTGGCCTCCGCCATCACCACACCCTTACCACCTGATAGCTGGAGGAAGAACACCTCATCTTCCGCCGTGGGACCTTCCAACCACACGGCATCAATGTGGATTTCCTCATTTCCCCTCTCCCCACTTTATTCCAGTTCCTACCTTCCAACTCAGCACCGCCCCATGACCTGTCCTACTTGTCCATCTTCCTTCCCAGCTATCTGCTCCACCCTCCACTCTGGCCTATCACCATTACCCCCACCTGCGATAACCTATTGCACTCTTAGCCACCTTTCCCCCAGCACCACCCCCCTCTCATTTATCTCTCCACCTGCCCGGCTCACACGCCTCATTCCTGATGAAGGGTTCTTGCCCAAAATGGCAATTCCCCTGCTCCTCGGATGCTGCCTGACCTGCTGTGCTTTTCCAGTACCCCACTCTCGACTCTGATTTCTAGCATCTGCAGTCCTCATTTTCTCTGGAACACTGTCATCTACCTAACAATGTGGAAAATTGCCGAGGTCCTGTACACCTAAATCAAAACAAACATAGAATATAGAACATATAGAACATAGAACATTACAGCACAGTACAGGCCCTTCGGCCCTCAATGTTGCGCCGACCTATCATACCAACCTGAAGCCCATCTAACCAACACTATTCCATGTGCGTCCATATATTTGTCCAATGACAACTTAAAGTTGGCAAATCTACTACCATTGCAGGTAAAGCATTCCATACCCTTATTACTCTCTGAGTAAACAAACTATGTCTGACATCTATCCTATATCTATCACCCCTCAATTTAAAGCTATGCCCCCTCGTGCTCGCCATCACCATACTTGGAAAAAGGCTCTCCCTGTCCACTCTATCTAACCCTCTGATTATCTTATATGTCTCTATGAAGTCACCTCTCAACCTTCTTCTCTCCAATGAAAACAGCCTCAAGTCCCTCAGCCTTTCCTCGTAAGACCTCCCCTCCATACCAGGCAACATCCTAGTAAATCTCCTCTGCACCCTTTCCAAAGCTTTCACATCCTTCTTATAAAGCAGTGACCAAAATTGTACACAATACTCCAAGTGAGGCCATATCAGCGTGTTGTACAGCTGCAGCATAACCTCATGGTTCTGGAACTCGATCCCTCTATTAATAAAAGCTAAAACACTGTATGCCTTCTTAACAACCCTGTCAACCTGAGTGGCAACTTTCAAGGATCTGTGTACCTGGACACCGAGATCTCTCTGCTCATCTACACTACCAAGAATTTTACCATTAACCCAGTACTTTGCATTGTAGTTACTCCGACCAAAATGAATCACCTCACACTTGTCCGCATTGTACTCTATTTGCCACCTCTCAGCCCAGCTCTGCAGCTCATCTACGTCTCTCTGTAACCTACAACATCCTTCGTCACTATCTACAACTCCACCGACCTTAGTGTTGTCTGCGAATTTACTAACCCACCCTTCTACGCCCTCATCCACGTCATCTGTAAAAATTACGAACAGCAGTGGACCCAACACTGACCCTTGCAGTACACCACTGGTAACTGGACTCCAGGATGAACATTTCCCATCAACCACCACCCTCTGTCTTCTTTCAGCAAGCCAATTACTGATCAAAACTGCTATATCCCCTGCAATCCCATTCCTCTGCATTTTGTACAATAGCGTACTGTGGGGAACCTTATCGAATGCTTTGCTGAAATCCATATACACCACATCAACCAGTTTACTCTCATATACCTGTTTGGTCACCTTCTCAAAGAACTCAATAAGGTTTGTGAAGCATGATCTACCCTTCACAAAACCATGCTGAATATCCCTAGTCAAATTATTCTTTTCTAGATGATTATAAATTCTATCTCTTATAATCTTTTCCAACACTTTACCAACAACTGAAGTAAGGCTCACTGGTCTATAATTACCTGGCTTGTCTCTACTCCCCTTCTTGAACAGGGGAGCCACATTTGCTATCCTCCAGTCTTCTGGCACTACTCCTGTAGACAATAATGATTTAAAGACCAATGTCAAAGGCTCGGCAATCTCCTCCCTGGCTTCCCAGAGGATCCTAGGATAAATCCCATCCGGCCCAGGGGACTTATCTATTTTCACACTCTGCAGGATTTCTAATACCTCTTCCTTGTAAACCTTAATCCCACCTAGTCTAGTAGCCTGTATCTCAGTACTCTCCTCAAAAACATTGCCGTTTTCTAGAGTGAATACTGTCAAAAAATATTCATTTAGTGCTTCCCCATCTCCTCTGACTCCGCACACAACTTCCCACTACTATCCTTGATTGGCCCTAATCTTACTCTCATCATTCTTTTATTCCTTAAATACCAATAGAAAGCCTTAGGGTTTACCCTGATCCTATCCACCAACAACTTCTCATGTCTCCTCCTGGCTCTTCTGAGCTCTCTCTTTAGGCCTTTCCTGGCTATCTTGTAATCCTCAAGTGGCCTAACTGAGCCTTCACATCTCATCCTAACATAAGCCTTCTTCTTCCTCTTGACCAGAGATTCCACTTCCTTCATAAACCATGGCTCCCGCACTCTACAGCTTCTTCCCTGCCTGACAGGTACATATTTATCTAGGACACTCAGGAGCTTTTCCTTGAATAAGCTTCACAGTTCTATTGTGCCCACGCCCTGAAGTTTCCTTCCCCATCCTATGCTTCCTAAATCTTGCCTAAGCCTTTCTCCCAGTTGTAACTCTTGCCCAGTGTTATACACCTATCCCTTTCTATCACCAAAGTGCTCACCTACGTCCAAGTCTATCACCTGGCCGAGCTCGTTACACAGTACCAAATCTAATGTGGCTTCACCCCTTGTTGGCCTGTCTACATACTGTGTCAGGAAGCCCTCCTGCACACACTGGACAAAAACTGACCCATCTATAGTACTCGTACTGTAGTGATACCAGTCAATATTTGGATAGTTGAAGTCCCCCATGATAGCTACGCTGCCTCTCTCACTCCTATAGAGAATCATCTTTGCTATCCTTTCCTCTACATCTCTGGAACTATTCGGAGGCCTATAGAAAACTTTCCTTTCCTGTTTCTAACCTCAGCCCATACTACCTCAGTTGACGAGTCCCCTAACATCCTTTCCGCAACTGCAATACTGTCCTTGACCAACAATGCCACACCTCCCCCTCTTTTATCAACACAGTCAAACCCATCAGTCCACTCTCGTCACTTAGTAAAGTGATAGAAGGTGGCATCAATAGTGCTGTCAAGCAGCACCTATTCAGCAATAACCAAGCACTGAAACCCAGTTTGGGCTCTACCTGGGCAACTCAGCTCCTGACCTCATCACAACCTTGGTTCAAACATGAACAAAGGATCTGAATACTAGTGGTGAGGTGAAAATGGCAACCATTGACATCAAGGTCATATTTGACCAAGTGTGGCATCAAGGAATCTTATCAAAATTGGAATCAATGTGCATCAGGGGCAAACTCTCTGCTGGTTGGTATCATACATGGCACATAGAAAGATAGCTGTGGTTGTTGGAAGTCAATCATGTCAGCTCCAGGACATTTCTGCAGAAATTTCTCAGGATTGTGTTCTAGGCCCAACCATCTTCAGTTGCTTCATTAAATACCTTCCCTCTATCATAAGGTCATGAGTGTAGATGATTGCCAATGATTTCTCAATATTCAGCACCATTCATGACTAGACAGTTACTGAAGCAATCCATATTCAAACACAACCAAATCTGGACAATATCCAGGCTTGCGCTGACAAGTGCTAAGCAACATTCGAATCACACAAATGCCAGGCAATGACCATCACCAATAAGGGACAATCCATCCACCACTTCTTGTCAATCATCCTTGGGGGTACCTTTGACCAGAAACTCACCATATAAACATTGTGGCTACAACAGCAGGTCGGAGGCTAGAAATACCTTGGCAAGTAACTCACCTCCGACTCCCCACAACCTATCCATCATTTACAAGACACAAGTTAGGAGGGTGATGGAATACTCCTGACCTGTCTGGATGGTACATCTACAACAACAATCAGAAAGCTTGACACCATCCAGGATAAAATGGACTGCTTGCTTGGCACCACAGCCACAACTATCTATTCGCTCTACCACTGACGCTTAGTAGCAGCAGTGTGTACTATCTACAAGTTGCACTGCAGAAATTCACCTATGATCGTAAAACAGCACATTCCAAACCCATGAACACTTCTACCTAGAAGGACAAGGGAAGCAGGAAGACCACCACCTGCAAGTTCCCGTCAAAGCCACTCACCATTCTGACCTAGAAATACGCCAGTATTCATTCAGTGTTACTGGTCGAAATTCTGGAACTCCCTCCCGAACATCATTTTGGGTCAACCCACAGCACATGGACCACAGTGTTCAAGAAGGCAAATCACCACCACCTTCTCAAAGGCAACTGTGAACAGGCAATAAATGCTGACCACCCACGAATTAATAAAAAAAGTCATGAACCACACTTTCAGAACAGGACCAGGAAGAAGAATCATGGGCCCTGTTGTTCTCCCATTTCCAAGCTCCTTAGCACTGCTCAAATGTTAACTCTTGACAGCTTCTGTAGAATGCTTTCATGCAACATTACAGACAAGAATAGTGCAGCATAGAAAGACGTCATACAGCCCATTAAGTGTGCACCCCAGTTTTTTTCCAAGAGAATCTGGTCAGTCCTCCCTCCATCATATGTACTTTCCATTTTTTATCTGAGTTTTCTTGAATCATTATTTTGAATTTGTTCACACAGCAGTATCACGAAGGGAGTGCTCAACAAATCCTAAACACTTTGTGGGGGCATTTTCTCTAATGCTGTCTCTGGCTCTCTTGCCAAACTATTTATGGTGTTAAATCTGAACAATGTGATTACTGACCCTTATTTATTCTATCTAAAGCCTACATAATTTTGAGCTCCTCCCATCAAATCATCTCAAGCTTATTCACTCTAAGAGCAACCTCAGCTTCTCTAAAATGCCTTATCCCTGATGCCATTCCAGTAATTTTCATCTGGAAGTCTATAAAGCTTTCATATCCCTCTGATATCCAAAATTTGAAACTATCGTCACAGTGGGGTCAAACCTTTTATATATACGTTCAGCAAAACTTCTGCATTTTTGTATACCATGCCTCTGTTCATGCAGCTCAGTTTTCAATAATACACTTTATAATCATGCTTTTGTCACACAATAGCATATAACCTGCTAGTTCATATTATGTAAACAGCTCCATTACTTTGTACCTGACACTGTATCAAAATAGCTGAAAATGTGTTGCTGGAAAAGCGCAGCAGGTCAGGCAGCATCCAAGGAGCAGGAGAATCGATGTTTCGGGCATGAGCCCTTCTTCAGGAAGGGCATTCCTGAAGAAGGGCTCATGCCCGAAACGTCGATTCTCCTGCTCCTTGGATGCTGCCTGACCTGCTGCGCTTTTCCAGCAACACATTTTCAGCTCTGATCTTCAGCATCTGCAGTCCTCACTTTCTCCTTGAAGACTGTATCAAAATAGTTTTTTTCAATGGCAGCTCAAGATTTTCTCAGGGGCTACTTTTTTTGATTTGCAGGGGCTATTTTTCATGCTCACTAAGTCATTTATGTTCTGATACCATCCTGTATACCATTCAAAAAAGTCAACTTTGGACTCACACAGAAGTAGAATTGAAAGATTTTATCAATTTCCTCAATTGTCAACCCTCTATTAAACTTCAAGCCACTAGAAACAAGGAAAGCATCAATTTATGAAATTCCACAATATTTAAATTGGTACAAAACTACAGACATAACTTAGCAGCAAAAAAATTCTTTTCAAAATAACTGACAGTTCTACACAAAAATAATTGCCCTAAAAGCACCTTCTGCAAACTCGTGAGGTCACAAGTCATTTGTTAGCATATGCATAATGTAGAACCATTTTAACCAGACTTTGTGACCTTATTTATAGCACTTCAGATGGAATTGAACAACTGACACATCATTCATTGTAATAACATCCATTACCCATTGGCCCTTTACAGTAGCTACTGAACATTTGCAGTCTTAAACTAAATATTTTACACAAATCACTGACGTAATGAATTATAAATTTTCCTGTCTTCCAGTTAGTTGAGTATTTATTGATGACAGATACTAAACAGTTTTCCCTCATTTAGGGTCTCTGACTTCTTCCTTGCAGCCGGTTTCTCCTCCCCCAACTCCACCCCTTCCTCGTAGTCTCTTTCGACTGCCCATGCAACAACCTCCTTCCCATGACCCCCATTTGCAGCCTCCACCTTCTCCTCGCAGCAATATCTGCCTTTCCACAACCCCTTTGCAACCTCCAATTTTCCATCTCCACCCTTGTGGCCATCTTTTCGTACCCATGCCCACAGCCAGCTCCTTTCCATCTCAACCACACAGTCTCCACTCTCTTCTAACTCCACCCTCAGCAGCAGGTGTCATGCCCCTGCCGCAACTGTCAGCATTCCCTGGATTTGACTCCCAGCAACTTCTAAGTTCTAGCCCAAGTAATTGTCAAGGCATAGGTCTGGAAATCCCACTCCCCACCACCCCCAATCCCCGAGGCCCAGTAACCAGAAATCTTTCAGCAGCAACCCCTCAGACCTGGACCTGGATCCTGGTGGCAATCTCAAAAGCGTGGGCTCAGTTCCCAGCATAAATCCCTGAGATGGACTGGATCCAGCCCCCGGCAAAAATCTCTGAGCCCAGCTGAGCCTAGTTCCCAGCAAAAATCCCTAAGGTCAGCTCGATTCAGCTCCCAGTGGCAATCCCAAGACCAACACTGGAACTAATGTAACCCCAGTGAGTCGCTCATAACAGCCACTAATTTCTAGCTGGTCCTACATTCTTGAGGAGCAAGACAAATGCAATATTTTGATTGGAATGTGCTTGATGATCTCTTTATGCCTGGAGGAGATAGAATTATTTTCACTACTGAATGCTTATTCATTAGTGTGCAGTTTAGAAAGTGCACTGGCTGAAACATTCAGGCTAAAAACCACTGTTATCAAATATCTGTTAAATGCAAACTGACTTCATAATCAGCCTATTCTGCTTACATCCTCAACATGGTCCAAATGTTCACCGTTGGAACCTATCCAAAATATTATATGGAGCTACCTGCACCAGATATGTGGGGCAGAACCATTTCATCATCAAAACACAACCACAGCCACTATGCCATTAAAATCTCTTATATAATCACAAGGTATCACTGAAGAAACCTGGATCCAAACAGTCAAAAATAAATGAAAGCTTCGGCCCTATAGCATGGTATTTAAAAACAGATTACACAGTCAAAATGACATTGATTAATTAATTGAAGTACTATCCTATAATATTGTTATCTGAACCAAATAACGAGTTACTAATTTAATGCAGCCTCTATTATCACTATGCTAAAATTGTTGCTAGTCCTTATTGCTACAACGGTATTGAGTAAACTTACATCTTTGTCTTTACCTTCTGTAATAAGACAACCACCAAAACTAAAACTACATTTTCTACATTCAAGTAGATTTTAAAACCAGTTCTTTAATTATTTGTTAGATTCACACCAAGTTAAATCAATAGAATTGGTTTATTAAAGAGTCATTTTAGGCCTCACAAGCATTGCATAATCCAAAATAGATTAACAGCATTTATAGCCACTACCACAGTGTAGTATAATTGCTCACAATGCTTCTCTGCTAAACTTTACAAAACATTCAGTTCTAATCCTGTTAGTCTATCAAAAAAGCATTGTCTTCCAGACAGCAAGATAAATTGTCTTGAGAAAAGAACAATAAAAATGTAACAGGGATCCTATACTTAGTTTACAAGTACAGCTTTGGGTAGTGGTAGTAGCAGAAGCAATTAAGAAGCAAATCCTTAGCCCTGCAAACAGGGGAGTGGCAAATATGGTGCACAGGGCTTTTAAGAGCTACTCAATTTATGACACTGCTTTGCTGGTTCTGGTTAAAAAAAATCAATATCACACTGATTTATGATTCCTAATAAGAGATTAGAGTTACAAATATCAGTGTTTTGAGACATGTAACTGATCCATAACAAAGTGCTTTGTCATTTCTACGTTTGAATTATTTTACAGTTATCTGGCTATATTTGCTTAAGCTAGAAGAGGATGTTTGCTATGAGAGCCAAGATTTCTACAGTTTGTATTCAAAGCAAAATGCACTCAGCAAAACATTTAACATGTCATTTATTTTAACTACTTTCAGGAAAATATGTCACATTTTCAGCATAATAAACTGATAAAATAAGAAACTCACCTTTATATAAATATTTTATAATACTGAATCAACATTTAAATAATTCTGAGTTACATTATCTTGTATTTATTAGATTTATTGTGCATATCTAAAGTAAACACTTCTGATTTTAACTGCAATATAGCAAGGCGCATTTATCTTAAAGTTGTAGTTAATGTTTACATGTAAAAGTTGAATTAATTTTCTGCAAATCAAACGGAGACCACTTAAATTTAAATCTGACACACCTAATACAGAGATCTACTATTATCAGTTTGGTATTTTACCAATCAATTTCACTGGAACTGAACATGCCATATTTCAGAATCTTCAACACAACAGAAATACTTTCTGCCATAAGCTAACTTCAAATATATTTTGATTTATTACAAGTAAATTAAACAAAGGATAGAGACAATAAAGTATCAAGCTTATATTATGACAATTCAAATGAAGTATTAGTCTAATGATTAGTGAGAAGTCAGAAATGACTGCACACAGTTCATGGATTTAAAAGAGTGCAAAAGATTGTTTCTAAGAAAAATAATGGATTCTGTGGTCAATAACTCCATGTTTGCATATGTGCACTGAATTCTTGTTATCTAGCCGAACTGTTTTCCAAGCATTTGAACAGGATATGTCACACACATGTTATTA
Source organism: Hemiscyllium ocellatum (assembly GCF_020745735.1). Classification (NCBI taxonomy): domain Eukaryota; kingdom Metazoa; phylum Chordata; class Chondrichthyes; order Orectolobiformes; family Hemiscylliidae; genus Hemiscyllium; species Hemiscyllium ocellatum. The sequence continues at coordinate 144,833,851 of NC_083401.1, forward strand.
CATCAGTTTCGTTCCTGGATGATTGCCCTTTGGCGTGTTAGTGACAGTTTTCCATTGATTGTTCATTCATCCTATTGATTAACACCTGCTGGACCTATTTATTAGTCCCTGTGAATCCATTTTAAAATTTAGGTTGTTAGTAATGGATAAAGACAGAAGCTATTGGTGAATATATTGGAAAAGCTGTACATTTATGCATGCGCATTAATCACTGTGATTTTCCAAGAGATTATTATTCAACAGAGCATTGAATTTCTTGCTGCTTAGTTAAATACAACTTCTTTATAAATGTCGACGCTGACATGTATTTATATACCTACTACTAAATAATCCCAGTAACACTCACATAGAAGCAGCTAGCTTTCTCTTGCCTCCTTTCCATGTCACAATGTACCAATTTAAGTGTTGATAAAGCAATTGCTGGGGGTCTAGATCCAAATGGAAAGCTACGGTCACTCTCCATTGCAGGAAAAAACCTGGTTATCAGGTGTGAGGCACTTCATTGCTGTTATATGTGGCACAGGTCTGGCCTATTCCCAGAACCTGTGCCGCTGCAGTCACCCGGGCCATCTTCCAATTTATATGGAGATCAAAGATGGACCGGGTCCAAAGATACTTGATGTATAAAGATCTGGGCAACGGGGAAAAAATACACCCAATGCCACCCTCACCCTGATGGCCACCTTTGTGTGTGGCTGCATCAAGCTGTGCAAGGATCCCTGGTACGCAAACACCAAGTGTCACTATATACTGAGGTTCTACCTGTCCCCGGTGTTGCGAAGGATGGGCCGACCTCACTGCTGTGGAACGCTCCGAGTAGTTGGTCCGTTCCATATCACCTATCCTTTGTGGAGAAGTTTATGAAGAAAAACACCTTTGACCACAAGTCCATCAGGAAGTCGTCAGCACGTAGTGTCCTTGAGACCCTTCGGGAAAAGGAGAGGACGGATCCTATCAAGTGGTTCCCTGAGCAGACTGTCAAAGTCATTTGGCAGAATGCCTCATCGCCAGAACTTTTCAACAAGCACCAAGACATGGCTTGGCTGGTGGTGAGAAGGGCTTTGTCTGTGAGATCCTTTATGCACGCCCAGAGTGTCTCCCGCACCGCACGGTGCCCTCAAAGCAGCTGTCACACACCTCCTTCTGGAATGTGCCGATGCAGAAGAAGTCTGGAGAGGAATGCAGTGGTGTTTGTCGAGGTTCGTCCCGAGCAGCTCCATGACACGAAACTCTGTGCTCTACAGTCTGTTCCCCGGGACGCACACCGAGACGAACATCAACTGTGTCTGGAGGATCATCAACTCGGTGGAGGACGCTCTCTGGGCGGTCCGAAACCTGTTGATCTTTCAGCTGAAGGAGTTGACCCTGACTGAGTGTTGCCGACTGACACATTCCAAGGTCCAGTGTCGAGGGGCACGCTGCCGCCAAGGCGCGGTGGGGAAAGACCACCATGTAACATCTGCCTGCCTAAGAAGAACAGGGAGCCCACGCAGCCTTTGGGCTCTGCTGATGCCTCAGCTAAATATATGGACATATGATTGATAAATGTACAGACTTGTATATACAAATGATAGATTCTGATCTCTGTATGCAAATGTTTACGTATGAATGGCATGAAAATGTGTTGCTGGAAAAGCGCAGCAGGTCAGGCAGCATCCAAAGAGCAGGAGAATCAACGTTTCGGGCATGAGCCCTTCTTCAGGAATGAGGAAAGTGTGTCCAGCAGGCTAAGATAAAAGGTAGGGAGGGGGGACTTGGGGGAGGGGCGTTGGAAATGCAATAGGTGGAAGGAGGTCAAGGTGAGGGTGATAGGCCAGAGTGGGGGTGGGGGCGGAGAGGTTAGGAAGAAGATTGCAGGTTAGGAAGGCGGTGCTGAGTTCAAGGGATTTGACTGAGACAAGGTGGGGAGAGGGGAAATGAGGAAACTGGAGAAATCTAGGTTCATCCCTTGTGGTTGGAGGGTTCCTAGGCGGAAGATGAGGCGCTCTTCCTCGTGTTGCTATGGTCTGGCGATGGAAGAGTCCAAGAACCTGCATGTCCTTGGCTGAGTGGGAGGGGGAGTTGAAGTGTTGAGCCACGGGGTGGTTGGGTTGGTTAGTTCAGGTGTCCCAGAGGTGTTCCCAGAAACATTCCGCAAGTAGGCAGCCTGTCTTCCCAATATAGAGGAGGCTACATCGGGTTCCGCAAGTAGGCGGCCTGTCTCCCCAATAGAGAGGAGGCTACATCGGATTCCACAAGTAGGAGGCCTGTCTCCCCAATATAATTCCGCAAGTAGGCGGCCTGTCTCATGTATAGCATGACCAACTGTACAGACCATCAAATTATTTTATGAATAAAGTATATTTTTGGAATAAAAAAAATCCAAATGGAAATCAGTATTTCCCAAGATAAAACCCCAAACAATAACACAGGTGATGAATATAAAAGAACTGGGCCACAATGAGAAACAATGAGTGGTATTTCAGAAATAAGTATTGTGAGTGTTGCCACGCCACATAGACACCAGTTGTTCACACATAATGTGGCTCATGCTAATCTTCTCAAGATTCATTAATGAGGAGCAATAAACGCCATTGATGTATTCATCCTGAAAACAAATGAAAGTAATTGTTTGGTGATTTATAAAGATAATGTCAGAACTCAAAAAACATTGGAACAGGCTGGACTATTTCTCTCAAGAAATGAAAACGTCAAGAAATGGGCTGATAGAGGTCTTTAAGAATACAAAATAGTTTATAATGTTGAAACATAAGAGAAAATATTTCCACATCTGCAGTTTCCAAAATTGTTGCCCTAAACACAAGATAGCAAGTAATAAATTCAATAAGGAATTCAGGAAAAACTTTGCTTCACAGAGTGATGAGAATTGGAACATACTACCGTCGGAGAAGTTAATGTGAAAAGCACAAGTGCATCGAAATAGAAGTTAGACGAGTAGAATCATGCAGTACAGAAGATGCTCTTCGGTCCATTCTATTTCCACCTACAAAAACTATTCCTGATGAAGGGCTTATGCCCGAAACGTTGAATTCTCCTGCTCCTTGGATGCTGCCTGACCTGCTGCGCTTTTCCAGCAACACATTTTCAGTAAATGTACACTTTACCCACTTTCCAGTACTTGGCCCATAGTATTTATGTCATGACATTTCAAGTGCCCATCCAAGTATATTTTAAAAATTGTCTTAACTATTTTCCAAGACATTCCAGATATCCCATCACCCTCTGAGTGAAAACATATTTTCTCCAAGACCCTCTAATTCTTATGTCTTTCACTTTAAAAGTATACCTTGTATTGACCCTTCGACTCAAGGGAATAGCTGCTTTCAGTCTAGCCTGTCCATGTTCCACAATCTTATACACATCAATAATATCCCCCGAGCCTTCTCTGTTCTAAAAAAAAGCCAAGTTTATTCAGCCTCTCAGCATACATATGCTGCCCCATCCTAAACAACATCGCCTCTGGACTCCCTCCAGTGCAACCAATATAGTGTTGTGACCAGAACTGCACACAGTACTCCAGCTGTGATCTGACTAAAGTCTTGTGTAACTCCAATGTAACCTTCTTACTCTTAGAATCTATGCTATGACTGATAAAGGCAAGTGACCCACATGCTTTCTTAACTATCCTATTAATCTGGCTTGCCACCTCTGGGATATGTGGACAAGCACCCCAAGATCCCTCTGAGCTTGTTGGTGTCCTGCCATTCACTAAGTACACCCTTGTTTTGTTCCCTATCTGTCCTTCTGACCAATCTGTCAATATCCTCCTATAATTTAATACCTTCTTCTTCATTGTCAAAATCCAACCAGGTTTCACATCATCCTCAAACTTGATTATCATCCAGCATTGACTCCTTCGGCCTCCCATCAGATGAAGAGCTTTCCACCACCACCCTCTGTCTCCTACCACGAAGCCAGTTTTGGACCGATCATGCCCAGTTACCCTGGATCCCATGCGTTTTTATCTTATTTATCTTCTATCTTGACCTTTTTATGTGAGAACTTGGCAAAGGCTTTGTTGCTATCTATATAAATTTATATCAACTGCACTACCCTCATCTACATACCCAGTCACTTCCTCAAAACAATCACTCAAAATTTGTTAGGCACAAACTGCCTCTTACAAAACTATGCTGACTATCTCTGATCAAACCTTGTCTCTTCAAGGGAGATTAATTATTTCCTTCAGAATTTTTGTCCAAAAGATTCTCTACCACTGGACTCTCTAGTCTTGGTTTATCTCTTCCACACTTCTTGAAAAGTGGAACCACATAAGCTGTCCTCCAGTCCTCTGACAGTTCCACCGTGGCCAGAGAAGAATTCAAAATTTTGGTCAGAGCCCCTGTAATTTCCTCCCTCATCTTCCAAAGCAGCATGGAATACTACTCTTCCAGATCCTGGGATCTGTCCACTTTTAAGTTTAACAAAATCTCAAGAACTTCACAGTCCCTGTGAAGGTTGTTGAGGAAGGTTTGTCTACTGAGTCAGTATGGGCGGAAGTTAACAAGGGAACAGCCACCACATTGAGGGTTTTCTACAGACCACCTGATAGCAGTAGAGAGATTAAAGATCTCATAGGCGGGCAGATTCTGGAAAAATGCAAAAGTAGCAGGGTTGTTGTTATGGGTGATTTCAATTTTCCCAATATCAACTAGAACCTCCTAAATGCAGATGGTTGGGATGGAGCCGTTTTTGGCAGGTGTGTTCAGGAGGGTTTCCTTACTCAGTATGTAGACAGACCGACAAGGGGAGAGGCCATTTTGGATTTGATGCTCAGCAACAAGCCAGGACAGGTGTCAGATCTCATGGTGGGAGAGCACTTTGGATGAAACTGCCTCACATTTAGCGTAGCCTTGGAGAGTGAAAGGTGCAGTTACAGAGGGAAGATATTTAACTGGGGAAAATGAAATTATGACGCTATCAGACAGGAGTTGGGAAGTACAGACGGGGAGCAATTGTTCCACATAAAAGGCACAGCAGACATGTGGAGACTGTTTAAGGAGCAGTTGTTGCGAGTGATGCACAAATTTGTTCCTCTGAGACAGGTAAGAATGGATAAGATTAAGGAACCTTGGATGATGAAAACAGAGGAACTTCTTATCAAAAGGAAGAAGGCAGCTTACGTAAGGTGGAGGAAGCAAGGATCTAGCACTGCATTAGAGGATTACAGACTTGCTAGAAAGGAGCTCAGAAATGGACTGAGGAGAGCCAGGAGGGGGCACAAAAAAGGCTTGGCAAGAAGGATTAGGGAAACCTCAAAGGTGTTTTATTCATACATGAGGACTAAGAGAATGATCAGGGAGAATGTAGGGCTGATCAGGGATAGTGGAGGGAACTTGTGTGTGGAGTCTGAGCAGATAGGGGAAGCCCTAAATGAGTTTTTTGCTTCGGTTTTCACCTAGGAAAGGGAACTTGTTGTAAATGAAAACTTAGAGGAGCTGGGATACAGTCTTGACCAGATTAAGATTGATGAAGATGATGTGCTAGAAATTTTGAAAAATTTATCCCAGGCTGCTCCAGGAAGTGAGAAAGGAGGTTTGGCTATCTGGATTCAGAATTGGCTGGCTGACAGAAGGCAGAGAGTGGTTGTAGATGGAAAGTTATCTGTCTGGAAGACAGTATTGAGTGGGTACCACAGGGCTCTGTTTTGGGCCTCTGCTCTTTGTAGTTTTTATAAATGACTTGGATGAGGAGGTTGAGGGGTGGGTTAGTAAATTTGCAGATGACACAAAGATTGGAGGTGTCGTCGATAGTATAGAAGGCTACTACAGGCTGCAGTGCAGCATAGACAGGATGCAGAGCGGGGCTGAGAAATGGCAGATGGAGGTCAACCTGGATAAGTGCCAAGTGATGCATTTTGGAAGGTCGAACTTGAATGCTAATAATGCTTAAAGACAGGATTCTTGGCAGTGTGGAGGAACTGAGGGGTCTGGGTGTGCAAGTACATAGATCCCTCAAAGTTGCCACCCAAGTAGATAGGGTTGTTAAGAAAGCATATGGTGTTTCATTAACAGGGGTTTCGAGTTTAAGAGCCACGAGGTTTTTCTGCAGCTCTACAAGTCCCTGGTGAGACCACACTTGGAATATTGTGTCCAGTTCTGGTCGCCCTACTATAGGAAAGATACAGAGGCTTTGGAGAGGGTGCAAAGAAGGTTTACCAGGATGCTGCCTGGACTGGAGGGCTTGCCTTATGAAGAAAGGTTGAATAAGTTTGGACTTTTCTCTCTGGAGAGAAGGAGGAAGAAAGAAGACCTGATCGAGGTTTACAAAATAATGAGAGGAATAGATAGAGTCAATAGTCAGAGGCTTTTCCTCAGGGCAGGATTGAGTGGAACGAGAAGTCATAGTTTGAAGATATTAAGAGGAAGGTATAAAGGAGACATCAGAGATAGGTTCTTTACACAGAATGCATGGAAGGCATTGCCAGTTGAGGTGGTGGAAGCAGAGTCATTGGGGACATTTAAGCATCTGCTGGACATGCACATGGATAGCAGTGAGTTGAGGGGTACATAGTAAAGTTACTCTATTTTACATTAGGATTAAGTCTCAGCACAACACCGTGGACCTAAGGGCCTGCTCTGTGCTGTACTATGTTCCATGTTTTAGGCTGTCTTCCTGAATTCTGCACATACACTTTGCTTCTGCAAAGTGAAGACAGATGTGAAGTGCTTGTTTACCAATGTCCTTGAACTTCACTGACACATTGCCTGCTTCTCTTTCTTTGGTTATCCTATTCCCATTATATACTTACTGAACATCTTGGGATTTTCTTTAATCTTACCAGCCAGTGTTTATTCATGGCCTCCCTTATACTCTCTGAATTGCCTTCTTAAGCCCCCCCCCCTCTATACTTCATTACTGTCTCCATTGATTTGCTCCCTTTGCACCTGTTAAAGGCATCTCTTTTCCTTCTTTTTCAGTCATGAATATTCCAAGACATCCTGCATTCTCTGGGCTTATTGCTTCTTTATTTCGACCTAAAGTGAACATGTACTGTTGCCAATTCCATTTTGAAAGCCCTTCCACCCCACTGTCTGCTGTATAAATACCCAAAAGTAGATGCTCCCAGTTTACTTATGGCAGAGCCCACCTTATTTTATTAAAGTTTGCCTTCCACCAATCCAAAACCTTTCTTGCAGACCATCCTTATTCTTTTCCATAGCAAACTTGAACCAAACAGTGTAGTGGCCATTGCATTTCCCAGAATGCACCATCCCTTGATAGATCTTCTACATGTTGATAAAGAAAAACTCTTCTGAATACAAGTCAAGAAATCCACTGTCTCTACACCCTTTACTCTATGGCTATTCCAATTAATATTTGGGGAAACTGAAATCCCTAAAATTGTTTTCACATACTTCAGTGAAGTGTCTACATGTCAATTCTCCATTTCCTGCCGACTGTTTGAGGGTCTATAATACACTCACAGCAGTGTGAATGCACTACTCCCAATATCTCATTTAAAAACCTTACAAAATATTGTCCCTCATTACTACAGTAACTGACTTCATAATTACACAAGGGAGAGAATTACAGAAGTACGAAAGCAGATGGGAAGAGACTTTTGTGCAGCATAATCATGTGGGGCCAAATGATAAGAAATATGAGGTTTACTATCTCTTAATTAGTGGGCAGCATGGTGGCACAGTGGCACAGTGGTTAGCACTGCTGTCTTACAACGCCAGAGACCCAGGTTCAATTCCTGCCTCAGGCAACTAGACTGTGTGGAGTTTGCCCAATCTCCCTGTGTCTGCGTGGGTTTGCTCTGGTTTCCTCCCATGCTCCAAAAATGTGCAGGTTAGGTGAATTGGCCATGCTAAATTGCCTTTAGTGTTAGTAAAGGGGTAAATGTAGGGGAATGGGTCAGGGTGGGTTGCAGGTCGGTGTGGACTTGTTGGGCCGAAGGGCCTGTTTCCACGCTGTAAGTAATCTATTTAATTGTAAGTTGTGGGAATATGTGGGTGAGAGATAAACACCTTAGGAAGTGATACTGCCTCAGAGATTGCTTTCAATCACTGACTTCCCAATTTTTCTCAAGAGCAGGCAATTTTGTACTCTCGAGCAGAATAACCCTATGAATTATTATTGAAACAATCTCCTTGAATAAGACTTAATTTACTTAATCCCAATGTCAACAACAACATAAAAGATAAAAAGAAAGGCAAAGTGAAGATATGTTATGAAATGTAGAGTTCATTGCTGGTCAGATGGTCATGGTAATAAGTATCAAGGTGATAAGAAGGAAGCGTTTGAAGTTGTTGTAAAGAGACAAGTCCAGCCTTCAGGACTTAATAGTGAGTTCAATAATTTTAGGGCCTGAGCACATTCTTCCATGCCCTCCCCCTAACCCTACAGCCTTGTCACCAAATGGGCTGCTTTTACCACAGCCTTTCACCAACTAATGGTCCCTATTATCAGCTTTTCCTTTCCCCAGCTCCTCATTATCCACTTCTTTGTCTGTCCAACTGCTATTCTGTGTCTGGGCTCCATCATACCTATTATTTATTTCTTTCCTTCCCCAACATCCTGTCTTCTGCATATACACCAACCTTTTACAAGTTACAATCAGTTCTTAAGAATGGTCACTCGACCCACAATGTCCACATCTGTTTTCTCGCCACAGATGTTGCCAAACCTGCTGAGATTCTCCAGCTGTTTCTGGTTTGTTTCAAACTTTTAGCACCTGCAATTCTTTGTTACTTTGCTCAGTGAAAATTGAGAAAACCTCCAGCAATGTTACACAGATCATTTGCTTGAGACATGAAATCGAACAAAAGGAGATTATAATTAACTGCTAATTAATCAAATTCCTTCAACTGTACCAAATAATGTTAATAACGATAATTTTGTTAAATACATAGCAGTAAGGGAAAGAAACATCATATACATAAAGTTAATCTGGAAAGTAAGCTTCAATTAGATTTTGTTTGGCTTCTCATGCTCGATAATGCATTGTTCTATCATGCTGTCTTGGATGTCCCTCTCAGTCATGTCCTGATCCTCATCATCATCGTCAGAAGATTGTTTTTATTCACCCATTTCCTTGACATCCCGCGCTCCCAACACCTCCCTTTCTCAGCTCCAGTTGTTAAGGAAGCAGCATACAAGAATAATGCAAGTTCCATTTTCTGGGTTTTACTGGAAGGCCCCATGGTGGTCCATGCATTGAGACCTCACTGTAAGGAGGTCTATAGTATGTTCCACTACATCAGCTACATTTGGAGGATGTAGCTGTCATCTCACAGCAGCCATCACTGAATGGCCCAAGGACCTTGGAAGGATGCAGGATGCAAGCATCTGTAAGAGTCATGGCAGCTCCCAGGATAAATGGCAGACCTCCAAAACCTGGCAACATCTTTCCAAGCTGACTTCTGGAGGTGAATGTTATACCTCCAACAACCAGGCATGTTCTTGATAGGAACAGGTGGCATGTAAGATAGGATGGATGGCTAGGTTACCACTTTGTGTCCACTCCCAACACACGCCCCATAGTATGCTGGCTGGGTGAATAGGTAAGTAGGCCTCTATCCCACCTGCCATTAGTGAGGCCCCTAAACTATCTAATTAAGGGGCAACTGGGAGCCTCACTTAAACTCCATAATATGGTTGGCAGTGGAACACTGATGTTTGTTGGCGTGGGGTGGGGGGAGTGGAAGAAATCACTGAAAAAGCAGGAAGTAAGAAGATACCTCTTTTTGGGAGGTCCCTGTCCACACCAAAACATAGAACACAGAACAATACAGCGCAGAACAGGCCCTTCAGCCTTCGATGTTGCACCAACCTGTGAACTAATCTAAGCCCATCCCACTACACTATCCCATCATCATCAAGGTGCTTATCTAAGGATTGTTTAAATCTCCCTAATGTGGCTGAGTTAACTATATTGGCAAGCAGGGCATTCCGCACCCTTACCACTCCCTGAGTAAAGAACCTGCCTCTGACATCTGTCTTAAATCTATCACCCCTCAATTTGTAGCTATGCCCCCTCATACAAACTGACATCATCATCTGCACCATTTCCAATGCTTCCACATCCTCCCTGTAATGGGATGATCAGAACTGTACACAATATTCCAAGTGAAGCTGCATTTTGAATAGTTACAGCATGACATTATTGCTCTAGAACTCAATCCCTCCACCAATAAAACCGAACACACCGTATGCCTTCATAACAGCAGTATCAACCTGGGTGGCAACATTCAGTGATCTAAGTACAGACTCCAAAATCCCTCTGCACATCCACACTACCAAGAATCTTTTCATTGACCAAGTATTCTGCCTTCCTGTTATTCTTCCCTAGTGAATTACCTCACATTTATCTGCAATGAACTCCATTCGCCACCTCTCAGCCCAATTCTGCAGTTTATCCAAATCCCCCGCAGCCTGCAAAATTCTTCCACACTGTCCACTACTCCACTGACTTTAGTGTCATCTGCAAACTTACTAACGGATCCACCTTTGCCTGCATCTAAGTATTTATAAAAATGACAAACAGCAGTGGTCCCAAAACAGATCCTATGGCATGCCACTAGAAACCCCGACTCCAGGCTATTATCCACCACTCACTGCCTTCTGACAGAAAGCCAGTTTGTAATCCAAAATTGCTAAATCACCCTCAATCCCATGCATCCGCATTTTCTCCAACAACCTACCAAGTGGATCCTTATCACAGGCTCCACTGAAGTCCATGTACACCATGTCAACTGCCCTAACCCCATCCACATGCTTGGTCACCTTCTCAAAAAACTCAATGAGGTTTGTGAGACATGACCTCCGCTTGACGAAACCATGTTGACTATTTGAAATCAAATTGTTGCTTTCTAGATGATATCAAATCCTATCTCTCATAATCCTTTCCAAAACTTTTTCTCCGACAGATGCAAGGCTCACTGGTCTATATTTACCTGGGTCATCCCTACTGCCCTTCATGAACAAGGGCACAACATTTGCAATCCTCCAGTCCTCTGCTACTAAACCTGTAGACAATGACGACTCAAAAATCAAAGCCAAAGACTCCAACACCACCTCCCTAGCTTCCCAGAGAATCCTTAGATAAATCCCATCCGGCCCAGGGGACTTGTCTACTTTCACTCCTTCTAGACTTGATATCACCTCTTCCTTATTAACCTCAATCCTTTCTAGTCCAATATCTCATATCTCATTCTTTTCCTCTACAATATTCTCTTTTTCCTGAGTGAAAATCAATGAGAAATATTTGTTTAGCATCTCTCTGATCTCTCTGTCCACACACAACTTCCCACTTCTGTCTTTGGCTGGTCTTATTCCTATCCTAGTCATCCTTTTATTCCTCACCTACCTATAGAAAGCTTTAGGGTTCTCCTTAATTCTACCTGCAAAAGAGTGCTCATATCCTCTCTTTGCTCTTCTTAGCTGTCTCTTTAAATCCTTCCTAGTTAATCTGTAATTCTCCATCGCTTCATCTAAACTACCTCATCTCATCGTTACATAAGCCTCCTTCTTCTGCTTAACAAGAGATGCACTTTCTGTAGTAATCCACGATTCCCTTACCTTATCACTTCCTCCCTGCCTGACGGGGACATACCTATCACTGACACCTATCCTTAAACCAGCTCCACACTTTGACTGTCCCCATCCCCTGCATTTTTCTACCCCAATCTATGCATCCCAAGTCTTCCCTCATTGCATTATACTTGCCCTTGCCCCATCGATAACTCTTGCCTTGTGGCATGTATCTATCCCTTTCCACCATTAAACTAAATATAAATGAATTTTGGTCACTCTCTCCTATGTACTCACCTATGACTAACTCAAACACCTAGCCTGGTTCATTACCAAGCACCAGATCCAGTGTGACCTCCCCTCCTGTTGGCCCTTCGACATACTGTGTCAGAAAACCTTCCTGTACACATTGGAGAAAAACTGATCCATCTGACATACTAGAGTTATAGCATTTCCAGTCAAAGTTGGGAAGTGGAAGTCCCCCATAATGACCACCTTTCACTCTTACCTAGAAGTGCTTTGCTGATTCTCTCTTCCATATCCCTGGAACTCTACACAGGCCTATCAAAAACTCTCAGCAATATGACCTCTCCTCTCCTGTTTCTAATCTCAGCCCATACTACCCCAGTAGACGAGTCCTCATCAAAAGTTCTTTCAACACTGTTATATTGTCCTTAGCTAACAAGGCTACACCTCTCCATTTTTTACCACCTTCCCTGTTCTTAATGAAAGATCTAAACCCTGGAACCTGCAACATCCATTCGGGATGGATGCATGTCAAGGCAGGATAGAGATAATACTAAACCATCAGGATAAAATAAATCATCCTTCAATCATGCCACTCCTACCATTCAAAATTCTAAACATTCTTTGTCAGGCAAAGGACAAAGCTTCCACAAAAGGCAGACCAAGTCTAAATTATGTACCAATGACATTTCCTAGTAGTGTGCAAGGAGAAGCCATGTGCTGTGGAAATCCCTGTAACTGAACCAAAGCACAAGATGTTGGTGCCATCAGGTAACTGCCTATTTAGTGCCACTTGTTGTATTTGAACAAGTGTGCTTACTCCAAGTCTTTTAATAACAGGCTATTCAAGGCCCTGTCACTACCTCCCAACCACCATTACCTCAGCCCTAGCCCTGACAGTTACCAGCCTTCCCATTACCTCTTATTTCTATTCCCACCTCTGCTCCACCACCCAAACTTTCCCATTTTCTTGATTACTGATCAAAGTTCATTCCCAGCATTGGCTAGAGTGGTCCTTGTATTCAGGCACTTGCCACCAGTGTTCTTTCCCACCTGTTAGCCAGTCCCCAGTTTTTGGTTGGCCACAGAGGGGGAGGCAACATTCCAATTTGTTAATAAGACCATACCTCTGATACTGGAATGGCCTCCATATTCACGACTTTGGCCAGATGCTCAATATCAGCTCCCATGCACCATTCATCCCTTCTCATTGATGTCTGAGCCTAAACATCATTGCAGACTCATGCTTCCAACCCCATCAGTAAATGGTACAGCATATTCATATAAGATTTGTTTGTGCCACTCAGTTTCTGTTTTTAAATGGGGTGGCTTTTAAATGACTGCATTGAATCAGTTGATAGATTCTACAATAGTTTATACCTAGCAATGAGAACACTGGCATTTAAAGTGAGATTCTGGATAAAATCCAACCTGATGAATACTTTGTCCAGTATATTTTAACTTATTCCAAATGATGAGTAGTGGAAGAAATTACAGACCTTCTATTAATTTTAAGTAAAGATACATTTAGTTGTATTAGTATGATTAAGGCCAAGCTTTCAGTTAAATGTCCACACACAACAATAACATAGTTCAAAGTCTAATATGCATTTTTAATTATAAAATGTGCTGTGATCCACAAACTGACCAAAATATGCAATGCTTTTCACTCATTATTTAAAAATATACACATTCTAAATCATGTCAAAAATAAAGAAGATACTTCCAGAATGTTGATGTGGAATTTTCTGTATATTTGCACATATGTAATTGGGTGAAAAGCATCAAATAAACTCAAGTGCAGTTGTATTATTCATACAATTATGTAATGCTCCAAATCTCTTGATCATGTGTCTGGCACCTCACTTCATTTTTTTTAAAGTTATTTTTAATTCTCAGAGACTTGCACTGTAATTTATTTCTTCAAATGCATTTTGCAGTATCTGTATGAGTCATACTAAAAGTGGAAAGTTTCCACAACTGTACGCTCTTTAAGTATGCTGTATCTAATATGCATCAAAGTAAACTTGCATCTTCAATTTTCATTTTTGAAGTAGGAACATATGATGAGAGTTCCATGCTTTGCTCAGGAACTAATCGTTTACACTGATTTCTGTTTATTTACATCAATTTTTACTTTCCAGAATACACAAATGAGACGAGAATGAAATTTAAGCACAAGTTGACTTTGGCAAGTTTTGTTCATGAACAGGCAAAAATTTAAACTCAACCAACAATTGTGAGCTGACAGGAAATTCCATCCTAATTTTTTTTTACTTAAAGCTGTTTCATCTTCTAGTTCACATTTTTAATGTAATGTGTTCATGCAGAAACAATACCACAATTCTAAAACAAACATTTTATCACACCTCAAGAATTTTTTTTAATGCAAGTAATAGGGTTTAATTTTAAATGTCAAATATGCCATGTAATAGTCTAAACCAGCAATAATTTACAAGAAAAATTAGTGTTTCAAACATTTCAGGAAGATCTTATCGAGGTCTAAACAACATTGGTTATGATGCAAAATTCAGCAAGGCCAATCTCAACTTTGGGAGCATCTTGTTGTATCTTTCATGATTCACACAAATGCTGTAGTGAGTTTCTTGCAAGGGAGTGGTCAGTTGCAAATGAAGCAGGATTAGCGCTAGTTAAATGCCATGTTGATGGCCCAAATGGCTTCAGTAATATTCAGTTTTCTATCTTACCAACTCACCAAACAAGCTAGACATTAAGAAAACTCAACATGGAAACCAGGGTCAGTACCTGGCAAAATCAGCTCATTGCTTATTCCAAAGGACTTCCATGTTGGATACCAAGCACCAACATGTCAAGACATGCTCCCATGAACACAGACCACACATACGCTGTAGCCACAGACATTGGCATCTGATTAGTGCTACCTCTAAGAACCCTCATGGCATATCTCCAAGCCATGCAATGGATGCTTCCCCAATTCAACACTATACCTTGTGCTAAACTGGCAATTATTATTGTAATGCTGCAGCAAGGACACTGTGTGCTCAGGAACATGGACCCAGTTAATGAACTGTGCTATGCTGCATCTCCAGCCTCTTTGTTCACTGTCACAGTGCAACTCACTCTGAAACTATCTGAATGTTTACAGCATCCTTGCTTTACAGTGCCTTGCCTTTCTGCATTTTGTCCCTAAACATAGATGTGAAGCTCATATCATTTCTGTCTTGCTTTGCATTTAGCATAAATACAAAGGAAGGACACTCGCCAGGGTATTCAGTAGTCCTCAGTCAAGACAACAGAATGGTCTCCACTCAGGGGTTCAAGCACAGTAAGTCAAGGAAAGCTTCTGAAACTACTCCAAGGGCTTGCAGACTGTTGGTCATCCACTGGGGATGGTCAGTGTCAGCATGCTCTCCACATAAGGGGTGAGAAGCTGAATGGTGAGTAGTTCACCAACTGTCTTGAATCTTTCAGTCGTTTTAGAGGCCTATTTTCCTTGTGAGAGAGATTAAGGCAAGTATTAAGGGTGATGAAGGTACATAAGCATAGTTAAAAATCGCACAACACCAGAGTTATAGACCAGCAGGTTTATTTGGAAGCAGTAGCTTTCGGAAGGCTGATTGTGGAGTATAAGATTGTAAAATACAGAATTTATAGCAAAAGGTTACAGTGTGATGTAACAGAAATTATATATTTTAAAAGATCTGGATTGTTTGTTAAGTATCACAGATTTTAGAATGACGTTTGTTGTTTCAGTTGTTTCATATGTAAGTCGCAAAACTTTTTTAAAAATTGCATTCTCACTTGAACTTTAACAATTGGTGTCATGTCGGTCCAGATAATGCATTGAAGATGTGAGCTGCCCTGTGTGAGACCGACTGTGCCATAGTGTTCTAAAAAATGTTGCTCCCCCAGTTTGGCACCCATGGGGATGGCCTCAACCGGGACCTTGGTTTCATGTCACACTACAGGTGACCCCATTGTACTACACACACACAAGCACACACACTCTCCTACAGACGTATACACTCACACAGAGCCTCTTTCATATGCTCACACATACAGTCCCACAGACTTATACCCCTTTACACTCACACTCATATATGCACACTCTCTCACAGACACTCATAAACCCACGCACATATGTGTTTGTGGGGTGAATTTGTACTTGCAGAATTACATTTTATTTTGCTCAAAAACTGCATGAATCCATGTAAAATTCTGTAAATCAATTTTTTAGATTAGAATCAGTCTGACCATTGTGGCACACCAGTCTCACACAGGGCAGCTCATACCTTCAATACATTATCTGGGCCAACATGACACCAATTGTTAAAGTTCACAACCAACTGATGAAGGAGCAGTGCTCCAAAAGCTAATGTTTCCAAATAAACCTGTTGGTCTATAACCTGGTGTTGTTTGATTTTTATCATTGTACACCCCAGTCCAACACCGGCATCTCCAAATCATAGCATAGTTGGTGCAGATGGAGAAGTAGCCTGAGCAAATGATTTGGCAGTGCTGAGGCCGCGCAGAGTTATTAGTCTCATGGCTTGGCATGGGTGACAGCAAGTGGGGGAAGATGTTGGAAGCATTAGTGAGAGTGGTAGAGCATGAGCATGAGCCTTGGTTACAGTAGCAAAGATACTGTGTAAGGTATCAGAGAAGATGGTATCATATAAGTTGGCTAAGTAGAGAAGACTATTGACCTCTTTTCCTACAGTGCTCTGCATTCCTCCAAATGGCAAAGACTTTTTTAACCTGGGTGGCATCCTTGTGCATGTCTGCCATGTCCAAGGTAAATCTCAGGAACTGAGCAAAGTAGCTGCAGACCAACAGTGCTTGTCTGCATGCAAAACAGCCTTTTAAAAACTCTGTTGTTGCATTCTGGGATATACACTGAATATTGAGCTGCACAGCTGAACTGTGCATGGTAAGATGGATACAAAAAAATTGCAGATGCTGGAATCCAAAGGAGACAAGCAGGAGGCTGGAAGTACACAGCAAGCCAGGAAGCATCAGTAAGTGGAAAAGTCGACGCTTTGGGTATAACCTTTCTTCAGGAATGGAGGTGGGGTAGGAGGCAAGAATTGGCTCCTTAGGGACACCTTAGGGTGAGATAAGTAGTTAGTGAAGCAAGTTGAATAAAATGTGGTGAGAAACCTTGCTGGGCCTCATGGTGGAAATCCTTCAAGAATCCCTGATGCAACTCTGAGATAGCCAAAAATTCACAAGCTTCAGTCCCTCATTTTTGTTTGTTGCTTTAAGATTGTAAAAAGCAGGAACAGGGATAGGTTGCTTGTCCCTTCACACCTAGTCTGTCTTTTAATAAAATCATGATTGCTCCAATTGTGGCTTTAATATTACTTTGAGGAGATCTCTCATAAACCTAGACTCCATTGCTGATCAAAAATTGATCAAGGTCAACCGTGAATACATTCAGTGACCCAGTTACCACTATTTTCTGAGGGAAAAGCACTTCAAAAATTAGTAACACTCAGAGAAGAAATTCCTCCTCATTTCTCTCTTAAATAGAAAAACCTCTTATTTTTAAAAGGTGCCCATTTTATAGATTCCCATACAACAGAAAACATCTTTTCAGCATATACTTTTCAAACATTCACAGCATAGATCGCTTCTCATTCTTCTAAACTGGAATTTGCATATGCTCAAATTTCATCATAAGACGTTCATCAAATGAATTTTCTCTGAAATATTATCAGCCCAAGTATTTCCCTTCTTATGTAAGCAGACAAAAACTAGACATGGTAATCTAAATTTGTTCTCATCAATGCCCTGTACACTTATAGTCACAAAGTCATTGACAACATAGAAGGTAATTTATTCAATCAAGTTCACGTAAGGTCCTCCCAGAGCCATACACCTTTTCAGTGGCTCTGCAAATTTATTTCCTTCAAATACCCAAACAATTATCTTGTAGATCATTATTTGTTTCTGCTCCTACAACACTCCTGGGGGAAATGACTTCAAAATTATTACCAGTGTATTAAAAATAATTTTCCTCACACTACCCCTGCATATCATAGTTAAAATGTTGAATATGTGACCCATAGACCTGGTACAGAATCTCTACAATATAGAAACAGGCCTTTCAGCCCAACAACTTCACACTGACCCTCAGAGTATCTCGCCGAGCCCCATTCCCCCACCCTATATTTACTCCTGACTAATGCATCTAACTTACATATCACCAAACACTATGGGCAATTTAGTAAGGCCAATTCACCTAACCTGCGCATCTTTGGATTGTGGGAGGAAACTGGCATCAACCCATACAGACACAGGGAGAGTGTGTGAACACAACACAGTTTCCCGAGACTGGAAATGAACCCAGGTTCCTAGTGCAAGGCAGCAATGCTAACCATTGGGACACTGTGCTGCCCCAAAGGGCAGTACAGTCAGGTAAAGAAAATAAAATATTGTCTATTTATCTCCTGTATTAATCTTGGAAACTGCATTTACATCTCACTTTAATTGCTTTTCCTCCAAGGAGCAAACCCCAGCCCCATTTTGAAATGTCTATCTCTCCCATGGCTGGACCCTCCACAATGCAGTGAAATTTGAGGACAGCTAATTTCAAAGTTCTAAATTATATTGTCCCTTGGTCTTCTTCATGGCTAATCTAAACCCCATCAAATATTGATCACTCTTAACCAAATATTCTCCAACACACTCTTGGACCACCTAATTTCCCAGCACTAAATACAGCAAATGCACTTCTACACTTGGCCCGAGAACATATTGATGAATGGGATTTTATTTACAAAATAAGCCTATATCTGATTTATTACAATTTTACAAATGATCTTCTGCTGTTTCAGTAATAATAAATAATTACCGATTATGATCTTTGGTCTGTAACTCTCCCACATGGAAAACCTCTCTGCATGGGGCGGCAATGGCATAGCAGTAATATCACTGGACTGCTAATCCAGACACCTAAGTAATATTATAGAGTCATAGAGATGTACAGCACGGAAACAGACCCTTCAGGCAAACCCGTGCAGATATCCCAACCCAATCTCGTCTCACCTGCCAGCATCCAGCCCATATCCCTCCAAACCCTTCCTATTCATATACCCATCCAAATGCCTTTTAAATATTGCAATTGTACCAGCCTACAACACTTTCTCTGGCAGCTCATTCCATACATGTACTACGCTCTGTGTGAAAACATTGCCCCTTAGGTCTCTTTTATATCTTTACCCTCTCACCCTAAACCTATGCCCTCTAGTTCTGGACTCCTCCACCCCAGGGAAAAGATTTTGCCTATTTACCCTATTCATGCCCCTCATAATTTTGTAAACCTCTAGAAGGCCACCCCTTAGCCTCCAACACTTCTTGGGAAAACAGCCCCAGCCTGTTCAGCCTCTCTCTATAGCTCAAATCCTCCAACCCTGACAACATCCTTGTAATCTTTTCTGAACCCTTTCAAGTTTCACAACATCTTTCTGAAGGAGATGAGAAT
This sequence comes from Hemiscyllium ocellatum, assembly GCF_020745735.1. Classification (NCBI taxonomy): domain Eukaryota; kingdom Metazoa; phylum Chordata; class Chondrichthyes; order Orectolobiformes; family Hemiscylliidae; genus Hemiscyllium; species Hemiscyllium ocellatum. Next base: position 144,853,046 of record NC_083401.1, read on the forward strand.
TGCACACAATATTCCAACACTGGTCTAACCAATGTCCTGTAAAGCCTCAACATGACCTCCCAACTCCTGTACTCTACATTCTGACCGATAAAGGAAAGCATACCAAACGCCTTCTTCACTATCCTATCTACCTGCAACTCTACTTTCAAGGAGCTATGAACCTGCATTCCAAGTTCTCTTTGTTCAGCAACACTCCCCAGGACCTTACCATTAAGTGTATAAGTCCTGCTAAGATTTGCTTTCCCAAAATGCAGCACCTCGCATTTATCTGAATTAAGGAAAATATTGTTGAGGAAAAGAATGAGGTACAAGATATTAGACTAGAAAGGGTCGAGGTTAGTTATGAACAGGTGTAATCAATTCTAGAATGAGTGAAAGTAGACAAGTCCCCTGGACCGGATGGGTTTATCCGAGGATTCTCTGGGAAGCTAGGGAGGAGATAGCACAGCCTTTGGCTTTGATATTTGAGTCATCATTGTCTACAGGTTTGGTACCAGAGGACTGGAAGATTGTAAATGTTGTGCCTTTGTTCAAAAAGGGCAGTAGAGATGACCAGGTAATTATAGTCTAGTGAGACTTACTTCTGTTGTAGGAAAGGTTTTGCAAATAATTATAAGTGGTAAGATTTATAATCACCTAGCAAACAACAATTTTATTTTAGCTCCTCAACATGGTTTCGTCAAGGGCAGGTCGTGTCTCACAAACCTCATTGAGTTCTTTGAGAAGATGACCAAGCATGTAGATGAGGATAGAGCAGTTGACGTGGTATACAAGTAAAGCCTTTGATAAGGTTCCACTTAGTAGGCTGTTGGAGAAAATGCAGAGGCATGGAATTGAGGTTGATTTAGCAGTTTAGATTAGAAATTGGCTTTCTGAAAGAAGGCAGCGAGTGGTCAAAAGAATTGGAAAATATTCAGCCTGGAGTCCGGTTACTAGTGGTGTGCCACAAGGATCTGTTTTGGGACCACTGCTGTTTGTCATTTTTATAAATGACTTAGACGCAGGCATAGATGGATAGATTAATAAATTTGCAGACAACACTAAAGTCAGTGATGTAGTGGACAGTATGGAATAATGTTACAGGTTGCAGGGGGACTTGGATAAGTTGCAGAATTGGGCTAAGAGGTGGCAAATGGTGTTCAATGCAGCTAAATGTGAGGTGATGCACTTTGGAAAGAATTACAGGAAGGCAGAGTACTGGGTCGATGGAAAGATTCTGGATGCGCAGAGGGATCTTGGAGTCCATGTACATAGATCCCTGAAAGTTACCACCCAGGAGGAGAGTTCTGTTAAGTAGGGATACGGTGTGTTAGGTTTCATTCATAGAGGAATTGAATTCCGGAGCCGCAATATCATGCTGCAACTTTATAAAACTGTGGTGCGGCCACACTTGGAATATTGTGTACAGTTCTGGTCCCCATATTTCGGGAAGGATGTGGAAGCACTGGAAAAGGTGCAGAGGAGATGTATCAGAATGTTGCTTCATCTGGAGGGAAGGTCTTATGAGGAAAGGCTGAGAGACTTGAATCTGTTTTCATTGGCAAGAAGAAGGCTAAGAAGGGATTTGATAAAGACATACAAGATGATCAGAGGATTAGATAGGGTAGACTTTGAAAGTCTTTTTCCTAGGATGATGAGCTTGTATGAGGGGGCAAAACTACAAATTGAGGGGTGATAGATTTAAGACAGATGTCAGAGGCAGGTTCTTTATGCAGAGAGTGGTAAGGGCGTGGAAGGCTCTACCAACTAACGTAGTCAACTCAGCCACATTAGGGAGGTTTAAACCATCCTTAGGTAAGCACATGGATGATTTTGGGATAGTGTAGGGGGACGAACTGAGAATAGTTCACAGGTCAGCGCAACATCAAGGGCCAAAGGGCCTCTTCTGCACTGTATTGTTCTATGATCTATGTTCTAAACTCCATCTGCCACTTCTCAGCTCATTGGCCCATCTGATCAAGATCCTGTTGTTGAATCTCACCATATTAGATGGTGGAACTTGAATTTAATAAAAATCTAAAATTTAGAGCTACTGATGATCACAAAATGACAAAATCTAGTTCATTAATTTCCTTTGGGGAAGGAAATTATCATCCTTAACTGCCCTATATGTGACTCAAAACTCACAGCAATATTCAGCTGACTCATTCCTCTGGCCAATTAGGTATGGAAGAGAAATGGAGAAATCTGCATTCATCTCTTGTGGTTGGAGGGTTCCTAGGCGGAAGATGAGGTGCTCTTCCTCCAGGCGTCATGTTGCCATGGTCTGGCAATGGAGGAGGCCAAGGACCTGCATGTCCTTGGCGGAGTGGGAGGGGGAGTTAAAGTGTTCAGCCACGGGGCGGTTGGGTTGGTTGGTACGGGTGTCACAGAGGTGTTCTCTGAAATGTTCCACATGTAGGAGGCCTGTCTCCCCAATGTAGAGGAGGCCACATCGGGTGCAGCGGATGCAGTAAATGATGTGTGTGGAGGTGCAGGTGAATTTCTGATAGATATGGAAGGATTCCTTGGGGCCTTGGAGGAAGTGAGGAGGGGGAGGTGTGGGTGCAAGTTTTGCATTTCTTGCAGTTGCAGGGGAAGATGCCGGGAGTGGAGGTTGGGTTGGTGGGGGGTGTGGACTGATGAGGGAGTTGCGGAGGGAGTGGTCTTTCTGGAACGCTGATAGGGGAGGGGAGGGAAATATATCCTTGGTGGTGGGGTCTGTTTAGAGGTGGCGGAAATGATGAAGGATGATACGATGTATCTGGAGGTTGGTGGGGTGGTAGGTGAGAACCAGTGGGGTTCTGTCCTGGTGGTGATTGGAGGAACGGGGTTCAAGGGCGGAGGAGCAGGAAGTCGAGGAGATCCATCGCATCTCTTCCACTTCCTGCTCCTCCACCCTTGAACCCTGCCCCACCAATCGCCACCAGCCACAATTTCCCCTCAGACGTGGTTGACGATGCTCTCCACCGCATCTCCTCCACTTCCTGCTCCTCCACCCTTGAACACCGCCCCTCCAATCGCCACCAGGACAGAACCCCACTGGTTCTCACCTACCACCCCACCAACCTCCAGATACATTGTATCATCTTTCGTCATTTCCGCCACCTCTAAACAGACCCCACCACCAAGGATATATTTCCCTCCCCTCCCCTATCAGCATTCCGGAAAGACCACTCCCTCCGCGACTCCCTCGTCAGGTCGACACACCCTCCCAACACAACCTCCACTCCCGGCACCTTACCCTGCAATCGCAAGAAATGCAAACTTGCGCCCACACCTCCCCCCTCACTTCCCTCCAAGGCCCCAAGGGATTCTTCCATATCCATCAGAAATTCACCTGCACCTCCACACACATCATTTACTGCATCCGCTGCACCCGATGTGGCCTCCTCTATATTGAGGAGACAGGCCGCCTAATTGCGGAACGTTTCAGAGAACACCTCTGTGACACCCGCACAAACCAACCCAACCACCCCGTGGCTGAACACTTTAACTCCCCCTCCCACTCCGCCAAGGACACACATTGCCAAGGACTCCTCCATTGCCAGACCATGGCATCATGACGCCTGGAGGAAGAGCACCTCATCTTCCCCGCCTAGGAACCCTCCAACCACAAGGGATGATGCTGATTTCTCCAGCTTCCTCATTTCCTCTCCTCCCACCTTATCTCAGTCCCAACCCTCAGACTCAGCACTGCCTTCTTGACCTGCAATCTTCTACCCAACCTCTCCGCCCCAACCCCCACTCCGGCCTATCACCCTCACCTTAACCTCCTTCCACCTATCACATTCCCAACACCCCTCCCCCACGGACCTCCTCCCTACCTTTTATCTTAGCCTGTTTGGCACTCCTTCCTCATTCCTGAAGAAGGGCTTATGCCCGAAACATCGATTCTCCTGCTCCTTGGATGCTGCCTGACCTGCTGCGCTTTTCCACCAACACATTTTTCAGCTCTGATCTCCAGCATCTGCAGTCCTCACTTTCTCCATGGAAGAGAAATACTGAAATAGCCAGTGATGCCCTCATCTCGTGAATTAGTGTGTATATGTATACATTCATAAAAACTATTCTGCCAAGCCCTCTAAGAATCATATTTGTTACAATATGTTTATCTCTAATTCTTCTAAACTGTTAGGGAAATTGTTCCTTCCTCTCCAGTCTACTCTGATCCCTCAGATTAACAAACCTACATACTCCAGTCTTTCCTTAAAGCTTAACTTATCCACTCCAGACCACATCATTTCAAATCTCTTCTGCAAACTTTCTAGCATGACCACATTCTTGCTGCAATGTGACTATAACCGTTCTCAGAAATTTACTGCTAACAAGTTCTTTTTGTATACAGTTCTAGCATTATTCTCTGGTCTTAAGCTGTAGGCCTCACCTAATGAATAAAGATAGACAATAAAACCACTTAACCACCACTGCTGATTTCAGGACTGGGGCATAATCGAAAAACAAAATAGAAATGTTTTCGGTGGAAGAGTCAGAGTTTTAGTCCAACCAATCACACATCATAAAACCCTCTCATGCTCTGACTGGTTCTTCATTATCTACATATTAGAACTAGTTTTAAAATAAAACAAAATATTCAAATTAAATAAAAATTAAACTGCCTTGCAAAGGAAACTGCAATTGAAAACTAGAGAATCAAATTAAAATGTTGTTGGTAGAAACAATAATGCACCACAGCACCCCAGATGCCCAACAGTATATATTTTAATACAATGAACTAGGTTGTTCACAACACTTGTTCACCTTGATACATTTAATTTCAAGAAATTTAGTATCCTATAAACAGAATGAATGGATAGTAACAGATTCTTTTCCTTTAATAAACCCAAACAATTCATAACAAAATGGTAATTTGCATTATTATATAATGTTTCACAAATACTATATTCCAAATCACTTTGAAAAAAAATAAGATTACAACATGGATACTCACTTTCATAATTCATTATAAAGCAAGTCCCCTTGTTCGAAGACATCCAACAAATTTTCAATGAGCTCATACTTTTGCAAAGTACAATAGGTGATTATCTGTATCAACTTATTTAATGTTTGAAATTTTCTTCACTTATATCATCTCTTTTAAGCATGAGATCAATTCTCAATCTCTTTTTTCACCAACAGTCTTCACTGAATCTTGTCTAATTTGTCTGCATAACCAGTTTAACTGCCAAATTGACTTTTCAAATGCTCTGCTTTTTCCTTAGTTGAATTGTCATTTTGTGAGGACTTTGCCCAATTTATCAGAGTCCTATCAACATCCTCTGAGCAAGACTGTTGATTCAGAGATATTCCCAACTTAGTCTGTCTAATATCCAATCCCATATATTTAAAAGCTCCTGAAGCCTGACTTCCAATTTTAAAGTCCACTTTATGTCCAGTTATAACATAATTTTCCAATTCCCTACTTCCACCTCTCAAAAACAAATCATCTTTGTGCATCATAAAGATGCCACAAAGTTTCCACCCACAATGCCAATAAAAAATGGCAAAGTCTGCTTTCAATTGGCGATGACCACATTTCAATAGGATGAACCTTACTGAGCAGTACCAAACTCCAGATGCATATTTAGGCCATATACACGATAATCTAATTACCAGAGTAAAGAAACACTTCCCTTTTTAGCTGATCTGCCTGCAATAATGCTGAGTATTTCCTAAGTATTTGATGTTAACAAAGCCAAAAAATGCTTCAAAATTGCTTTTCCTGCTGTAATTGAATCTACTGTTATAATCGTCAGACAAACTGCCCAGTTTGATCCTACTAAACATGCAACATTTGGGCATGAGAGCTGCCTGCTTCAGCTTTATATTCTGCAACTCCATTAGGATCCCACAAATTTGTAATCCATACCAAGCAATCTCTAGAGGGTACATGAACAGTCTGGCTCCAATGTTGCATGCTCATTATTTTCCTGTCTCTACCAATACGCTTTCTCTGGTGTCTCCATTCATTGAACATCACTCTCTTATAATAGACCATGTAGTCATGATTAAAATTGGTTTCTAATAACCTTGCAGTAGATCTTAAGGCTTAATGAAAGCCTTTCTGCCTGCACGCTCTGAAAATGCAAAACTAATTGTAGTCCCTTCCTAAGCTGGGACCTCATCATCTGTGACTGACAGAATTTTATGATTTCTACCAAAAACCAACTAATATGACTACATCTTCCAATCATCTGTAGAAAATGTTTTGCAGACAGCCCATGCAAGTCTAATGCCAAAGTTTTGTGAACCATTTTGTCGATTACTACATGGTTCCTTTAGCTCACCCATTTCACCACTCCTCGCACATATCACCTCTGAGGAAGTGAGCACAGATGCCTCAGAGAAAGCTGTGGCCAGGCTGCCTCCTGCACCCTCCACCAATTTAGGTGTTGACATCTCCATGTAAGAATGCAGCAATTCCATGGAGAACCTGTTGCCTCAGGCATGCTACAGTCACAGCACTGAATACAAGAGTTGAGATGCCATTTTTCAGCTGTATAAGACATTGGTAAGAGCACATTTGGAGTACTGCACAGAATTCTGGTCATCCTGCTATAGCAAGGATGTTATTAAACTGAAGAGGGTGCAAAAAACATTTACAAGGATGTCACCAAGACTGAGTGGTTTGAGTTATAAGGTGAGGCTGGATCATCTGGGACATTTTTCCTTGGGCATAGAAGGCTGAGGATGACCTTATAGAGGTTTATAAAATCATGAAGGGCATAGGTAAGGAGAATAGCCAAGGTCTTTTCCATAGGGTAAGGGAATCCAAAAATAGAGGGCATAGGTTAAGGCAAGAGGGAAAAGGGTTAATACGACCTAAGGGACAACATTTTCACACAGAGGGTGATGCACGTATGGAACAAGCTGTCAGAGGAAGTGGTAGAGGCAAGTACAATCACAACACGGAAAAAACATTTGGACAGGTACATGGATAGGAGAGGTTCAGAGGGATATGTACCAGTTCAGTTAAGGATTCTGAGGAAGGGTCACCACACGCAAAACATTCATGCTGATTTCTTTTCATAGATGCTGAGTTTTTCCAGCAACTTCTGTTTTAGCTTCAGATTAGGAAACCTGGTCAGCATGGACGAGATGGGCCAAAAGGTCTGTTTCCATGTTCATTTATTTTATGACACTGAGATTGGTGGTACCAGCAGGCACTCAAACAGAACTGAAGCAGTGTAAAGACCCCTTCAGATGTCTCCTGCCAGCGCACTTCTGAGATGGCTAGGCCTTCCATCTCCACCCTCAGCAGTTGACATTCGAACCCAGCTGGCAAGATTCCATTTTGTATTCTTCTGTATGCATTCCATGCTCTACCCGAGATCCATGTTGATGTCCCCACATCTTTCATGTTCCCTCTTATGTCACTGTTCTTGTGGCTCCATTGATCTGTCAGCATCCTCATGTTTGTGCTGAACACCTTTACATAAATATCAATGTCCCCATATTACACCTGGAGCCTATGTATTTGAGAATTATCATGTTTTGCTGCACAATATTCTACCCACATGAAAGACAACTTGTGACAAACCCACTTCCCAGAACTCCCACTCCCCTCCGATCTTTCATGAAACACCACTCATCTACCCTAGATTACCCCTTTTCACTGTAATCATTCTCTCAACAACCCAATGCGATGAAGCCAAACCGAGTTATGCACTATCCATGGTACACCCCCTGAAGGACTCCCCTCTCCAGTAAGATCGCTGATAATTATTAACCAAATCCCAGGAATCACTGTGGCCCACCTCTACATTGACTTGGTAGGACAGCCCCGGACAGATAACTGTGCAGCACCCTGAGTAACCCATCTGTATTCTCCAGATTGGTTGCACCTGACCTACAGCACTTACTGTGGCCCAAGACACAGTTTGAAAGGACACAAATCCCCAAACTCTGGAGAACCAAGGACCGAGTGATGGTGGGCAATCCCTGGTCTACAATCGATGTACCCCTTGACTGTGTGAGAAGGACCACCTGACTAACTGTAGTCCAGATTGACTCCATTAACCACTGCTCCTTTTCAGACATGGGATTTGATGGAGTCACATGCAGTGAATTTGACACACATGCTGTCGGTCTAAGGTTGATTTAACCTAGTGCTTTACAGCAACATTGACCACCTCTTTAGCTGTTTAGATCACTCCACAATGACAAGTTGACTGCCTCTCTCCATGCACTGAAATGAAATGCATGCCATAGAGGCAGGCATCCAGTAATTTAGCACTGAAGCACCTAGGTGCTAAAAGGCAACAGACACTAATTGAATCCAAGTAAGTGAGCACTTAGAAAGCAAGGTAAGATCCAAAAGTTGCAGCCTGTACAAATGCATTAGATGTCCCTGAACACCAAGTGACAAGTCGTATATGTCCTTTAGCTGCAAAGTTAAAGGTTGAATTGGTGTGAGAGTTGATCCGCGAGCAGTCATGGGGTGTGGTGAGACTGGTAGTTTGTCAATGCCAACTTGCATGGACCAAAGGTGGAGGAGGATTATGGCCATGCAGCATGCAGGAACACTGTGCTACAGACACAGTCAATGATGGATAGGACAAGCATTCAGTTGCAACCACCAGGCTCTGAGTTTCATGTCAGGACTTTGCACAGTTAAGGTTCTAAGGGAAACTGAGGAGAATTGGAAATGGAAATAAGTCAGTCACTGCTCAAAGGTGTAGTTCTGAAGTCGCCATTTAAAGTTTAAAGGGAAAATCACAAATCGTTTGTTCTGAGATTCTTTTTTTTAATCCTCCCTCATATTTCTCCAACCTTCTTGCCATTGTCCATCTGACAAAAAGAAGGGAAATATTGCTGAATATGCTACTTAGCTGATGCCCATATAAAATTGTGTGTCATATTAAAATGCTTCTTTTTGGTACAACAAATAGCGTTCCAACAAATTAACAGAGGATACTGAAACTTAAACAAAATACTGGATCATAAATTGTGTCAAGTTCCAAACTGTAGAAAATCACTGAAATATTGTATAAACAGACATAGGTGAAAAAAATCAAGTGAAGACAAAATTGACCTAATACCTGAAAAAGAATGAAACTAAATTTATTTTAGTTCAGCCAAGTTTATAAACATGCAAAACAAAGGAAGGAAAAGATAAAATAGGAAAAATGAAAGGGGTTCAAAGACCATTAATCAATAACTTACTGTACGATTTCCATGGCACGCAAGCCATGTTATCCCATTCAATAAACCTAGATCTAACTCATTGACTCTGCTATTGCTTCACAAAATTGACCAGTGATGTCTCTCTTATTTTTGCCAATGTTGCAGCTATTGGTGGTTTTTATGTTCACTTATTCTTGATTACAGACATTATAGAATAAATTTGTCTATGAATCAGTTCTGATTCTATGTGTTCTGAGTAATTTGCAATATGGGAAATGCATTAGTTTGAATAGAAAGGGTACAGTTGTGACACATATGAGGCACATTTTGTTTTGATAAGATACAACTACAACTTTGTCTGTGAGATGTATGGTTTTTTACAAGTTAATATCTGTAATTGGCTGGCATTTGGTGGGGATAGTCATGCAGCTGAAATAAAAACTAATGCTTAAAAAATTGCTCCTTAACATTACCCCGGAATATACCTTTAAAATATGCTAGTTTTATTAACAGAACAAAGAGTAAAAATGTCTATTGTCAAAATCCAAGTTAAACCCTAAAAATGCTAGAAGTGCAAGATGATCAGCATCTGAAAGATTGGGTTAAAATTTCAAGTGATATTCAGTGAAACTGTGCTGAAGAAGGGATTCTTGCAATCCTGCATATGATTAAGTTAAAAGTGTTGATTTAACTTCTGTGTGGTTTTCACTTCATTTATGCATATTTTTACTGTTATTGATATTTATTGCTAATTTTGCATTATAAATACTGAGGGGAAGACTTACTAAAGTGACTGATTAAATACAAATTAAACTGAATACAATATGTTTTACATCAAGCAGACACAAACACATTGCTTATTTGTCTGGTTACATCATTTGCAAAAACGCTTCCAATTTAATGGCACAAAAAAATCAGGCAGCAAAGCAAAAACGAAGCTTATTTTGAATGACAGAGCCTAATGAAAAGTGTTTGATGAACTATTTGTTGCACAATGTGGCAGTACAGAATTTACGCAGTCGAATACAACCTATCAAGTTTATCAATATCAAGGAAAATTACTTTAAATAGGATTCACAAGGGAAACTTTGCCACAATAAGTGATTTAAGAGTATAGCCCAAGGCTGATATTTTCTTCAATTTAAAAGCTTGTTATTGCTTTTGCTTCTAACTTGCATGCATTTAATCACTGGTAATGCTGTTATGCCTTGGATCATTTCAGACTCCATGACCAGGATATTGAAAATGTGTTTGTTGATCATACAGTGGGACTAGCTAACTACTCATTAAAACATTCCTTTTGCTTTCAAGGCAAAATCCATTGTTTAATTATGTTTATGTTTTGCTGCCAATCTAGCTTGAGAGATCTATAAAGCACTCAGGTAATAAGGAAGAAAAGAAATATTTTTTGAGAATAGGGTGTTCTGAGAAACAAGTCGATACAATCCATCCTTTACCTGAGGGGTAAGTGTCTCTTCACAGGGGTGTGGCACTTAGAAGAAACATGTGCTTTAGTCAAAACAGCTATGAAATAGGGGTTCAGAGGAAAATGTACTTTGAAATACTATTTTTTTAAAAAGCATGTAAGGTGTGGCTTTTCTGAATTCAAGGATTATGAAATTTCATCAAGAAAATATAAATTTTACATCTCTAATTTTACATTGGGATGTCACTGGTTAAATAGAGTTTTCTGGTTGTTGTCTTCCAATCCATACCTTCCAGACCCCATTTCCACCATTGCCTTCCAAAAAGGACGTGCCAAATAATTTCTAATGATAAATTCTGTTTAAAGTGACAGGCAGCTCAGGTGGAAATAGTGCTTAATAAAACTTTCTTTATCTTTTAGTGGAATAAAATACAAGAGCAAGGAGGTTGTGGTAAACTTGTATAAGAGACTAATCAGACCTCAGCTGGAGTATTTTTAAAAGTTATGGGTGCACACTTTAGGGAGAATGTGAATACATTTGTGAAAATGCAGTAGAGGTTTACAGGAATATTCCAGGGACGATGGAACCTCAATTATAAAGATGGGGCCATGGGGAGAGACCAGGCTAAGAAGAGATGTAAAAGAAGCTTACAAAATCATGAGAGATCTGGATGGAGTAAACAGGGAGAAACTGGTTTTGTTCATATAGGGATCAAGAACAGGACAGTACAAATTTGAAGTGATTTTCAAAAGATGTAATTGCAGTGTGAGAAAAAGTATTTTCATGCATGGAGTGATTCAGATCTGAAGTGCACTGCATGGACATGTGGTGGAGGAACTTTCAATTGAGGCATTCAAAATGGCTTGAAATGATTATTTACAAGGAAAATGTGGGAGAATAGCACTAGGTTGTGATGCTCACTGAAGATGCAGTAAAACAAAACAGGACAAATGGTCTCCTTGTGTCCCAAAACAATTCTGTCATTTTAAAATTCTAGTCTCAGAATACCAAAGGGAGAAAAAGCTAGTCAGTGGTAGCACCCAACAACAGAAACAGTAATGATTGTTAAGTATTCAGACAGGAGAAGTGCCTTTGTTGTGTTACCATTTTGAGAGTAATTGATTGTAATTACTGCAAATATGTGAAGTGTATTTATAACTGTTAATTTACCTGTTGCAGTTTCAATAAGTTTGTCTATTGGTTTGTAGCCTGAGCCACAAACTGACAAAAGGACTTATATTTATATATGATTTGGAGATGCCGGTGTTGGACTGGGTTGTACAAAGTTAAAAATCACACAACACCAGGTTATAGTCCAACAGGTTTAATTGGAAGCACACTGGCTTTCAGAGCGTTGCTCCTTCATCAGGTGGTAGTGGAGGGCTCAATCCTAACACACAGAATTTATAGCAAAAACTTAGTGTGATGTAACTGAAATTATACATTGAAAAATTGATTGTCTGTTAACCCTTTCATCTGTTAGAATATCATGACAGTTTCACTTCTTGCATTCTCAGGTTAGCTGTTAACAATGATGATAGCTAGACTCATATATTTTGTGGGATGAATTTGTACTTGCATGGTTACATTGTACTTAGCTCAAAAACTGCATGCATTCATGTAGAACTCTGAGCTCAAAAACTGCATGAATTCATGTAAAACTCTGTTATCTCACTTTTTAGATTAAAATCAATCATCATAGCATAGACAGAACACAGGGGGCTAACATCGTCAACATATTGTCTAGCTATCACCATTGTTAATATCTAACCTGAGAATGCAACTTTTTAAAAAAAGGTTTTGTGATTTACACATGAAAGAAGTGAAACTATCATGGTATTCTAACAGATGAAAGGCTTAGCAGACAACCAATTTTTCAATGTATAATTTCAATTACATCACACTGTAAATATTTGCTATAAATTCTGCGTGTTAGGATTGAGCCCTCCACTACCACCTGACGAAGGAGCAACGCTCCGAAAGCCAGTATGCTTCCAATTAAACCTGTTGGACTATAACCTGGTGTTGTGTGATTTTTAACTTTGTACACCCCAGTCCAACACCAGCATCTCCAACTCATGACTACTATCCTTTTGGGGGTTAATAAATCAGTCAGCTAGATCTGTGTTTTCTCAATCACTAGGAGAAGTCACAAGCATTTGGTGTAACGGATATTTAAAAACTTAATGGGTACTTAATAAAAATCATGGGAAAAATTATTTCATCTAACTGCAGAATCTCCAAACAATTGCTCAACTGCCAAAGTCAGCTTCACTGGAATCACCCACCTTAAAAGCCACAACATTTCATAATCTATTTGTCATAAACAAGTCAAAAACTAATTTGCATATTTTTTTGTCATTTTTACTTTTTGATTCATCTCTCATTTCTAAACTGTATTTCTGTTTCAGTTTTTTTTTCTCTTTCAGTTAACAGTTAATCAACTTTACTTTTTTCTTTAACTCAAGAAAGGTCTAGTTAAATTGTCTCCTTTTAAAACTACTTGCACTGGGAAAGATCCTTTTCAAATTAACTTGATTGCAACCAGCCAAAGGAACAGTCAAGGAGCTACTTCATCCTTCCTCACCTGGGAACATACCTATTTGAGGATATCCCATTTTGAATTGTAACAAACTAAGGATCCTCACCTGGAAACAAGTTATAACAATAAAAGTACAGTACGAGCAAGACTACAGAATGGCAATAAAAGTAACATCAGCGCTAAACCACTTATCAATCCAATTTAAGTTAGTACAGTGAGATGTCTTGAAAATAAATTGATCTGGAATGCCAACAGTAGGAATTAAATAAATTGACTGCAATATGTTTATGATTACCAATGCAGCAAAGCATAAGTTGTGCACATGTAAAAATCTGCTTACAGTAAAAAAGCCACATCCATTTAACATAATATCATTGAAATAAATAAATTTCCTTTTGCAATTAAATAAATATTCACTTATGCCAAAGTCTGATGACTAATCCTTTACTGTTTGATCCATCAAGTATATGGAATCTTCTCAGAAATCAATGGAAGTGGTGCCACTGGTCATTAAGCCTTCATTGGCTTAATACAGCCATTTTACTCCTGTACACTGCCTACATATCATAACACTTTTGTAATATTTGTTCCTGTATAGCCACAGTACTCAGTTTTAAGGATCAGAAACCTTTTGTGAAAAGTACAGTCATTTTTTGGTCAAACACATAAAATCCAGAATATCGTTTGGATGAGAGAGAATATGATTCATTTTTTTTCCATTGGATGTCAAAATTATTACAGTTCCAAGTTGGACTGATGATTCTGACCATACTTTGAATTGTTGCTTTCTCCATTTCATCAAACTATCAAGGACAGAAAAAAGAACTGTCTGCTCACTACATGCAACATTGTGAATGCCTTCAAAAAACATGTTGATAATTTTACAGCATTGAAGAATTGAGACAATATTTTTGCTCCAAGAATTCAAATCAACACTTCCAAATCACTTCAAATGGTATAGGACTTCTATGTGCATATGAAAAGAATCAAAGAGAAATAATTTACTTATCAAACAAATAAATTTTGTTTACACAAAATACGAACTGACAAAAGAAGGACTGAAACATATTGTGCAAACACAAAAGCTGAGCATTAACTGTTAAAATCTCCCTGAGATTTATATTTATATCTAAACTTAAGTCATACTCCCTTATTTCAGTGGAATTATTGTGCCTGGAGGCTTGTTTTGTAACCTGAGAACCTACAGTTCAGTAGTTATAGCCTCCAAATGCTAAGTGTAACAACATCGGAATCTTTTTCATTTCTTTTTCAAAAAATGGATGTCACTGGCAACTTATTACCCATTCCTAATTGCCCTTGAACTAAATGACTGTCTAGGCATTTGAGAAGACAGTTATTGGTCAACAGCGTTTACTGTGGGTCTGGAGTCACATGTAGGACAGCAGATTTTCTTCTCTAAAGGGCATTAGTGAAACAAATGGGACACTTTAATGATAATTGATGGTCACCATTATTGATGCAATATGTTTCAGACACATTTTCCTTTCCACGGTTGCTCATTGTTCTTTGGCAATATTGCCTATCTGTGGCTCCACTTCAGTCACAGAAATATTAAAGCATCATGTCTACATTTTTCACTTTATGACGTGATGCCATTCTGTTCTTGCATTGTTCTCTTTCCATCCTTTTTTCTCTATTATAGCTGCACTTATCCTATCCTATACTGCCTCCATCCTCACCAATTTATAATGTATAATACCCAACACTATAAATTTAAAATCCTTGCACTTTCTTTTCAACCGTGCAAATTTTCTTCACATTCTAAGTTGATCAGGAATAGTCAACACGGTTTTATGAAGGGTCGGTCGTGCCTCACAAAACTTACTGAGTCATTTGAGAAGGTGACCAAACAAGTGGAAGAAGGTAAAGGGGTTCATGTAGTGTATATGGATTTCAGAAACTTCTCCAGCCTTACATTCCCCTCTTCCACATCTGAATGTCCTTCTTCTAACTCCAAACTTTTCACCTCTGCTTTCCCCATTATTGTTGATAACGTATATTGATTGGAACCAGGTGGACCTCATTAACTACGAGAGTCTTGATGAGCGTTGTTAACCTTTGCCAATCTGCAAAGTCTTGGCTGATCAATATAACCAGGAGATTAGAACCTCTTCAGTTCAGGACTGACTCTGTAAATAAAAGGTGATCTGGTGACGGGACACTGGCCCCTGTGCAGTTACTTCACAAAAACATTAATGATGATCACCTAAAATTCTATTTTTAAACACTCCCATTTCCGTCCAAGTCACATTTTCCCTTTCAAAAATGTTGTCTAAATCTATCCCTTTTTGCAAGTTTTTAGTTATCACACGTAATTCTCCCTATAGTCATTTTCCAAATGTCCACCGATGGTGCAGACTGAAAGGGCTTAATGGTCTACTCCTACACCTATTTTCTATGCTTTCCTATTTTCTATGATGTGCCTTAGAACATCTTTTCTAAAAAAAATTAAAAGAACAGCATCAATTCAAGTTGGTTACCACAGATTTGATAAGCATTCATAGCAAACCAGAGATTTTCATGGTGCCTTGTAGTCTGGACAACATAGTGGCATACTTCAAATAATTCCATCTTTACTGCAAGTTGCATACCAAATTAAAATAGTAAGAATTAGAGGTAACCAGTAACATTCAGTGTTAACTATTTTGTGGCATCAATTGTACAGTGGTTCCAGTGATGTCACTGAATCAATTTTCCTCTTGTAAACCATCTGTTTTCAATTATGACATCATTTTCACGAAATATGAAACATACTTCATGGAGTTGAAATCATGTGTGGTATAAAGCAAAAATAAATTTTGTTGACTTTTACTTATTATTATACTATTAAATTCCAAATGTAAAAACAGAATAACAGAGTACGAAATGTTACCCAACACTTAATGTGGAAAAGTCTTGCATGCAACGTTCTTGAGCACTAAACACAAGAATATCATCCATACACATTCATCTGTTCTTTATTCACACATGAATATGCCCAAACTGATCTTTAAATAGCAAGACATTTAGAACTCAATGGAAGTATTTAGGATTGGGTGTGTAAGACACAAAATATCAACAAGAATTCTAAATCGCATGCCAATAAACGTGTTAATGTTTTGACAAACCAGGCAAAACAATCCATTTTAAGTTTATGTTGGCAAATGAATCACGCCTATTCTTTCCTCCTGGTAATCTTTCAATGCAGAAATTCTATGTAAAAGTCTGAGAATGTTAATGAAACTTAAGATATACTGGTTTAATTTGCATTTAAAAATAGAGAATTGATGCTCATTTATTAAATCTGCCAAGATTCCAATCAAATTCTATAACATACAGCGAGTATAGAAGCACTATAAAGCAAAATAGACTGGAGGTATTAAATCAAGTACCAGTTCTTAATAATATTTGTCACTGCTGGCATGACTTAATCTTCTGTTTTAATTCACAAAATTCACAAAAAACCCGATGCAAGAATTCAAGTGAATGTGGAGTAGAGCACATATCTCTGCCACACTTTGACCATTCAACATTACTACCAATATGCAGCCTTTTCTTGAGGCGATTCCTTATCTACTCAATATTTTGTAAGTACAAAACTATCAAAACAAATAGTTTTCTTAACAGCCTCACTGAGGAGACATGTCCTCATCCAACAACTTGCTCAGAAAATTCTGCCTACATTTGACAGCTTTGACAAATCTCACCAGAACAACTAAAAGAGTCCACAGCATTCCAAACAAATAGTCGCTCTCGCAATATTAAAGTATCCTTTAAAAAATTCAATATCTTAATCTGGATCTGCATCCTCATTAAAAACCAAATATTTTTTCTTGGTCCATATCATATCTATGCACCAAATTTAATTAAATGCTGAACAGTACTTCAAAACAACTTTATAAAGTCTCTGTCTCTTCTTCTTCTATTGAAGAAGATAAATGCACATGGGATCCAGAGAAATTTGACAAGTTAGATCCAAATTGGCTTAGTAGTGGGGGTGCACTGGAGGGGTTGTAGAGGTGATTCACCATAACGTTGCCTGGGATGGAGAGGTTTAGCTGTGAAGAGCAGCTGGATAAGCTCAGGTTGTTTTCTTTAGAGCAGAAAAGGCAAAGGGAGGATCTGATTGAGGTGTGTAAGATTATGAGGGGCACTGACAATGTGAACAGAAAGTAGCTGTTCCCCATAATTTTAAGGTGAAAGGCAAGAGGATAAGAGGTGGTTTGGGGAAAATTGTTTTCTCCCACCCAGAGAGTGGTGGGAATCTGGGATGTATTGCTTGTGAGGGGAATTGAAGAGGAAACCTCACAACCTTTAAAAAGTATTTGGATGAGCACCTGAAATATCATAACATTCAGGGCTACGGGGCTAGTGCTGAAGCATGGGACAGGTGTAGATTTAGAGTCAGCGAAGACCTAATGGGCCCAAAGGCTCCTCTTCTGGAGTCTGACATAGGTTGTTAGTGCATATATGTAAATTCAAGAAACGTGATAAATAGTCTTAGTGAATAGCCAGTGTGGATGACCTCATTACAACATGACGTTTTAGTAATAATGGGAAAAAAGGGCACGACTAAGCATCAAATTATCTTGGATACTGCAGAAGGAGAGATACTAAGTAACTCATGCAGTGGCAAATCTAATAAAGTACTGCTCTTGATTTTATACCTACAGTTTAAATAATGTGAATCTGGGTTGGAGAACTTGTGGTGCATTGAGTAGCATTCCAACTTCTGAGCTCTGGGTTAAAGTTCCACTTCAGCACTAGAGTCATAGTGTCATAGAGATGTACAGCATGGAAACAGACCCTTCAGTCCAATTTGTGCATGCCGACCAGATACCCCAACCCAATCTAGTCCCATCTGCCAGCACCTGGCCCATATCCCTCCAAACCCTTCCTATTCATATACCCATCCAGATGCCTTTTAAATGTTGCAATTGTACCAGCCTCCACCACTTCCTCTGGCAGCTCATTCCATACACATACCACCCTCTGCGTGGAAAAAGTTGCCCCTTAGGTCTCTTTTATACCTTTCCCCTCTCACCCTAAACCATGTCCTCTAGTTCTGGAATCCCCCACCCTTGGGAAGAGACTTTACCTATGTATCCTATCCATGCCCCTCATGATTTCATAAACCTCCATTAAGTCACCCCTCAGCCTCTGATGCTCCAGGGAAAGCAACCCCAGCCTATTCAGCCTCTCCCTATAGCTTAAATCTCATTATCTGCCTGTAAAACCTTCAGATACACCTATTGGAAGCAATAAGAGTGTGACAGTCCCCTGGTCAGCCATGTTTGTTGCAGAGTGGTGCTTCTCAAGCATTAGCCTCTGGCAACCAGTGGAGATATATTCCAAGAGCTAACTAGCCAATGAAACAAACTCAAGTACATACTCTGTCTTCCTCATGTGTCACTGGGCATGGGACAAATGAAGGAAGGAACATAGACTGGAATAACAGGAGTATAATTGAAAGATGGAGGGAACATTTCTGTGGATTATCCAAGATGACAGCAGAGCACGGCTTCTGACCCCAGGGTTCATTCACTCCATCCGCTTTGCTTTTTATCTCGTTTTTTGTTTCTTTTCTTTTTAGGTATCTCGTGAAGAGCTTGGTTGCAGCAAAGGCATTAGTGACAGCAAGGTAAGCACAGCATGGACTTGTAGCTGACGCATCAGAAGTGCGTTTGGGTTCCCTGTGGCAACTGCATCCAGCACAGACTTATGAAGGTGGCGGCAAAGGCGATGTTGGGGACAGTACACGACCCCGTGGCATTGGCAAGGTGGGTCCAGAGCAGATGCTTTGTGTTAGTGGAGCTGAGTTTGAGCCGGTGCAGGATGCAGTGATACGATGGATGTCTAGCAGGGAATCATGGTAGCAGCAGCATCACTGGAGGTGAGATGACGCTGAAGAGTGACAATTTTTGATCCATCAGCGCAATGAGGGGTCTCGTGGCTGGCTCCAGACCCACAGCTGAGCATCTAACAAGAAGGACTGTAAAGTTGAGTTTTATTTCTTTGTTTTTCTACCTTTATATTCTATGTTTTGGTTTATTTTTCTGTGTTTTAAGATGGTGCTGGAAAGCGGGCTATTGACAGTCTGATAAACAGAGCTAAGTGGACCCACACCAAATAAATGGTTAAGATCTAAGCTCTGCTGTCCTACCATGTCCAGTTATGAATAGTGGAGGACAAATAAACAACTCGCTGGACGAAGGGGCCCCTACACACATCCCCATCCTCATCAATGGAAGAAGCAGCACATCAGTGAAAAACACAAAGTGAAGCATTTGCAATAATCTTCAGAGAGAATTAAGGAGTGAATAATTATCTTTGTCTCCATTTAAGAATTTTAGCATTTTCTCAATGTGATACCATGAAACAACTGAAGACATTAGATATTGCAAAGACTATGTGGCCTGATAAGATTCCAGCAATAATACTGAAGACTTAACCTCAAGAACTAGTCACACACCGAGCAAACTGTTTCAGTATGGTTACTAAGCTGGTGTCTGACTGACAGTGTATAAAATTGAAACCTAAGGGATAAAAATGTTTGACTGGTTCTGCAGCCAGTAGTGAGGGAGGAGAAAACCGATCTAAATTTGTCCTCACCAAACTACCATTGCAGATTTATCTGTCCATGACAATATTGCTAAGGGTGATGACCACTCAGTCATTTCCAAGCAAAGGTTCCATCTTCACCCTAAGAAAACCAGCCATCAGAATATATATCAGAATATAACACTACCACAGTGTTAAATGGGACTAACTTCAAATAGAAGATGCAATGCAAAAATTTACCTTGGCTCCTTAAGCAACACCTTCCATCTCACAACCTCCACCACCACCTAAAGGATCGAGAGTAACAGATAAATGGGAACACTGTCACCTACAAGTTACCTTCCAAGCCACACACCAGCCTGACTTGAAACTATATGCAGTTTCTTCACTGTCACTAAGTTAAAATCCTGAAATTCTCTCCCTAGTAGGATTATTAGTGCACCTGAACTCCAATGACTGTAGCAGTTCACTAAGTTAGTAAACCACTGTCTTCTCAAGGGCAGTTCGGAATGGGCAATAAATGCTGGTTTAGCGAGCGATGCCCACATTCCCTAAATGATTAAAAATGTGATCAACTTCTTAAGCTGACTGATGCAATCACTACTGCTAGAGATGCCAATTCCTTTATAGCTGGTGCCAGAGTTAAATTAATGTTGTGACAGTTGAAATCCATGCCACAGAGCTTCATCAGCAGCTTTCTTCAAGTACCAACACTTTATTCATAACCACAAAATTTAGGACAAATTATTCCTATCACAGTATTATATATTACTGCAATATATAATATTTGCATGTTTATTAATTCATATAAAATTAATAATAGTAACAATGATATGATTACCAAATAAACATATCTACAGATGATTTATATCAGCAGGATCAAAAGTTGTATATCGATCAATATTTTCTAATGATAGTCTGTGTGACCTTACATAGAAAATCATATGCAAAAAGAAGGCATTTATTATTCCAAATGATAAGCTAAATATGTGCATCTGTTTTTCTTTTATCTGCCAGCCAGAAGAATATTTCAATGCAATGTGCAGAGAACTTGTCAATGTTTTATTAGAAAATAGTAAAATCATGTTGTATTTAGTTCACAGAGAAAATAAAGATATATTAGCACTAAGACAGATATACAAATATACAACATAATTTATTCTCATCAGCTGGTGAAACAGTATAAATAGAAAGCAGATATTCACAATTCCTTTAGCCAATAAGTTGAAAGCATTTTGTGCTAGTAAATTGTTTCCATTACTGTCTGCTAATTGGCATTACATTGTATATAGCACTCATCGTACACCAGCAAGCTTTATCAGTTAGTTAAAAAGGCTTTTTGTAACTAGAAGCAAAAGAATAAGCTGTTTTCAATTTAAACCTTAAGTTTTTTTTAGATGGAAAGAAAATGTTATGTTCTCTCTTACTTCATGGGAGAAACTCTATTTTCTTTCCTGAGATAATATTTTTCATGTTAGGTGATATTTGGCTGGAAGAGCTGCTTTATTGACATGTGCAGTGGCTTTGTCCTCATCCAGTTTCACTGCACTGAGTGCAAATCAGTATCTTTCCCAAACAGGATAAATACAGTTGTAAACTTGCTGCTGTGATCACCTGACCCCAAATTGAGGAAATCTGGGGAAACAAAACTGAATTCACTGAACAGGCAGCACTGGAATTTCCATTTCAAACAAAGAGAGTGCAACCAGGCAATTGAACCAACACCAAAACATTTGGATCTATATTTTAAGATGGATGGAAAGGTTATCTGTAGAGTATTCAGCTTAGAAAGACAATGGAGTGAGACTCAGGAGCACACAAATGAGCAAATTTCAGCAGTTTGTTCAACAGAGCAGGGAAAGAAGGAAATATGGATTGATAACAATAAAACGTGAAATTCTTGCTCCCCCTTTCTCATCTTGTTACTCTCAACCTCTGAAGTCAGTACCCGACAGAAAAGCAATTTGGGAAACAACAATTCACTAAAAACACCAAAATTCTACAAATTTTGGCACTGCTAAAGAAAGAAAAAAATGGAAAAAGGAGAAAAAAAATGCAAATGTCCAGCTAAACAGTCATGAATTTATTGTGTACTCTCTTATGTCAAGGGAGGATGGGAAAAATTTCTGGCGGTAAAGCTGCTCCTTTTGAGGTATTTTAGTTGCTGGAGGTGATTTCCTCGAATTCCAGGAGCAGCAATTACTGTTTTATATGCAGTTGCATTGTTTGGAACTTTGGGAAAAAAAATTCAAAACAGCAGCAGTTTTAAAAGGGAGAAGAACAGACAAAGGAAGCACATGGTGAAGTAATTGCAGGAGAGAGAGAGAAGGAGAACCTGCACAGTTACTGCCTTTGCTGTTTGCATTCATGTATCATGGACATTGGAGTGCATCTGGGAAAATTATCAAACAATGAAATTCACAACTGATCTTGGAGGAAATGTTGGGCAAAGTTCACAGCACAGAATCAGACAAGTTAATCATTGTTTTAAGTGTGGCCTATAGAGAATCTGCAGTAGTGAGTAGAGTAGGTTCTTGCTTGATTATATGTTTTTAGAGATATGTCTCTTGATTAAACTTAAAATATAAGCCATAACTGTTAATTTAACCTGGGGCAATGTTTGTAGAGGAATAAGACTGTTATTTTCTGGGCCTGTAGATTGTTAAGGAGCAAAAATGGCCTTTCATAGAGTGTATGTACATCTTGTCAGATGTGAGAGTTTAAAGAGAGTTTCAGGGCTACTGCGGATTATACTTGCAATAAATGCTGTTGGATGCGAATCTTATCAGATCGAATAGATCAGTCGGAGAGACAGTTAGAAGCAATGAGGAATTTACAACAGCAACAGTATGTGACGGATGGCAGCTATAGGTAGGAGAGAAAATCTCAGATACAAGCACATAGATGGGCTAACTCCAGGAAAGGTAAGAGAGGTAGGCAGCTAGTGCAGGAGTCTTTTGTAGATATACCCATTTCAAACAGATATGCTGTTTTGGAAAATGTAGTGGGTAATGGATTCTCGGGGGAACGTAGCACGACACCCAAATCTCTAGTATTGAGACTGGCTCGAATGCAATGAGGGGTACGTCGGGTTCCAAGAGATCAGTTGTGTTAGGGAATTCTCTAGTCCGAGGTACATCAGAAGTTTTTGCGGCCAACAGTGAAAAAGCAGAATGGTGTGTTGCTTCCCTGGTGCCAGGATCAAGGATGTCTCAGAGGGTGCAGAATGTTCTCACGGGGGAGAGGGGCCAACAAGAGGTCATTGTCCACATCGGAACCAATGACATTGCAAGGTAAAAAGTTGAGATTCTGAAGGGAGATTACAGGGAGTTAGGCAGAAATTTAAAAAGGAGGTCCTCGAGAGTAGTAATATCTGGATTACTCCCAGTGCTACGAGCTACTGAGGGCAGGAATAGGAGGATAGAGCAGATAAATGCATGACTGAGGAGCTGGTGTATGGGAGAAGGATCCACATTTTTGGATCATTGGAATCTCTTTGGGGTAGAAGTGACCTGAACAAGAAGGACGGATTGCACCTAAATTGGAAGCAGACTAATATACTGGCTGGGAAATTTGCGAGAGCTGCTCAGGTGGATTTAAACTAGTAAGGTTGGGGGGAGGGTGTGTGGGGGGGAGGGGGGAGCGGGTGGCGAGGTGGAACCCAGAGAGATAGTGAGGAAAGAGATCAATCTGAGACTGGTACAGTTGAGAACAGAAGTGAGTCAAACAGTCAGGGCAGGCAGGGACAAGGTAGGACAAATAAATTAAATTGCATTTATTTCAATGCAAGGGGCTTAACAGGGAAGGCAGATGAACTCAGGGCATGGTTAGAAACATGGGACTGGGATATCATAGGAATTACAGAATTGCTATGGTCAGGGATGGACAGGACTGGCAAATTAATGTTCCAGGATACAAATGCTACAGGATGGATAGAAAGGAGGACGAGAGGAAGTGGAGTGGTGGGGGGGGCATTTTTGATAAGTTAGCAGTACAGCTATGCTGAGGGAAGATATTCCTGGAAATATATCCAGGGAAGTTATTTGGGTAAAACTGAGAAATAAGAAAGGGATGATCAACTTATTGGGATTGTATTATAGACCCCCTAATAGTCAGAGGGAAATTCAGAAACAAACTTGTAAGGAGATCTCATCTATCTGTAAGAATAATGGGGTGCTTATGGTAGGGAATTTTAATTTCAAACATAGACTGGGACTGTCATAGTGTTAAAGGTTTAGAATGGAGAGGAATTTGTTAAGTGTGTACAAGACAATTTTCTGATTCAGTATGTGGATGTACCTACTAGAGAAGGTGCAGCACCTGACCTACTCTTAGGAAATAAGGCAGGGCAGGTGACTGAGGTGTCAGTGGGGGAGCATTTTGGGGCCAGCAACCAAAATTCTATTAGATTTAAAATAGTGATGGAAAAGGATAGACCAGATCTAAAAGTTGAAGTTCTAAATTGAAGAAAGGCCAATTTTGATGGTATTAGGCAAGAACTTTTGAAAGCTGATTAGGGGGCAGATGTTCGCAGGTAAAGGGATGGCTGGAAAATGGGTAGCCTTCACAAACAAGATAATAACAATCCAGAGAAAGTATATTCCTGTTAGGGTGAAAGGAAAAGCTGGTAGGTATAGGGAATGCTGGATGATGAAGGAAATTGAAGGTTTGGTTAAGAAAAAGAAGGAAGCATATGTAAGGATAGATCGAGTGAATCCAGTATAAAGGCAGTAGGAGTATACTTAAGATGGAAATGAGAAGGGCAAACAGGAGAAATGAGATAGCTTTGGCAAATAAAATTAAGGAGAATCCTAAGAGTTTTTACAAATACATTAAGGACAAAAGGATAACTTGAGAGAGAATAGAGCCTCTCAAAGTTCAGCAAAGTGGCCTTTGTGTGGAGCCGCAGAAAGTGGGAGAGATACAAAATGAATATTTTACATCAGTATTTATTGTGGAAAAGGATATGGAAGATATAGACTGTAGGGAAATAGATGGTGACATCTTGCACAATGTTCATAATACATAGGAGAAAGTGCTGGATGTCTTGAAATGGGTAAAGGTGGATAAATCCCCAGGACCTGATCAGGTGTTCCCGAGAATTCTGTGCGAAGCTACAGAAGTGATTGCTGGGCCTCTTGCTGAGATATTTGTATCAACGATGGGGTGAGGTGCCAGAAGATTGGAAGTTGGCTAACGTGGTGCTACTGTTTAAGAAGGGTGGTAAGGACAAGTCAGGGAACTACAGACCAGTGAGCCTGACGTCAGAGTTGGAGGGAATCCTGAGGGACAGGATGTACATGTATTTGGAAACGCAAGGACTGATTCGGGATAGTCAACATGGCTTTGTGCATGGAAAATCATGTCTCACAAACTTGATTGAGTTTTTTGAGGAAGTAACAAAGAGGATTGATGAGGCCAGAGTGGTAGATGTGATCTATATGGACTTCAGTAAGGCATTCGACAAGGTTTCCCGTGGGAGACTGATTAACCAGGTTAGATCTCAAGGAATACAGGGAGAACTAGCCATTTGGATACAGAACTGGCTCAAAGGGTGGTGGTGGAGGGTTGTTTTTCAGACTGGAGGCCTGTGACCAGTGGAATGCCACAAGGATCGGTGCTGGGTCCTCTCCTTTTTGTCATTTACATAAATGAAATGAATGCGAGCATAAGAGATACAGTTAGTATGTTTGCAGATGACACCAAAATTAGAGGTGTAGTGGACAGCGAAGAGGGTTACCTCAGAATACAACAGGATCTTGACCAAATGGGCAGAGAAGTGGCAGATGGAGTTTAATTCAGATAAATGCAAGGTGCTGCACTTTGGGAAAGCAAATCTTAGCAGGACTTATAAACTTAATGGTGTCCTAGGGAGTGTTGCTAAACAAAGAGATCTTGGAGTGCAGGTTCATAGATCCTTGAAAGTGGAGTCGCAGGTAGATAGGGTAGTGAAGAAGGCGTTTGGCATGCTTTCTTTTATTGGTCAGCGTATTGAGTACAGATTTGAGAGGTCATGTTGCAGCCTAACATTGGTTAGGCACAGTTGGAATATTGTATGCGATACTGGTCTCCTTCCTATCGGAAAGATTAGATTAGATTAGACTTACAGTGTGGAAACAGGCCCTTCGGCCCAACAAGTCCACACCGACCCGCCAAAGCGCAACCTACCCATACCCCTACATTTACCCCTTACCTAACACTATGGGCAATTTAGCTTGGCCAATTCACCTGACCCGCACATCTTTGTGACTGTGGGAGGAAACCGGAGCACCCGGAGGAAACCCACGCAGACACGGGGAGAACGTGCAAACTCCACACAGTCAGTCGCCTGAGTCGGGAATTGAACCCGGATCTACAGGCGCTGTGAGGCAGCAGTGCTAACCACTGTGCCACCGTGCCGCCCATTTTTTAGATGTTGTGAAACTTGAAAGGGTTCAGAAAAGATTTACAAGGATGTTGCCAGGGTTGGAGGATTTGAGCTAAAGGGAAAGGCTGAACAGGCTGGGGCTGTTATCCTTGGAGCATCGGAGACTGAGGGGTGACCTTATTGAGGTTTACAAAATTATGAGGGGCATGGATAGGGTAAATGGACAAAGTCTTTTCCCTGGGGTCCGGGAGTCCAGAACTAGAGGGCATAGGTTTAGGATGAGAGGGGAAAGATACAAAAGAGACCTAAGGGGCAACTTTTTCACAGAGAGGGTGGTATGTGTATGGAATGAGCAGCCAGAGGAAGTGGTGGAGGCTGGTAAAATTGCAACATTTAAGAGGTATTTGGAAGGGTACATGAATAGGAAGGTTACATGAATAGGAATGTTTTGGAGGGATATGGGACGGGTACTGTCAGGTGGGACTTGGCTGTGTTGGGACATCTGGTCGGCATGGATGGGTTGGACTGAAGAGTTTGTTTCCATGCTATACATCTCTATGACTTCAAGAATTTTAAATTGCATTGTTTTATTTCCCTGTTTGTATGAGACACTCTGTCCGCAGCTATTCTCTATCATGTACAAGGTGATGTTCTTCCTGCTCAATGTCCTCATCTTCCTTCTCAGATTGCTCCCCCGTTTCCCACTTAATCAGCATCCCTCATCATCTCTTTGTTGGTTGAAATTATATAGCATTGTTCAATTATGTAGCACTCTCAGTTTGAAATATACTGCCAGAACCCACCAGATCTATCTAAGCAGCAGATTCATATCTTTAACAGGCTTATTGCCTGGTCCACTATGTCATACCATGAAGAATGGGCTGCATTGTATCGGTGCTCCATCTCACTCAGGGGTTGCAAAGAGAAGTTATCAGCCAGGTTTATCATGGGTAGTCCTTGTCTACCAGCGGCTATCCTTGTTAGGCATTTGGACACTTAAACACAAGAACACAAGAGTTCTCAAGGATATAGACATCTTGGTAGCTCATAACGTACCAGTCGCAAAGGTCTAGAAAATAGAATGGAAAATCACAGATCATATGCACACTGATGGAACATAATTCTCTTCTACTGATAAATTCAGTTGGGTTATGATATGGCCTTCTCAACACTGTAACACTGACCTCCAATGGAGAAACGAGATTGTGAGGGAACCAATTGCAAAAGGTTTGATGCAGCTGTCAGCAAATAGGATAGGCTGGTCACCACTCCTTCAGGTAACAGATGCCCCTTCAGCAGTTGACATGGTTCAGTAAGCACATTCCTGGGACATCTTACATCTGCGCCCATACTGCATCTTGCTCATCCCGAGAAAATGGCTTTGAGAACAATAGACTCTGACCTACAGTGTCTTCTGTGCACCCTAAGGGACCCATTAGCTGCAACTTCTTCATTTGGAGGCTGTTTTGTATCCACTAGTGGTTATACTGTTGCTGGGCTTGCAAGCCCATCTGTTCTTCCTCCTTTTCTCTGCAACTTTGCTGCATCACAACAACAGCAAAAGTAACCTTTGCTTCTGGTGGGATCCATCAGTCATACTTGCTATGAACCTAGTGGAGACCAAAGGAAACTGAAAACATCATTATCAATTTGAGCAGTCAGCATTCACTACTCTTCACTGCACTACACAATGACTTTGCAGACTCCTTCATCCAGTGGGTCATAGGCCACTCTGACAAAGACAGTCATGCATCAACTCATTTTGGTACTTTGACACTGCATCTTATTCCAATGAATTCACCACTAATCATGTGGCAAAAAGGTATAGGAGCATTCACGTGCTACATGAGGACTTAAATTTTTTCCACCTACCTTCATATCACCCTCAGAAGACATCATGGCGTACAAGAAAATCTTATATTTACAAATCAGGTTAACAGGGAATTAGCTCTGTGTCGCTGTGCACCCTTGGAAAACATGTTTTATTACCTGTAGTTGCCACTTTTAAGGTCACTTCTGCTTTACAGGCATGTCTATCTTCAATTTGCAGGAGCCAAATACATGGTTAACATTGCTTGTGACCAGCATTTACACCCCATGCATGTACACAGCATGCATTTCTCATGCACAATGAAATGATTACAAATGATTTAAACATGCACCTTGCAAGTGCAAAATTTCCCCCAGAAGGCAACACAAATTATGCTGGACACAATAGATGCAAGGTTCAACTTTGTCATGAGATTTCCCCTCTACAAAACCCAAATTTCCATGGTCCTTTCTACCCAGCACTCCCCGGACAGCTCTTCGCCACTGAACACCCCACGTTTCCACCCATCATCTCGAACTACAACTCAACTCTCATCCTTACCCCCGAACCCTAAAACCAACATTTGGCCATGACCCACCATTGAGTTGTACAGTCCCTTATAAAGGCCAATCACAATACTGACCGCTAATCATTCTTATCCGGCCCTTGTAACATTCCATAGCCTCCCACTGCATTACCAGCTCCTCTCTTATATATCAAATATGCCTTCACTGTTGTACCAATCACATCCCAAGCCACTGCCTACAATCCCTGTTTTGAGTCCTCACCATCTCCCTACTACAATAATGACTCCAGGTACCCTAACCTGACATCTATTCCACTTACACCCAGGCTTGATCTTGTTCCACAGACTTGGACAGGCAGCCCAAATGATGAATGACCAGACTCCTGACTGATCACAGTGCATCTCTGAACTGGTATATATTAATTACTTGACTAATTGCACTGGACCTGCAGGATTGAAGATCGCCCACTCCCTGGAGTTTAGTGATCCAGACCCCCTGATCCATACCACCCTATGGATATCCAACCATGCTCAGGCCCTTGGATTGTTCAGGGATGCTGTCCTTGCACTGGGGCCCCTCTAAATAATAGCAGCTCCCCATTCACATGACTGGACTACTGCCCTAGATGTTGAGAAGTGGCCATTTGGTTGATGCAAATATAGTAAGTGCTGATGTATCAACTTCCAGTACATGCTGTCTGTGTGAGATTGATGTAGCACTGTGCCACCAGCAACATGTCCACCCGCATGACAGATAACTTGCTGACCAGCACGACAAGCTGCCTGACTTTGTCTCTGCACTTAGCAGCAAAGCAAGACAGAACTCTTGTGGAGTCTTTAAACTGTGCTGAAGGGGCAAAGAGCAAAAAGGCCAGTCAGAGAAGCTGTTAGCATTCTGGAAGATACTAAGTGCATCAGGTGAATTGGCCATGCTAAATTGCCCGTAGTGTTAGGTAAGGGGTAAATGTAGGGGTATGGGTGGGTTGCGCTTCGGCGGGTCGGTGTGGACTTGTTGGGTCGAAGGGCCTGTTTCCACGCTGTAAGTAATCTAATCTAATTTGTCCTGAATGACATCTGCGAATTACATATTATTCACATAATTCATTCTTTGCATTAAAATTTAATGTAATTAATTTGCTAATGAGATTCAAAAGCTTACATATGTACCTGCCTATCAACATCATCGCCTGAAGGTATGTATATGATAGGAAAGATTAAAAATAACTTATTGTCTCAAGAAGTCTACAACCTAAGGATACATACACTTTCACAAAACTAGGTTGGATCTAGAGTCTGTGACAAATAGCCAGTCCCACATTTTAATTGAGTGATGTAATCATGTTATTCCAATTAGCATAATTAATGAACTTATTTCTTCACTGACAAAGCAATTTTTTTTAAGATTCATCGATCAAAATGTGGACATAAATTTTTCTACTTAGCTTAATTAGCCTATAAAATTTGTTTTAGCAGTGAGTACTTTTCAAAAACACTTAATCAGACATAAAGCGCATTGGGATATGCAGTGTTCATGAAGAGGGCACTATTAATTTCTTTTTAATGCCAAATATTATGCTGGAAGCATTCTATAGTCAGGCCTATCATTGTGATTCATGATCATCTTTGTTTTT
The DNA here is from genome assembly GCF_020745735.1 of Hemiscyllium ocellatum. Taxonomy (NCBI): domain Eukaryota; kingdom Metazoa; phylum Chordata; class Chondrichthyes; order Orectolobiformes; family Hemiscylliidae; genus Hemiscyllium; species Hemiscyllium ocellatum. The sequence goes on from NC_083401.1 coordinate 144,883,015, forward strand.
TTCCCAAAAAGTAACAGTTCTCTACACACTTACTAATAGATGTCATATTTTGCATCTTACTTCTAATCTGTCAACGGTCAAAACAAAGTTATTTAGTCAACGCTCATTATATATTTTTAGAAGAAATTTAAGCTCACATCAAAAAAAGACAATACTTTAATAATTTTGTCACAGTGATTATGAATTAAAGAACAAAGAATTTCAATACCTAATGTATATATAAATTGTTGACTCTACAAAATTATATCAAAATCTATTTGCTCCTTTTACTGTGCATTTTATATTTCTTGATTGTCAACTGGCATAAGCCTTCTGTACCATAAAATTGTATATGTTAATTAAATCAATTCATAATTCATTTGTAATTATTTTTAGATTTTTTCTGTTTCCTTTCATTTGTTTTATATGGGTTATACTTGATTACAGATTTGTCTATTCCTTAATCAGAATAGTCTTGTTTTGTTTCTTTATTCCCCTCTTATTCATGTTTTCCATAGATTTTCATTATAAAAGTCCATTCTGCACATTTGCTTTAATTTCAAACATTGTATGTGTTTGCTCTGAAATTAACTTAGGATGTTCCCCACCTATCTAATTTCATTATTTATTTTTCTTCACCTTTCCTCCTCTGATAGAGGAATCGCTTGGAATCCAACAAGATGTAGAAGGGAGAAAAGATTAATGCCAAAGGAAGACAACAGAAGAGTTTAAAATGGTAAGGGCAACATTGATAGAGGTAAATGCAAAACAAATTAAACAGAGTTGGAGTGGGGAGAAAGGCAACAGAAGTGAAAAGAACACAGAATAGTCAAAACCATAAGGGGATAAAGTAACAACAATAATAAAAGGAACACCAAATCATTTGAAGAAGCAAGAAATATCACACAAATTTCAAGGGAAAGTAAGAAAGAAATGGCAAACAAATGCAAACAACACAAAACTGGAGACAGAAGAGACATGAAATACATCATACTTTAGATCTGCAAAACAAAATACATGGGCATGTATATGTCACAGAAGTATAACAGCTGATGCTTCACTTACTCCAACTGGAATACTATTTTACATAAGAATTTTCCCTTCCTGAAATGCAAGGGAGGTATGAGAAATTCAGATCAAAATTAACCAACACTTCTTCATTTTACCTTATTGATGCTAAATTTTCCATGCAAGTATTTAAAACATAAATCATTGATGTTATTATGCAATGTATGACATATAATTGCAGTCAGAGTAAACTTTTAAACAGCCTCCAAATAAAATATTGCAGATGCTGGAAACCTGAATTAAAACCAGAAAATGCTGGAGAAACTTAGCAGGCACAGTAGCATCCAGGCAAAAGATGGTGGGGGATGGAGAGAGAGAGAGAGAAAGAAAGAGAGAGAGAGAGAGAGAGAGAAAGCAAAACATACACAGTTAACACCTCTTATGGCTCTTCTTCAGAACTGGAACTTTAAAGAATTTACTATAACATTAATAATAACTTTTCTTTTAAACTTTTGTTACATTGACACCTCTGAACTTCATTTATTAATATAATTAAATATCTACTGTTTCAAACAAACTATATTTAATGTATATAGTCACTGAGGCTACAGTTAGATGTTAATAGCTAAATATTCTCAACAACAAATAAGATTGTACAGGTACTCCAAGTCTCTACATAAATAATGCATTTTGTCTGACTGGCATATATGTTCATATAAACTACATAGTACATTTCATGTATAAGAATTGCTTTACAACATTATTAACTCATGACCAGTTTCACTGAATTAATTTTGCAATTAGGTTTCCTATCCTTATTACTATGGACACTAACTTAGTATTCTGTTATTTGTAAAAACTCAAAATAGTAAAAAGTAAATGTAATTGAAAATAATGTTCAGCTATGACATGCCCACCGCAAATTGGACAGCAAAAATGTGCATACAAACTGTTAAAATGCTGTATTTGAATTCAAATCCACACATATGCAAATTACCGGGTATGTCAAAATATATTTGATTACAGCAAGCTTCAAAGTCTTATTGCAAAACAAAAATGTCAGCTGTACCAAGGGACATGCTATTCAAACGGGAATTGGAAAAATTCCAAAGTTTCTCGTAAATTATCCTTTTGTATGAGAAGTACTATATAAATAAAAATGTTAGGGAAAAAAATACTAGCGACTGATCACTGTGAAACATTAAAATTAGCCACTCAGGAAATTAAGTCATGAGCATATTCATACTCGAGCAACACACAAGCAACAAATGCAGGATAGACTGATTTACCTGGAAGAGTGAGATTCTTGCAAAAACAAAGGGCGTGCTGAGGCCTGGATTTTGAAGATGGCAACAAAGTGACCCACATCTGTTGTTGTGTTTAAAGATCTAGAGAACTTCATGGCACAGATTTCACCTTTCCAAATGTAAGTTTCATTCTTTCACCCATTATGACAATTTCTGACATCTGGCAATTAGGATATAACTGGGAATTAACAAGTAGACTTTATCTTTCATGTTTTAAAGGTTACTGAAAGCAAGATAAAGATTGAAATGTATGTGTGCAATTAAAGTATAAAACAAAGAATTATTTTATTATTCTCTGTAATTAATCATAGAACAAAGATGTTTCTTATTACACAAAATAAAATTAGGGCCAGAAAAGTTGTTCTATAGTTATGACATAGTGTATCATTAAAAGTTACAGACAGTGAGAATAAATGGAGATATTGGAAGTTCACATCAATTCAGTGATTTCTAAATGTCTTCAATCTGCGAGGACATCAATAGCACACATACCAAAACTGCAGGGAATCACAGAAACAGGTGGATGTTGAGCGACAAAGAGTAAACGAAGTTGGAGTTGGTTGAAGTGAGAACATCAGCAAAAAACTTGATTTTGGTTGGTCTTTGAAAGTTGAAAAGACACCAAGTGGATCGGTTTCGGACAACATTACAGTGGTTCAAGGAGGGCTGAAGGTCACTTCTTATTGAAGGAATGGAGGTGCCAAAACAGATGAATATCTTCTGGATTCTAAAGTTGGAGGGAATATTTGAGATGGTATGGCACGAAGCCATTAACTAATTAGAACAGATCTAAAAGATGATTAAATGTATCCTTTATTTTATTGCAAGTAACCACCGCCTTGATGGAGTTGGTTCAAGGTGATCAAGTGCTAGAGCATTTCTCAGCTGCTGGCTTTGAAACAAGTTAAAGTATGCATGCAGCAGACACCTGGTTATGGGTACTGTTTTCTGAAGCTGATCACACACTCCTGCCATAGCATCAAATCCTCAAACTGATTTATGCTGACATTTTTACGTTGATACTCAGCTGAAATTCTTCCACTTCAACGCAAGGATCATAGCACAATAACAACCTTTTCATGTGCTCTTCAATGCAAGCCTAAAGCATACCATCAGAGATGCGGTGGACATGTCCTAAAACCTCTGAGGATTCGGTCAAACTACAAATAAAAGGTTGTATGTAATTACAATGACGAGGTAATTTCCCCCTAAATTATCACTCATAGAGGGTATGGGGAGTTGCTCAAGTGTAACACAGGTTCTGTCATTTTCAGGTAGAATTTGTCAAAAGATAATACATTAGGTAAACGCGCACCTGGAAACCTTCGACAGGAACGTGTTTCCCACATTACTTCAACATTCAAAGGAAACGCAATCCTTCTTATGGAGACTGCGGAATGTTATTGATACAAGATAACTTTCGCGGGGAAATCTTTGCAGCGACTGTGAAGATTTCCGGAACCGCCTCAGCCAAGACCGACTCGAAAAATGGCGCCAAAGTGAGCGTATGGTGCTGGGGGAACTCAAAGTTTCACTTACTGTATTTCAAAATAAAATCAGAACCAATATGTCCGGGACTTCATCTCCATGGTCACTGTGTTGTGCAACCTTTTTGCGCATTTTATTTGTATGAGTTTGCGTTAGGCGAGTGTAAGATGTTTCCTCGGTTGTTTCTCAGATGAATGCTGACTGACTGCAGCGACCCGAACAGAGAAGGATGCTGTGTTAGGTGCAATTTCGCTATGTGTGGAAACTTAAAAACAGCTTTACTGAGATAACAAAACATTTGCAATTCTCTTCCTTGCCACTAACACATATAAATTATCTTGTGAATCCATAAATGAAACGCAGTAAGGCACTTCTCCATCTATTAGGAAAAGTGAAGACTGCAGACGCTGGAGATCAGAGCTGAAAATTGTGTTGCTGGAAAAGCGCAGCAGGTCGGGCAGCATCCATTGAGCAGGCGAATAGACGTTTCTCCATCTATGGAACGCATGGCCTGTGAAGGTATTTAATTCCCAGGTACTCAACAGACCATTTTGATGCCGCTTTACTCGAAGGTGGAATCCAATACCAACAATTCATTTTCCTGCAGTTATAAAGTTGGAGCATATCTGCAAGTAGTACCGAAATGTAATAACTGCTATGCAGAGCTTAAACACAGCGATGGGGGAATAAAGGAAGACGTGCATTCCTATAGCCCCTCTCACGATCTCAGGATATTGCGGAGCTTTACAAACACAAAGAACTGTTTATGAAAGTGCAGTCACTATTGTGCTGTAGGAAAACACAGCAGCCTTTTTTTTATATGAGCACTCATGAGATGTTAGCAGCACTTTCTGGGCCAGCATTTAATGCCCATCCCTAATTGCCCTTGAGAAGATGGTGGTGAGCTATCTTCTTGAACTGCTGCAGTCCATTTGACCCACAATGCCGTAAGGGAAGGAGTTCCAAGATTATGTCCACGATAATGCGTTGCAAACACGATGTGATAATGGCCAGATAATCTGTTTTTGTGAAGAGTTTTGGTTGACAGAACACCAGAGTAACTCGTCTATTTTTTTTAAACTAGAGTTTCGAGATCTTTTACATGTAACTAAGAAGGAAGATGGTTTAAAATCTCCTCTGAAAGACAGCAACTCTCACAATACAACATTGTGACAAAACTGCGCTAGAACATCAACTTTTTAATTTGCGTTCAAATCCGATAATGAAACATAAATTGCTGGAGAAACACAGGAGGTCTGACAGCATCTATGGAGAGAATACAAAGTTAATGTTTCTCGCCCAGTGACCTTTCTAGTTCTTTGAAGAAGGGTCACTGTACCCGAAGCATCGACTCTGCTTTCTGTCGTCAGATACTGCCAGACTTGTCTAATTTCTCCAGAAATTTCTGGTTTTGTTTCAGATTTCCAGCATTAGCATGATTCTTGAGTCAACACCCTGCTGATTCATTTTTGTACTACCAGATAAGGCAAAGTTAACACAAACAATGTACAATAACATGGCAACTATGAACATATTGAGTGGACAAACTGGAATTTTGATGTTTACCTCACCCATGCTGAGAGGGGAACTTGTTGATAAAAGCACTTCTGATATAAGTTGTGAATTGAAATGTCAAAAATAGAATATTCTCATTCCTGGTAACACGAAATTGTTACGTTTTTATGCGTGGTCTTATGAAGAAAGCAAAATATTTTTATCAACTATTCCTGTATCTTGCCAATTTGTTGATCATTTTTATTTTCCATCAGATTTGTATCTCCATCGATTCTCGTTAAGGTTTTAATTCCCTCCTTACCTAACCATACAGAAACGAATTTCTCGTGGATTCTATATCTATCATTGAGTCAAACGTTTAGCAATGTGCGTTATCATAAGGTTGAGAGCTTAATTGATGTCAAAATATTGAAATGCTTGCGAAATGCGTTTCCGCAATACTCAAATACTCATTGTTGTCCAGTTCAATGTAAGGTGAAATTTACAGTGATGTGCATCAAATTACTTCTATTTATCTGTATGGTGGAAAGGTACTGGAGAACTGAACTGAACAGCGATGCTGTTTACATGTACGTCTCACAGAAGGTGCAATGCAATGTACTTGAGAAATTCTATAGCCACAAAAAATAACACATATGAAGCTGTGCAGCCTATTTCAAAATAATTGTTTCAAATGTACCAACTTGCCTGATGTTTGCCCAACTATAGAGGCACGTGTACCCCCGCGCTACTCTTCTCGATGTTCGTATAAATAAAATGACCGCGACATGCTGGATGTTTATCTTGCCTAATGAGGGATAATTATATAAATTGTTTCAGTGACAGAATATAAAAAGCGTATTATTCTAACAAGTTGAAAACATTATTTTTCAGGCAGGATATCATTTCGTGTACTTTGAAACGTCTGGTGGTCAAGCTGCACTGTAAACCTGTGTATCGAGTTGTAATTGTCATCCCATATTGAGCTATCAGAATTAATATGAAATTATATTCTATTTACTTGGGTATTTTCCAAAATGGTTTTGTGTTAAACATTGATATGCCTTCGCCAGACAAAGCCACAAGTCTAAAACAATAAGCCAATTCCATTGGTGAATCAGCATGGATATTATTTCGAATTAAATATTTAAAGGCCAGCATACTACTTTATCAGAGAACTGAAACAAATGAGAAATAATATTTTAGAGCTTTAAAAAAATGTATTTTGTAAAGAAAACGTAAACTACGGATAATTGCTGTCCAACTCCAGTTGATGTGATTTATGTAAGTATGTATCTTTGTGCTATAAACAAAAAAAAAGCTCAGATCTGAGAAGGGCAAACTATTTCCCCTCATTTTCAGAAGTTTTTTTAAGTTTATGCTTTGGAGTACATTGAAATGATATTGCAAGTGACTTACCCCAGATTTTAGATCGATACTTACGTTCATTAGGGTGCGTCCTAGGAATTAGACGAAAATGTTCAATTCCACGGACCAGAGATTGTTGCTTTCGAACCATTGTTAGAAAGGCCCCGACAGCGTCAGCATCGTTTGGGATAAATATCGTACATACCGAAGACCGAGAATTCGAAATTACCGATCTGATAGCTGCCTCAGTTTTACTAAATTAAATCTCCTTCCAGTTCCTGAATTAAACATGCCTCCGCTCCGCGCAATGCACGCCGTATTGTCTTCGCTATTCCGTTTCCACAATTATTAAAGAAGGTGGGTGCCGAACTACATTAGTATCAGTTACTGAAAGTTTTATTTTCTTTCTACATTTACACCATTTTTCAAAACCTGAATAGCTGTATGTGTACAATTGAGTGTGATTAGGTTGGAAGTGCCTCTCGATAAAAACAAAACCAAAAAAAATCAATCTACCTTGGCGCTTTCCAAAATAAAATCAATCAATGATGACAGTAATACTGCTGGAACGGGAACAATATTCTTACCAGTCTATAAAAGTTACTCTGCCGAATTTAAACTGGAGCAGCTTGCTACAGTCTCAATTCTCTAGTCTGAAATGTTTCATGGAAAGCTCCTTCAGTTCGATTAGGAAATGCACACTTTGCATCAAAGCCCACAAAAAAGATATGCCGGTACCTCATATTCTAAAACAGAACAGCCAGCATATATTTTATTAACTTTTTTAAAATTACAAAAATTAAACGACTCGTGCGATTAAAATATCAGATCTTCGAAGTTCAGGTATAAGCGCAATCAAGTGTTCAACAAAAGCTCATGCACTACCTCTTCCCTTGATTACTTCAGCTCGAGTAACCTGTAACAAATCATAACATCAATCCATTTATTAACATATCATTCTAACATGATAATGCGTTTCGTTTGCACTGAATTGGCGTAAAATCCCAAACCTGATCATTGCAAGCAAAGTTTTTTCATGAAGAAAATATAATTAGATATTCACATTATGTTAATAGCGACCCAAGTTATGTGAGACATCCCCACCTTATGTGTTTATCTGTAAAGTACAAAGAGGGGTTGCTTGTTATTCTACGTGGAACAGAAGTAGCTTCCAACAGTTCTGGATTCACAGACTTTATTAGTCTGTCAGAAAGAGAGTTTGCATTCAAATAAAGTAAATCGCTGCTCCACAGCATGCTGTTCATAAGATTTACATGAATTTCCATAAGTTCATGGTCCATCCCAATTAACGTTCTTAGAGAAAACGACAATTGTGTAAATATACACAGTGGACTGAGCGACAGTGCGCACACATTCAGCTGCCAACGTAGTAACACAAAATGAATGTATATCTACTGAAACTTGTCAAATGTAAAAGAATATAAAGTTTCATTTGAATTATGGAAGGCAGGACATTAATAACTTCTAGCTCCATCCTTGTTTGAAGATCATGTTTTGAGTAGTTGGTATGGTAATTAAGAATTTCGTGAGACGTCGGGTCACCTCGTCCCTCGGAGAGTCCTATCAGAAATTCTTTTCAAGTGTCCTTTGCGTCGCCAAAGATGACAACACAGCAAATCGATAACTCCTTCAAATGAAAGGATTTGATCGCTACCCCTCGAGGCTACACATCTCACATTCCCAGCCTTTTCTGAAGTTGGCGGATTCCTCTGCACTTTCTCCCTGTGAAAGAAGTGCTTCTGGAGTCTCCTGATGAAGGTAAATCCTCAATTAACAGAAAATGTGCAATATTTGCGGTTCTCTAGAGTCCTCTTTTGTTTTTTTTAATTATGCAATGTGGCGCGTAGCCAATGATGCTGAGCATCCTTGTTAGGTGTGCGGTTCAAAAGGGTGCTGGAAACAATGTAGACAATCAGGAATAATTCGACTTTAAAACATTAATGAATTATAATGTGTACGGATGGACTTGACAGGCTCGGGTTTCCGTTATGTAAACCGAGGGCGTTCCGGAAGAATAATTTTGAACCTGAGCTTTATTGTCCAGTTTGAAATGATTTACTGCACGGCAGGAGCAAATGTGTATCTGAAGAACCCTCTCTTGCTTTATTTCTGTGTTCAAAAATCAAAAGCAGCATTTAGGTAGGGTACTGGAGTTTGATGCGCGACGGTTTATTCAGACAACATTGGCGGGGTTATAGTGGTGCACCACCGTCTTAGCTACAATGATTATTCTATTGGATTTTAATGGAATTTGCTCCAGAATTTGAAATGTCCATCAATGTAAAACCGTGATACCCATGAAAATGCATGCGGATTTAACTTCAGTATGGACCTTAATCCCAGAAAGTTACTATTTTCCGCAATTTATGTTTAACAATTAGCGAGGCGTCTCTTAGTTAACATAATATATCCATAAATATAAGCGTATTTAACTCAGGCGGGGTTTGTGAGGTGGGGAGGGGGCCAGTTGTAGGAGGGGGAACCCTCTGGCTTAGCAGCATTTCCAGTAGTACGTAGCCTGAAGACCCTTTATTTCGGCGATTTCTGGTGTTATACATCTTGTAAAGAGGCAGTGGTCCACGTCTGAAAAGGGTACATAAAGCGCCACTACTTTACTGGCCCTAATTATGTTGGGATGTCTAGCTTTACCAGAAATCCCCTTTCCTCCAGCGGCCTGTCTAATGTTTTATCCCCTGGTGATTAAAGGCATTAATTAGTTGCTTAATGGGGGTATGACTAAAAATGTAAAAGAAGGATTAAAGCAGCGAAACGTATGTATAGCTCCTTCGACACACTCGAGACCCGAATAAGAAGCATTCTGTATCTTATGTTTCTCTGTGGTACATTTGCATTTTACAACAGATGCTCACTTAAGCTGCACAGGCGAATCGAATGAAACCCGTATGGCAGAATGGCGGGATAGCTGGTCAGTGAGAAATCAAGAAAAAAAACAAGATTGTAAACTTGCTTTAACTAAGCAATGGTAATTAAGTTGATTCATTTTGTTCCTTTTTCGCTTTTTATCAAAGATGCTTCAACAATATCTGTTATTCGCTTTGTTTTGTTGGTAAGCAATCCAAACATCCTCGCTATCAATAGGACGTCCTTCATTACATCTGCGCTGTTCCAGGAAAGATGCAATGATACAGTGAACCGCTCTTTTTTCCGATCTATAATCCTGTTGGAAAATACTAATGAGAATTAAAAGCCTCTGAACTTTTGCAAAAATTCGTTCATTAGACAAACCAGGAAAAGCAAATTTTTATTCCGATCGCTCACCACCACCACCCCCCACCCCCACCCTCAACACACACTCACGCACTCATATATCCTTTCCTTTGTAATGTGCAGACTAATTGCGACATTGCACACTCAGGTCTGGATATTTATAAGAAGTGATCGTTCTCAAAGCAAATTTCTGTCCATCTGCTTCCAGCTGTCGAAAGAAAATTGTACCTGGCCAATTGCGTACTTTTTTTTCCAAATCCTAATGTTGAGATTGTCAATCATTTGTATTTACTGACAGACTAAAGTCAGCATGCATAGCATCCAGGTAAAAAATAACCTACGTGGCAAGAGAGATAAAGACGAACTTCTCCCAGAGTTTCTGCTATTGGCCTTCCAAAAGAACATACACTGTAATTCATTCCAATGTTATATTTATTTTAGGTGGTATCATTCTAACTGTTAACATGGCTACGGACACTGAGTGAAATTGCAACATATAAATCACACTACACCAACCGCATTTAGATATCTGTGTGGTGCAGAACAAGATTGGGGGCCGGGATGAGGTGGATTATTCAGAAGCAAACAGAGGCGACATTTTAAAACAAAACCCAATGTACCAGCATACGTGGTGTTTCATGTTAATTACTATTAATCAAAACCGCTGGATTCATCCCTCTCTGCCGCTTTTGTACCTATAGAAACTTTGATTCTCAAACGCATGTAATTGTCTGTGAAGTGTGTGTGAAAGGGTTTGTCTTGTTTGTTTACTGCACCTTTCTTTAAAAGTGGAATGTAATGACACCGGAGCGCTCTGCTGTTTTGGGGAGTTTAAGTCTAAACTCCCACAGGCTCGCCAAAGACTCAGTTTCCCACTCCCTCTCCCTCTCCCTTCCTGTGATATATTGGAATCTTTCCTGACGTCACGTCTTTCCAAAATAGACAGAGAAACAGATCCTAAAGAATCTCGATAGAGAGAGCGAGAAACCTAAGCGGATCAAGCGGAAGCGTTAGTTGATTTTATGTTGTATAATCTTTCAAGCTTGCATCTGCCGTCTGCAGGACTGTTACAAAACAGAGAACCCCACGCACCAAAATCCGAAGCCCTCAGCTTCTGTCTGGTAAGTCGAGTCGCCCTTCATCAGATGTGAGATAATGCAAGTCTGAGAATTCGTTCCACTTTCCCGGCGCCCCGTGTGTATGATTTGTAACTCCGATCACCATTTTACTGCTCGCTACATATCCTCGCACAGTCAAGTCGGTGATTAGTTCTACGGGTTCACTTTGCGGCGGCTCCTGCCCTCTGACAGCAACAGTATAGGACAGGAAGGGGTGGCGGGAAAGGAAGAGTCTAGTTTTAAGAAAGATGGGTCTTTCTGTTAACAACTGCCCTGTCCCCCAGTGGCTGCTGTCGGTAAGATTCTGCGACTTTTTTCTTCTTTCTCCCGGTCATGTTGTTTTAGTAAAGAAAGTACGAACTTTGGGAAATTGTCACAGATCCCCTGTGAACTCACAGACCAACATCAGTCGGGCGGTCACGGTGGACAGGCCTGCCTTGTCTTTTCGCAGCGAAGTGTAACGTGGGCCAGGTTATTTCAATATTAACTGCACCTCTGAAATCCGGCCACCTTCGAAGTCGTTTGCGGGCTATGTTTGCTGATCAAGAAACGATGGGTTTGCAAGGTTGTTTGTGCGCGATAGCTGCGAAATGCACTTTCATAAAGTCATATCATTAGTCCACTGCATTGCTTATGATCAACTCTTAATTTTTATTAAGACAGTCTTAGCCATTACAATTGATCTTAAAAATGTCGTTATTGGCTGGAGTTAATAAATAGCATGCTATCCTAACCTTTGCTCTCACCTGATTTCACTTACGAGTTTTAAACCTGACAAATCATTACCCAATAATGCAACCAAACGCCGAAAAGCCCAGTCAATTGGTTAAACTGTCATTTGCAATCATTCTTTGCACATAGTAGGACACGAGATCAGGATTTGCAAAGCCGCCAATTCTCTAACCTCAGGACCGGCCGTGATGCGTTTGTTGTTGAATTCAGAAAAATGAAAACACGAAGGCTTTAAAAAAAAGGCACACGCCAACCTGAGGTCTCGCACCAAAGCTTATTCAGATTCAAATAGTGCGGGGATAATCACATTTGTACAGTTAATGCAAGGAGAAATGTTGTAAGTTAATATATTGCAGATGATTATGGCGACCCGGGCTTTTTTTTTAAAAAGTGCTTGACCCATTAAGGTGCGCATTTAGCTGTGATTAACGAGCGAGAGAAATGCAATTGTATTTGTGGTTCAGAAAACCCAGATTTGTCGTCTTAATGGCTGGACCTTACCAAAGTGAGATGTTATTGTTTGTAATGATAGTTGGAGTAACACTAGGCTTTTCAGTAATTGGAAAATATGTGGAGACAGTTACATTTTGTTCTGCCACGTAAGATGCTATTTATAATAATTGTGCCTCTTGTCATGACCGTATATATCAATGGTGTTTACTATTTTATCAAATTGTGTTTGGTGTATAACACAGTTTGCACAGTCAGAGCTAATTTATTGAGTCTCTCGGGCGACAGTAATTACTAAGCTCGAATTTAACTTATTAAAACAGAAATAATTGAGTATAAATGCGTCGAATTTCACTGAAAATATAACAGAAGACCATATTACCTTTCATTTTGGTGCTCTTGTCAAAATATTTGGCAAAATTATTCCTACACGGCAACGTAGCAAAGCCAGCACTGTTGCAAGGGAGAGAGTTTAGATCCAGATAGATTTGAAAAGCAGCAAAAAAAACGATTACCATGATGATGACATGCAAATTTTTTAAAAAATTATCATAAGCAAACATTTGAAGCCATGGGCTAATAAAATCCCATCTGCGTTACTTCATATCGAGTTAGTCCACCGCTCTGATAATGAATTTTGTAATATCCCACCGACAGACATCTCAATCAGACACTAATCCTGTGATTTTACTGCGGAATCACTAAATATCCAGCAGGCAAACTGTCGCACTTTGGCACTTGTGGCCGCCGTGCCTGCGCCTATAGTTTAGAAAACAAGAAACAGATTAAATCGTGTGAAATCGCTCGGATTTGGGATGAGATTGATCACGGGACGTCGGCTGCCAAGAACTCGCGTTTCCTGCGGAAAGTGCTATAAAATTGATGTTCTCTGGTACATTTTTAGTCCAGTTCAAGGTTAGACATAGATCAGCAATGCAATTTTGCAACGCACACAGACAAAATAACAAATACAGACTTAAGATCAGATCTTCAATTCGTACACCCTATCTATTAAGTAAAACTATGTTGATTGTTGTATTTTTTAATGAAATGCGTATTAGAAATACGTAAAACGGATCGAACAAAGGACGCTGTCTGTGCATTGTCTGATATTTTGGAAATTCAAATGGCCACATTCTTTATAAACCAATTGCTGATGAAGTAGGGAAATAAATGCAATGTTACCTATCTAGGGCTTTTGGTTTGATTCTGAACCTGGGTGTTAGTTTCCTTTTGCTTGCTTTGATTGTCCCTTTTCATATCCAGACCTTGAATTTTCAGATTGCTGAATTATTACTATTGTAGAATGTTTGCTTCCGTGTATGACAGAACTACATTGATTCTGACAGGAATCCTTGTGCAACTCTCTACAGGTAAACCATTGACCGACGGTGTAATGGATTCTAACTGCCGTAAACACTGCGTCGAATTATGTGAGTAAAGACTATTTTTCCCCCAGCTAAAAGATGTAGTCGGTTAATACTTTTGTCGAAACTTTAACCTATAACTGACACGTCGTGAAGATGAGTTAGTTATATTTGATACCGGTGTTGAGCCACTAGAACCTATTTCTCCGTGATTCACCGTCTAACACTACAATCCACAAAAAAACTTCTCACTTTAGTAATTGTCAGCAAAAGATATTTTTGAAGCAAATCTCATCTCTCATTAAGGACGCTCGTGTCCCCGAATGAAGACATAAATATCGATACAATTCTTAATGGAAATAACAAAAAAAAAGCCTTTTGATAAATGCAACATTATAAAAATAGCAAATGCATACTTTTGGAATAAATGTCGGCAAGTTGCTTTACAGTACATAGATTTAAGAGTTGGCTTTGTGAAATTCTACAAGACACCAAGATAATAACTGTTTAGTGGGGCCGCCTGCTGATGATGTCATGGCTGACATGAGTGAAGTGGGCAGCAAGGGAGAGAGCAAGAGGTGGCTGTGGCAGAAGTCATTCAAGTCATTAACTCCAGGACTGGGAAGTGAATGTGCAGACATCTCACTTTTTTTGTTCTTCATGTAAACTTGAAGATTCACTCTTTTTGCGCTCAGCTGGAACTGCGCAATGACCTCAATACTCTACAAAAGAGGGAGCGAATGGGACGCAAATAGGCCAGAGCATATGTCATTGCAATAGGAAGGGAATGCTCCTTTGAAATCAAATATGTTCACACTTTATTAACATCATCCCACAAGAATAATTCGATACGAATGTTTGTCTTTAAAAATGTAGTTTCAATAAGTCAATGCAGAAAGCATATCAAAATGAAAGGTTATTGTTTAAACATGCAGTTTCCCTCTGTCTAAATCTGTACTTTCTTAATCTTCCATCAGTGTCGCCTACCCAAACTGTTAGCTAGTCTCTGAATTATGTAATAACCTTGCTGCTAATATTTAAAGAATGCGTTTCGCGAGGACTGCTTGACGGTGCTCACGCTTTCTGATAGATTTTAAATAGTAAAACATGACGATCTGAGGGGGAGTTGACGAAAATCAACGGATCAATCTAAACTAGGTAATGTTTGAAATCGCCGAAAACCACAAGGCCGAACAGAACTTTCTTTTTGAATTTTATGTACCTATTTGACAATTAACAGACGATGTGAACTTCGTTTATATGTTTCCCTCTCAGCCTCGCAGTCCTCTGCTGTGGAATATTTATTTACGAAAGACACAGAAATGCGGAAATCTGAATTAAGTTCGGTAACTGAAGCTGGAAACGGTAGAAAAGACAGTAAATTCCTGAGGCATCACCTGGACTCACATGGTAGGCAAAACAAAAATACCGTATATTAACATCTCCGACTCTAAAGTCTTGAAATATTTGCGTCATCCGAACCATTGGATAATGATGTGGATATTATCGTTCACTGCTTTAAACCTTGCAATAGAATTCCATTACATCCTCTAACCAAACCAAAGAAGTAATCTTTACTACACATCACTTACTCTAATCTTTGTGTTAGAGCGGCCTCTACTGTACAAAAGGCAAAGTGTATCATATTTGAATGGGTTCAGTTTGCTATGTTGAACCCTTGGTTTCTATGTTCCTTACATGCAGCAAATTTCATCCAACTTTAAATCAGTCGTTTTGAAAAATATACTTTTCCTGTTTTTGAATAATTTATATTTGACTCAACAGTAAATTCCTTCATAAAACAACATATCATCAAATATTGAATATTATTTCACTATTTGGCTGTTTGTTTTTTTTAAATGACAAATTCTTGCATATTTTACCTAGTTTGAAGGGTGGAAATAATCTGTAAGCATGTATTTTTATTAGTTAAAGCTAATAAAATAGTTTGCACTTGTATGAGTACAAACTATGCTATATTTTTTTTAAAACTTAATTTTCGTATTCATATTTTGAAACAAAGCGATGGTCTGAAGAAAATTGTTCAACTTTTCGAAAGTTTTTTTTCGTCACGTAAAATGGCTTACTTCATCTCACGTTATTACTTTTTTACGCGGTGCGGTTTCCTGGGTGTGGATGTGGCAATTGGCCTTTATCCCATAATCTGCAAAAATATGTTTAAACCGATTACCTTTTCATTTTAATACGCAAAGCTGTGCGAGTATATTCATTTCTACGCTCTGGCTCATGGTTTTAAGTTGAAAGTATTTAGAACAGTTTTTATTTTATTGCCAACAATTGGAGTATAATTCACTATAAGTTATCCGTTTTCCCTAAACTTACCAGACTTTTTCCAGCTTTCTGTTTTCTAGTGGGCGGCACAGTGGTTAGCACTGCTGCCTCACAGCGCCAGAGACCCGGGTTTAATTCCCACCTCAGGCGACTGACTGTGTGGAGTTTGCACGTTCTCCCCGTGTCTGCGTAGGTTTCCTCCGGGTGCTCCGGTTTCCTCCCACAATCCAAAGATGTGCGGGTCAGGTGAATTGGCCATGCTAAAATGCCCGTAGTGTTAGGCAAGGGGTAAATGTAGGGGTACGGGTGGGTTGCGCTTCGGCGGGTCGGTGTGGACTTGTTGGGCCGAAAGGCCTGTTTCCACACTGTAGGGAATCTAATCTATTTGCAACCCAAAGCTTCATAGGACCCGTGTGTCTATACACGCATTTCAAACTCACTCCATTTCACTAATTTACAAAAATGCAAGATATAAGCGGTCAGTTTTCAAGTAAAACGGATTAAAGAATAATGTGTTATGATAGTGTGCGGCATCCCTTTCAATTACTAATTTAGGGTTGCATATGCCTTATTCTGTGATTTGTTTTTTTTTCAATTTGATCAAAAAAACGTTTGACATTTTGATTTATTCCACAACATATTTCATTGTATTGTGTTGCCTAAAAGGTTTCGACATCCGCCACATTTCTATACACATTGTTCTACTGCCCTACTTTTTAAAAAGTACTTCAAGTATTTTTAAGTAGATGCTTAAAAGTAGCAGGAAAATGTTGGACAGATTTTGATCAAATGTATCATTACCGTTCAACTGGTCCAAGACCATTTACATGTTCAGATTATATTGAGGATGGCAAGTTATATTCCGTAATACATATTATCTGCAGAAAACATATCAAAATGAGATGTTATTGTTTAAACATGCAATTTCCCTCTATCTAAATCTGTACTTTCTTAATCTTCCATCAGTACCGCCTACCCAAAATGCACAATAATTCTAAATGCAAAATGAAATTCGAGATGGTTTGTCTACCAACATAACTCTGTGGATTACGAACTCTTTTAAAATATGTCAGTTTTTCCTGAGATGCAGTTAATTTACAATTCCTATTGCAACTGTTTAAAATTATTATTTGTTCACTTCAGCAACCCAATGATCGGGAGTAGAAATTGTGCTTTAACATAGAAAATGTTCATTACGGAAGTGTTTTAACTAGAATTCGGCAGCATGTTTCAGGTGAAGAGTAATGTGGTTCTTATACAAGAGAAGCACGTTATGTATTGCTAATCCTCCGTGTGTGGGTGCCAGGGAGACGGGAAAGGTCTAAAAAAATTGTCAAATATCAATGAAAGAAAGTTTATTTCCCTTTAAGATCTGTTTACTGCCTATCTGTTTTGTACAGTCAGTATAATATATGCAGCAGTTGTTAGATTGACTCGAGGGAAAACTAAATGTATAATGAAAGCTTATTCGTGAGTAGGAATATACTAATGGAACAATTTGATATCTTCTTAATCCTTTGTAAAAAGCTTTGTCGTCTTCCTAATATTGACTGAATGGGTAATTAATGGCTCTTCATCTTGGAGAATGCCCAGTAATCCAACATAGGAAAAAGACAACAAACCCAAGGTATAAGACAACAAAACAAGCACAAATCTGCCCAAACAGCACCAATTTATCCACTTAACAGACTACAAGTTCTGGAAGTAATCTTCTAATGTATATGTGCAAATACAACCAAAACCAGCAACCGTATCCAATCCTTCAAACATCCTAATTCGATAACTAAGAGCTTTGAAATGAATGTACATTTGAGGGATCAGATGTGCAGTTCAATTTCACTTTTTAATTCCGGAATTTTATTTGAGGAGTTTTGTGATCCTTTCTACGTATAGGCACAAAGAGCAATGCATGATTTGGACTGGGTTTCTTTTTTCAATCATATTTTATCCATTAGTTCAGTATTGAAAGAAATCAACTTACATCATACATTTTCTCACCAAACTTCCAATAGGTGTTCTCAACACGCAAATAAATATCTCCAATCTCCAACTTTGATTCCTTCCAAGAAAATGTCTGCCCCTGCCAAGTACCAAAATGACCCTAATCAATGTCACAAATAGCTCACTATCTAAAATTTACCATTTCCTGTTCTTCTGAACACGTCTGTAGCCTTCCTTACGGCTGGTCTCGCAATCTTCGTCCAAAACTTTTGCATTATAATCGAGCTGTGTGACACTGCACTTTTTTGGTTTCATTCCTAACCATCAGGTCACAGCTAACGAATGACCTACAATATCTTCTCTACCTATTCCCAAACCACGTCAGCATCTATATTTAGCCACTTCCGATTGCATATTTGCGAGTTACCCTTAGCAGCACCTGAACCCTTGTCACCCAAAACTACAGCGGTAATATCTAAACATAAAATGATGACACACAACACTGCCTCATTACCACTTCTTTCAACTCTTCTGGTGCTTTTTAATTGTCAGATTTGCTGTGCACAATCCTATATGAAATGAGACATTTCCTTCAGTCAAATGTTGAGAGAACAGAAACCTTTGTCTTTGCTTCCGATCACAGTCGGACTCCAGTAACTCTGGGTGTAAACAAGACTTTTGACATACCTGACCCGAACATGACATATCCCCCAGATGTCCACACCATCACTAAAACATTAAATGTCCACCTCTATAATCATCAGCTGACTCCAGTCCCTTCAGTTGATCCACTGTTGCATCCTCACTCATACTATCGCAGTGCACTTCGTACATTTTGTAACTCAAGGTCATCCAAAGCTCTGCTGCATGTGGCCATACTTTCACCAAGTCCTGTCAACCTCCCCTGCCTCATCCCCTACTCAATAATTTGCAATGTCTGCTGGTTAAGCATGAATTAGTTCTAAAATTCTCATTCTTTTTTACACTTACATCAATTGCCTTGTCATTACATTTTTTATTTAATATCCTCAAGCCATAAAACTACTCTTATGTGTAATCCTTTATTTCTAGCCAGTTAAGCATGTACAGTTGTACTATGTAAAAACAATGACTGCAGATGCTGGAAACCAGATTGTAGATTAGAGTGGTGCTGGAAAAGCACAGCAGTTCAGACAGTATCCGAGAAGCAGGAAAATCGACGTTTCGGCCAAAAGCCCTTCATCAGGAGTACAATTGTACTCACTACCACATTAATGAACATGCCTTCAGCAGCCTATACTAAAGCACTGTAACTGTCTCCCAAAACATCTCCACCTCTCGTCTCTCCTTTAAGACACTAATTGAAAGTTAGCTGTTTGATGAAATGTTTGGTCATTGGCTCTAAGAACTCCTCATATGGCTTTATGTCAAATTTTGTTTGATAACACATAAGTCCTATGTCTTACGGTGCTTTATTTTGGTAAAGAAACTACGTAAAATCTAAGTTATTTTGTTGTTGTCTCCCGTCTTTCCTTGAGCTCTCAATTATGTTTTTAAAAAATTAGAACCACCAAATAACTCGACAGAAAAATACTTACTTTGTCATTTAGTGCCACTGTACTGTTATTATGTAAAACTATCATATAGAGATTTTTGCATACAATAGACACACCATATATTGTTATTCCAGGTGCCAGGATACATTGTGAAAAGAAAATGTTACAACTGACATTTGATTTGGCATGCTTTCAGGTAGACATCATGGAAAAGATGTGAACTAATTGTTTATAGATAAAGAGAGTGAATGAAACAAAGTGGTTCTCGTTAGATTGTCACCTCCAGGTGCAATCTTCAAAAGTAATAATTAGATTGTCCTCAAATTGTGGGACGAAAAATATCAGTAAATTCTACACACATCAAAGCAATTTGTGCTGGATATAGCCATTTTGTGCTGTCAAAGAAATGGTCAAGTTTCGAATCCAATCTTTGATGCTGTGCACTGTTGTATTCAAAAGATTTCACCGCTAATGCTCACACACGCAAACACACACAGGCAACAAAAAAAAATCTTTTTTGGCTCTGATTTACTTACTGATTTAGTTATCTGCATTAATGAATCTATTAGGAATTGGAATATTAGTTCCTAAACGTTGCTGTATATTAACATACATGCTCGGTAGCACACTTGGCTGTATTAATAATACCGTGTGACAAATTTAAAGACACGGACCATTTTATCAATATTTTGCATGGTTGTTTGAAGACACGCATTTTAAAACGAAAAACTCTCTGCCTTTATCTTCTTATGCGCTGAAAATTAATAAGGTTGTTTTGTCAGCTGACAGCCTTTTTAAATATTATTTCACCAGGGAAATCAAAGCTTCGACTCAGATTATAGGCCGGTCTTTTTTTTTGGATTTATGTGATTTACGGTAACCATGGCAACTAATGCTGAATGTTAGCTTCCCAATTTTCAGCCACAAAAAAAAATCTCGCAGACCTTTAATCAAACCAACCGGGCTAGCTTTGCCGTCCATTTTTAGCACATGTACAATCCGCGGGGTGTCTCCTTGCTTGTTAGTGAAGGAGGTTTACAAGCGAACAGGTAAACAGTGATGCAGGTTGCAAATAAAAATGTTTTCGCAGATTTCACGACAAAGTCAACAGCCATCACTCTCCCAAAGATGCCGTTTCCATTCTATCCTTCACCGAGAGCACCCTACAAGCAATCCACCCAGTCTGAAGGAGAAATCCAATCTTAAAACTTTGAAACATACACAATTCCTAACTGTCCTTGACAAATAAGCGAGACTGTAATCGGGGTTAAAAGTAGTTGCTGTCCTTCAGGCAATAGGGCTTGACCCAGGAAATTACTGCACGAGTCAGAAAGGGATTTGAGGCGCTGCGCTGAACTGCTGCAAACTTGTTGGGCTCGCCGATTAACATTCAGCTATGAACTGGCATGTTCCTAAATTACACCCGAGTCTGAATCAGACTGAGGCTGGATAAAGCACACACTTTGTAATAGACGTTTCCAAGAGCAAATATAAGATTTTCGAATGTTAGTATGCATCTGAAATATATACTTCTGGAGGGGAAGTTGGGGGCTTATGGGATTTTGAAAATAGTAAAGTTAAATGGATTCCTGTGGTAGTGTCAATGGCTTTCCTGCTTTTAATGCGCAGGTGCCATTGAAATGTTTTTAAACTCATCTGTGTGGTTCCGCCGTTCAATGTTAGACATGAAGTCAACATGACTCCTAAGTCAACATGACTTCACTCATGTGATGCGGAATAGATTTCATGTATTTCCAAACATGGCCGAGGATCCTCCGCTTGGAAAGTCAATGTCAAAATCCCGAATTGCTTTGTTTACAAGAATACCTCTTCCTTTTACATATATACATTAAACCAAACCTACTGAGTGCTCATCATCTCTTTCTCTAAAGGCGCGTGAGTTTAACGCATGGACCTTCTTTACGGATCAATCTGGCCTTATCCTATCCCCAACTGTGACAGCATTTGCGAACGGCAGTGAACACTCAGTGAAACTACATGATTGAGAAAGAATTGTACCGTTTACAGTCGTACCCGAGAATTAATTGATTAACGCGACCGCGAAAACTGGCGTGTAATTCCCCTTTTACTGGTCCATGAAGAGAAAACAGGCAAAAGCCAAGTTCAGAGCCCATCAAGGAAACGGTAAAGGCCAGCCTATCTGAGTTAACGTTGTTGCACTGATCTGAAATAGGGATTACAGTGCGTCACCAGGAACTTTGGCAAAGTTTCTCGATAATGCGTTGGCCATACAGAGAACAAAAAAAAATCTGCACCTTCCTTTTCTCTTGCAATATGGACTGAGAATTGGACAACTTCCTAAATCAATAACAGCTACCAATCTCAGAAAATTTACGTTAAAGTTTGATCTTCTTCATCTACCGCTTTAGAACGCAACCTTAATTTTATTATTAATTTTAACAGTCAAAGCCACTTGAATTCGAGGAGGTAATGATAATCCAATGTTAAGTCGCCAGCTAGGTTGTGCTGTTTATATACAAGTTCTCGGCCTGAGGACTGATTCATTTCCTTCTGGGTCACACTCAGCGCCCGAGAAAGGAAATATTTACCTTATGTCAGTACTTTATGATCATTTGGGAATTAGAAGAAATTCAATAAGAAAACTGTCAGAACCCGTTTAAAGCCTATTTAAAAGACTTAAGCAAATTAGAGTCTTATCAGATTAAAAACCACTACAAATTTAAGAGCGTTCTCTCCATCATAACTCACGCGGTTCTGTAGGGAAGAATCTTTGCCAAATCTCGGGGATAGATGTTCTTTAGAAGCAGTTAACGAACAGAATGGCGATTAATGATAATCTTTCAAACAGGAAGAGCGTCCAAACATTTATCGCGGCGATGTTTTTTTTAGCAGCTTTCGTGAAACTGTAAACACGGAGATTGAGATGTTGAACGCGGGAAGTGTCATAGCCCTCGTGTCACTACAAATCCTCTCTTATTAGCCTCGTCACAAGCATTCAGAAGTTAGGTTAATTAAGAAAAGAGCTTTCTGGCTTTAGAGTTTGCAGCTAGAAAGCAAATCTGTTTTGCTTATTGAATCAAACACGGCTAAAGAGCTACCTCTGGACCAAGTCTAACAGAACAAGATGACTCCAAAATTGATGTGTCCTCAGCTCTTGTCAGCTAAATTTCAAATAATTTAAGCAACCAGCATTGTTGAGACCCAAGCACGTTTAATTTATTAGCGGAGATTTGCAAATCAAAATCACCAGATATTTTGAAATGTCTCATACTCCAAAATAAACGCGTTTTTTTTCATATTCGTCTTATTCCTGGCTGTTTTAGAACTTAAACTCACGATATAACGCATAAGGTATCATTTATTTTAAGTAGTTCGCTGGGTGAAAGATTTCATGTCTGAGTATTTCTGGTTCTTTTTTTTAAGCCTTTCGTCGATATTATTTGAACATTAGAATGAAAAACTAGAAATTAAATAGCGTGCTAGAGATGATCTATCAATGGTTAGACCAGAAACATTGACCTATCTTTGTCCTTTAGATACGAACCAATCTGCTGCGTGTTTCCAGTATCTAACTTTCTTATAAGCAAAAGCTAACCATTTAATCTTATTGTTTACACATAAAATTACACCAGTTATGGAGAATAGCACCGTTTAAAGTTCACCTTTTGAATTAATATTGCCCTTGCATAACAAACCATACCTGGAATCAACCTTAAACTGTAATGCAAACTATGATAATTCAATTATAGATTTTTATTTCGTTTCTTTTTGTTTTCCGTATGATTGCTAACACTGAATCGCAATGAAGTGATGCAGATCCGAAAATTAAGAAATGAGCACGATTGCAGCTATAGAACGTTCTATATAGTTCTGTTATTAATATGTGAATATTAATAACATATCAAGAATGTAACTAAATACTGAAATGTCTTCCAACGAAAGGGCAAATACTGCACCTTCGAAAGAGATAGGTATTTCAATATTGTGATATCTCAGGTTATCTTCTCGGTCTTTATTGATGTTACCAATCTATCTGGAGTACTAATCGAAACATTAGAAGCATGCTCAAAGTGCTCAGTGATAAGACAGTCAGAAACAATGCCACCCATCTTTCCCCAACCCTAACGCCGGTTGTTTGTTCAATCAAGTTGTCAAGAAGTATGATGCCCATCAAGGAAAGTAAGTTTAATGATTAAGGAATGGGGAAAATTGAGCTATTTGCATCGAACTTCAATTTTCGAAGAAACAAAGTTATCTGGTCCCGGTTAGATCTGTTACACAGAAAACGAAAATTACAGCAATTTTTGATACGTGGAGCTATCGGCAATAACCGCAAACTGTTCTTGCTGGCTGGTGTGATATTGATTTCCGTATTCAAAGTATATTCCGTGCTATTATAAGGTGATTGTGCAAGTTGGTATTTAAGCATATGAATGGCGGGAACTGGTTTTAGGTGCCACTAATAATGTGCAAAATATTAAGTCCCTGGTGCTGCTCCCTCATCTCGCTGAGGGAACAACCGGCGCTCCAGGTGCATGCTGGGCACTCTCACCGCCCAGCACCCTCGCACATGTGACGTCACAGACAGTGGGCGGAGTGGGTGCCCTGCCTCCGTCTCTGATTGGTTCAGTGACGTGAGAGCGTTTTCCGAGAGATCCGCCCTCTCGCTCTGTTGACCGGCCTGGCGGACACGTCAATCATGTCGAGTGACATACCGGAGGCGGAGGCTGGCCGGGAGGAGGAACGCTCGAGGTTATCAGAGGCGGCTCCGCTCTTAAAGCCACTGGTGAACAGGGAGCGCGTTTGCGGCAGGAGCAGCGGCAGCCTGGGGATCCTTATCTGCAGTCACCTATCCCTGTCAGTCAGACACACACATACACAAAGTGTCAGCCCGGAACCATTCATTCATTGCAACCTCATTTTCTTCTCCTCTGGTACACTTTTGATTTAATGAAGACAGCAGCTTGAGAGCGCAATTTAAAGAACAGCTGTACAACAATTTATTGAAGGTTTGTGCACAACCGTTCCTGGATCACCACACCTCTTGATCATTATATTCCCCTTTGGACTTTATTTTAGTGTGAGGTGGGCTGCAAGGAAATTTAATCCTCCTTGGAAACGTCGCCCGGCTGCATATATTTGTTTATAGATGAACAGTGCAAAAGATCCGTTGACTTTGGACCACCTTAGAAACAGCAGCAGCGGCAATAAATTGGTGCGGGAACAAACTGCATTAGCTATGGCTTCGGGTTTGCAACCGGTACGAACGAGCGAGCCGAAGCACCGGCTCGAGATTCACACTTTATCGGACACCTCCAGCCCTGACACAGGAGGTAAGGCCTTCTTCACCCACATAACGCCGCATTCGATATCATTCCCAGACGGACATTGTGCCACTTTTTTATGCCTTGCCTTATTGCGTCTTCGAGAGAAACTAACGTGCAGTGCGTTTTGGCATCACCAATTATTTTATTCGCCATTCTGTACGAGACAATGTATAAAATGTGCAAATACTATATTTACAAATTGCTCCGTTCCCGATTTCTATCTCTAAGGATACAGGCAATAAAATTGTATATCAATTATTGTTTATATATATATATATCAGTAGGCGTATCAAATACTAATTTTACATATTTGACTCTAAATGGGGTCTTCGTATCTTAATCGTTATGTACAAGGAAAGATGATTTACATTTACCAATGAAGTGATCAGCTTATTTATGTATTGTTGACTCTGCGAAAACACGCTATTGACTCTATAAATTCAGACATGGAAATAAATTGCACACGTTTCTTTAGAGTAGGTGTTTAATAATTCTACAAATGTCCAAATTAAAATGTATGAAGCAATGAGCACAAATAAACGATTATCCTTTAGACATGAAATAGTTGTATTTAATGTAGCTACCTCATTATGAGTAATTGCAATTTAAATTTGCAAATGTCGACAAGTTGAATACTGTTTCTCATTAGCGCCTACCTTTCTCAGATAAACTACTATTTGTTTAACTCCCAATGAAACCAGTGAGGAAGTCACTGTCATCTTGCTTTTGCCCACAGAAAAAGAAAAAAATCAGCAAAGTAAAAATGATGACACAAATACAGACGATCCCTCAAAGAAAAAGAGACAAAGGCGCCAGAGAACTCATTTCACCAGCCAGCAGCTACAAGAACTGGAGGCAACTTTCCAGAGAAATCGCTACCCAGACATGTCTACGAGAGAAGAGATTGCAGTTTGGACCAATTTAACTGAAGCTAGAGTTCGGGTAGGTTAATGTACAGTACTTTCCCATTACAGTCCCTTACCTATTAGCAAACATATTACTGTATTTTGCATCTTTGTAATTTTTGAAAAAGAATTCTGAACCAAACTTTAATCTTATCTGAATACAATCCTGACTGAAGTTGTGCGCATTAATCACTGTCTTCGAATTGTATTAAGCAAGACGGACTGTACAATAGCTTGTCACAGCCAAAACCTCCCGCCATCCCTGGAAAGCATCCATTAATTAGGGAGATAGGCAAAGTTCGAACACTATCTTGTAGTATTGCTAAGTGTAAAAACAAACCGTGTAATGTTCTTTTGAAACGAAAGCGCAGTTTATTTTACACTAAAATACAATGCCGCTTGCTAAATAGCGTTTGACATCAGTTTGTCAATGTAGAACACCAGTTGTGTAAACAAAGTCGGGTAACAGACCATTGTGATATTTGTCTGACTTCACATCCCAATACACAAATGTCACTGCGGCTGAGGAGTCTCCCTGTGCTGAATGTGGATTCCAAAGACGGGAACAAAACGGGGTTTCTGCTTGACCTGGTTCATTAAGCTTCAGTTAACCCCTCCACGGGGATAGTTGAATAGATAGATAGATAGATAGATAGATAGATAGATAGATACGCACCTCCATAGAAGCCCGTGAATTTCGCGTGTCAGCGGGTATCTTTATTAACGAAGTGATAGTGGAATTCCTGTATATGTGACAGCGAAACAAATAATGTATTGCGCAGTTGGCCATCTGACTATGCTATGTAAAATATGAACAGGCCCTATGTGTATCTTTAAGTAATGTATTGGACTATGATCAGTTCAGAATACATTTACACCGGTGTCTTTTTTCGAAATTCTATCTTGGAAAGGGCACACCACTGAAAAGTAATGTGTTTTCCATTTGGCATATGTTTCCGAGGGCATTATTGCATCATTCAACACACAGCGAAAGGAATTTTAGCTGTTACTTTCGCACTGTACTTTCTGTCCTTACTACGCTTATGTCTGAATTATTAATCTGCAAACCCTTTCAAATGACAAACAATGTGAGAAACAGCAGGCCCCAGGATCACAGCATTCATAATCGATTATATCACAATCATAGAGATTAAACAGATTTATACAATTATTTCAGCTCACCATATTCTGGATTCGTGTGTGTCACGCTGCTTAGTTTACTCCCACAGCGTGTTCCTCCACCCCCCCCACCCCCCCCCCACACACACACACACAAAAGTATCTATAATAGCATAACACCCTCTAAAGGATCCGTTTCTCAATACAATGTAGGGTAGCTTTTCTCGCCCCCTTTCCTGATCCTATGTGCTGATCAAGTGGATATTTTGGTAAACTTGGACATAGTATTATTCTTAGCCCTTACCTGCAACCATCTAAGCGGTCAGCTTGAAGGTGTCGTTTAAGAACATCTGAAATTGCTGGTTTATTCATTCGGCGATTAAATACCCTGGTTGATTCATTCGGCGATTAAATACCCGGCGATTTATTCATTCGTGGTGTTTTTCATACTTGCAGAGTTGTGTTTCCTATTTAAGCGCTCAATGGGTTAGTTGTGAGGTGAATTTTTATTAAGTACCCATGAAGTTTTTAAATATCCGTTACACCAAATGCTTGTGACTTCTCCCAGTGATTGAGAAACCACAGATCTAGCTGACTGATTTATTAACCCCCAAAAGGATAGTAGTCATGAGTTGGAGATGCCGGTGTTGGACTGGGGTGTACAAAGTTAAAAAATCACAAAGCACCAGGTTATAGTCCAACAGGTTTAATTTGAAGCACTAGCTTTCGGAGCGACGCTCCTTCATCCGGTTATAGTGGCTGTATACATTAATGTAGAACTCTGAGCTCAAAAACTGCATGATTTTTTGTAAAACTCTGTTATCTCACTTTTTAGATTAGAATCAATCTAAACATCAGGTCATAGACAGAGAACACAGGGGGCTAACACCTTCAACATATTGTCTAGCTATCACCATTGTTAACAGCTAACCCGAGAATGCAACTTTTAAAAAAGGCTTTGTGATTTACACATGAAAGAAGTGAAACTATCATGGTATTCTAACAGATGAAAGGCTTAACAGACAATCAATTTTTCAATGTATAATTTCAGTTACATCACAGTGCAAATTTTTGCTATAAATTCTGTGTTACGATCGAGCCCTCCACTATCACCTGATGAAGGAGCGACGCTCCGAAAGCTAGTGTGCTTCCAATTAAACCTGTTGGACTATAGCCTGGTATTGTGTGATTTTTAACCCAAAAGGATAAACTATGTTCGCTGCCGAAGTGGAAAAATAATTCGATCCAGTTCATGTGCGCTTTAACTTAATCTATAAATGCGCACGAATTTTTCAGATGTGTAGTTCCGAGTCTTCGCTTTCTTTGCAAATTTCTCAAAACATTGCTTGTTGTTTTCTCCACAGGTTTGGTTTAAAAACCGCAGGGCCAAGTGGAGGAAGAGGGAGCGCAACCAACAAGCGGAACTTTGCAAGAGCGGCTTTGGTCCTCAGTTCAATGGCCTGATGCAACCCTATGATGATATGTACACTGGCTACTCCTACAACAACTGGGCCGCCAAGGGCTTGACATCGGCTTCGCTCTCCACCAAGAGCTTTCCGTTCTTCAACTCAATGAACGTGAACCCTCTCTCCTCTCAGGCCATGTTCTCCTCTCCCAATTCCATCTCCTCCATGAGCATGTCATCTAGCATGGTCCCTTCTGCAGTGACCGGGGTCCCAGGCTCTGGCCTCAACAGTCTCAATAACTTGAACAACCTAAGCAACCCGTCCCTGAACTCCGCCGTCCCATCAGCAACCTGCCCCTATGCTCCGCCAACCCCACCCTACGTCTATAGAGACACTTGCAATTCCAGCTTGGCCAGCCTTAGACTCAAAGCCAAGCAGCATTCAAGTTTCGGATACGCCAGTGTTCAGAACCCAGCGTCTAACTTGAGCGCCTGCCAGTATGCCGTAGACAGGCCTGTGTGAGGAATCAAATGAAACTTCTCAGACTGATGAACTCCAAGAAATAATTTAAAATATAATGGGCACTACCGACGAAACCACTAAACCTGTGTAGCTAAACCCCACAGAGCCGCCTTTCCCATTTAAGGGAAACGTGCAAGTATTATTTCCTCCCTTGACACCCTGTTTGCAAATATTTTTCATCAGATAAAGGGACGCGTGGCCGTTAAAAATATTCTCGACTATTTGACTGGATATCACCTTTATTAATACACTATATAAGCTTGTTTTTTTTAAGTTCAGCATTGTGATAATAAAAAGGAAACGTTTTGGGGGAACGGATGTGTATATATCGAAATGTCAAATTAATTTTATAAAAGCAATTGTTAGTAATATCACGCCAGTGTTTTTGAAGTTACATAAAAAAAGCATGTCACGCGGAAGCTTGAAGGATTTTTCCGCTTAAAAGCGAGGGAATGTATATACTAACTGCAACCCTTGTATGTTTCTAACACTGTCTATTATTAATTAATATTATTATTAAAAGTCTGTGTGGATATCAGTTTTGAATCTAGTAGCTCTGGTTGTAAGATTCAGTGATGTTCCGAAAAAATGCAATCATGTACGACTTCTGTGTATACAATGGGAAACAGCATTTAAGTGTTTCTTTTGCATTTAAAAAGAAATGAAGCGTTGTGCTCATCCAAAAACGAAAAAATATACCGTAAAACCATTTTGTCTAAATGGATTGTTTTTATGTTGACGTGTTTAATCCATGTTAAGTACATCTTTGGGGGAAAGGGTATGGTGTATCGGACACACAAACAATGTTGTCTTTAACTAGCCTCCACTCTGCGCTGTCACGGAAATCGGATCATGAGTTAACATTGTAACACACTCATCACTAACACCAGTCCATGTAGCTCATTGCCAACGCTGGGGTGTTAGTGCCGACGACTGCAAGCAATGTGCTGAATTCACGGAGCCCCCGTATTGTTTCAACAAAAGCAACCAACTTACAGAGACAAAAGGCTATGGGATTTTTAACTTTGTCCACCTAGTCCAATACCAGTACTTTCAAATCATAACTTTAAGTAAAGTCGAATGATCAATGTGCTGTCAGGGAATATTTTAAGAATTAATGCATTAATGACCAAACGAAATAAATGGATACATTCCAAAATATCGCTGATATAAAATTATAATGATGATCAGCGCGATGAAGTAAGTTCAATGAAAGATTGTGAAGATATTACTGAAATTTACATTCGGTCTAAACCAGAATAATAGCTACCCTAAAATCTTTTGTTTTGCCCACAATCAACAATCGAGATTGTGTTTCTTTTTGTTTTGTAATACATTTTGAGCAGAATGCATTTCTCAGAATCACCGGTTCAAAGGTCAGATTACATTTTCGACGACTTTATTAGGCTTATTAAAGGTCAGACAGTTTGTGTTTGGTTATTAATAATGTTGATCTAGCATCCTCATGTGCGAGGCCTGTTTGCACATTAAATCATACAGGATTATGTCGTGTAGAGTCTATAATGAGAGAGCAAATGAAGATAAATTATACAGTAGTATGCCCATCACATGATTTGATTCGGATGGGGGTGCGCTATGTGAAACATGTTTTTTGTTAAATAAAAGAACAGGCATAAAGACTGACAAATGAAGTTTTTTTTAAATTGAAAACATGCAAGAAAATATGCTCTGCAAAATCAAAAAGTTTTCTTTTAAAGTTTGCATTAAAACAGCAACCTCCTTGTTTGAGGTGTGAACTTTATGACACCACTTAAGACTGAGATCAAAGATAATTTTAACATTTTATGAGACACGGTATATGAACTCTCCAAAGCAGCATGACATTCATGGGAGCAAAGACAAAGAGACGAGTACACCTTCCAGCTTAGTTTTCATCAGCACTGACGCAGACAGTTTTGTGGATTGAGAGATCTTTGCCATTCAAACCCCTGGGGATGATTAATACAACGCCAATTTACTGAAGTGCTCCAAAAAATCAACATGCGCTTTTTATGAGGTGCCTTTGGACATGCCACAAACTATTTGAGACCCAGAAGCGAACCAAAAGCCCGCTTGCAGGTTTGTCTACCTCAGCTTTGGTCAGATCGCAAGTGTTTGTATCGTATACACACACACACATATATAACATTGAAGTCAGTAACAGATTAAAATGGCAGTCAGACCGAAGCTTTAGTTTCAACAGTTCAAAGTTTGTGAGCAGAGTTAATAAGAAAAAGACAAAACCTGGCACTAATTCCACTGGAAAACAAAAAGATGAAAAAAAACAAGATGGATGAAATAAAAGTTTGAAGAGAAATCTGGGAAGCTTAGAATATCGTTTCTATTTTTGGCGCCACGTCGCCTAAACCAGTTTACGTCGAGATCAGAAACGTGTGCGTTCAAGTCGGACGGAGGTCGCTGTGGGGCTTTTGACTTTTTAAGGCTTTGGGTGTAAGTAAATTCAATTACGTTTCCCAAATTATGTCTATCACGAGCGATTTGGAAGGTTTTCTGAACAGCCTATGTGATTCAGGCAAGGTTTTCCTGCCAATGGCTGTCCTTCCTTGGGTAAGAGAAATGTAAAATCCTTTGGAAGTATGTCGGGGAAGATCGCCAGGCGTTACTGGTTTGAACGCGCTAACAATGCGGGCACCTTCCAGATCATTCTGAAGCGAACGAACTGTTTCTCGATTACTTCTGTGTGCATAATCGATAAACGTGTTGATTATAACAATCACAGAGTAACATCAGTCGATTTTTACTAAACGACGATTTCAAATAGATCCCTTTTTTGTCCAAATCCTATACAAGTTGAAAATAGCATTCTCTTCACATATCTCTGTTCTATTTATCTCGTTGATCCCCGCCTGCAATTCGTACCCGTTTGGTCAGGTTTCAAATTGGAAAAATGCAGAGCGCGCTAATTTGGCCTTTCCCCCCTTTTCTGCTGCTATCTAGTCAATTTGCACAGCTTGTTACTTCGCCATTCTCTCTTGTTCGGTTATTCACGTTTGGGATCTGCCGGTAACTGAGGGCCGAGATTGAAACGCCAGTTGAAGGTCTCAGTGGGGAACGAACAATGGTGTCTGGCTTTTCGGGACATCCAATACACATCCCAATCCACATCAAGCCGAGCTGTGTCTGACTGAGCACACTGCCGTCAATCTGCTGCTCACAGCACTCAGCAAACGAGACTCAGAGACTTTACTGGCAGAAGTTGTGTCCTCGATCTGGATTCTTTTTTACCTTTGATCCGACTCCTTTCCATCGGCGATTTTGAGGTCGTGCGAGGAAAGCCGTCGGGTGTGGTTCTTTTTAATTTACTTTCTGCGGGAAAAATGCTTTTGGTTTAGTATTAGCTGCAGGAACATTACAATTCGTTCACCTGTAGGTAAATATTCTAGAACGGGAGTACCGTGATTTGCACTCTGCACCAGTCTGGATAGCCGGTAGGGTCAAATTTATTTTGTGTATATGTGCGTGTGTGTGTTTGTTGACTATTGCAACAGTTCATTTGTTTAATGAAATGCAGGCGTATAAAATGTTACATCTTCCTGGGAAAGCTTAAGGAGAAAGAGGGCTCGGTTTTGTACGAGTAGGCCTTTTATGTAACCTTCCAGGAGTGACTGTTTGACTCCTTGTGTCATCGTAGCCACCGCATCAATTCTAGCACAGCTTTCAACACATTCAGTTCTTTCGCTAATTGTGTTCCAAAAAAAAGTCCAGAACAATTCTAGACGGCTGTGGATTTCTATCGATTCTGATCATCAAACAAGGCGTGAGCGTGGCCCAAGACCCGTCCTCCAGCTTTGTTTTGATTTGATCTAATTAATAAGAATAAAGATTTGGAGGTTTATTTTCGTGGGATTAGGGTAGTTATCAATATTTTAACAAGAAAAGGTTAACTTTGTTCTTGGCTCTCAGCCAGTGAGCAGCCTCTCCCCTAACTCCACTACCACACCGCGGGCCACTGAGGAATTTGCAAATATGATTTAATTAGGAAAATGTGATTAAATCGGTTTCATTTCAGAATGCGCTTACTGCAATTCGAGGAAACTAGACTATGTTAGGCAACCGCTCGCTCCGGGGTAAAACAAAACCTCCCCCCCCTAATCTGGTCCACAGCCGGACCAACGGCAAAAATGCAGAACAGTTGAAAAAAATGAAAGCGTCGGAATACAATCGCCTATTCCATTAGACCTGTTTACAACGGTGAGGATGAGACAGGTCAAACAGACACACATAGTGCTCAGCAAAAGGACACGTTGGGCAGACTCAGAAATCCTTTTGTAGCGATACACATATATTCTTGTGATCGAAACCAGAATTATGTAGATATTCCTCGAAGACTGATTCGATTTTGAATTGATAGAAACACGATGAGCGATTTGCGAGGTAGAATTAAATTATTTGCGGCCTCTGTGGTTTAATTCTGCTTTAAGTGCTTTAGTTTCTGCGAGGGAACCTGCAAGGTTTACCCTGCCTTTTGATGACTGCAAAAGTGACCTTATGGTCGGCATGCTCAGGATTTGAGTGTCCCATCTGAAGAACGATCAGCCACAACACGTGTCTCTGTCTGCTTGGGACTTCTGGGGGTGTTTTCACTCGGATGCGGCAATGTTGGTGGCGGCCGTGTTCGCGGCTCACCTTTGCGCCAGGACCACTTGCGCATTTCTTGCTTATTGATTGTCTGCCTCGTAATTTAAAGAAAAAAAAAGCTGCTGTAGGTTCAGATGTTGCAGATTGCTAATTACAGTGGGCCGAACCAGAGCAAGCTCCTGCCGGGGGGAGGTTTCGACAAACTTTCGGCAAGTGGTTCTACTCCTGGGTGCTTTAACGTCACGGCTCCTCATTTGGTATTCGCAAGCATATGCTTACCCGCTGTTTGCAAAAATAAGCGAGCGATATTCCTCCTGGTGTTCTTGCCTTTGTTAACACATCTGTGTGTTTGTATTGCAGGGCCCCATCAGTCATGGAGCGAATGTTCCGTTGATACAGTAATACCCTTGATGTT
Organism: Hemiscyllium ocellatum; assembly: GCF_020745735.1. Taxonomy (NCBI): domain Eukaryota; kingdom Metazoa; phylum Chordata; class Chondrichthyes; order Orectolobiformes; family Hemiscylliidae; genus Hemiscyllium; species Hemiscyllium ocellatum. Next base: position 144,916,618 of record NC_083401.1, read on the forward strand.
GCCAGCTCGCAAACAGTACTTATGCAGTTTATATTAATGCCACAATCAGATAAATATTTACAGCCTGCGGTGTGTATTTCTTTTTTTTATAAATAAATCGATTTAAAAGAGCTCGGGCAGCGTGGGGCCTGAACACTTTCACTTTGAAATGCACGACAGTATTGGAAATTTTGAAGAAGACTGGAGATAGGGTTCTATTTAAAACAGAATGGCACCGATTTCACCTTCGAGATCGTGCTCTGGTCAAATTTGAATAAATGCAATTGTTTTCTGAAATTATTGAAGCTTTTTCATTTAAAAAAATGGCGGTCCCTTATCAGATCGAAACAATATGTTTTTTTCCCCCAAAGGTTCTTACATATTTTAGGAAGCTTGGGACAGGCAGAGTGAACCCAAAGAAGATAGTTTTTGTTTTGTTTTTTTTAAATCAAGTGTTTTGAGGATTTGGTGGTAGATAGCCGAGGAGTCGAGGCCTGACTGAGTCCCATTCCCTCTAAACCAGTATACCGTCGTTATTCTTGGTGGTAACGTGGTTTTGGAAAGAATTACATCTTCACTTGCTTCTTTGCCTTTATGTAACCGACATTCGGACAGACACTACCCCGGGAGTGATTTGAACTCTCGTTAAACCGGTCGGTGGCTCTCATTGTGAAGGGACTCTTGGCTGTTTATTAGCATTAGCGGAGATCCCAGTCCGAACCGCAAAGTCGACGAGTACCGCTCTTACTTGAGGTTACAATTTGTAACCTTTAGTGAAAGAAACAAGGAGTCGGGTTACACACTCCAGCCTCAGTGCTTGAGGTCGCTGAAGCTGTCGAACGTAGTCTGTGAGCTGGGGCCTTCTCTATACACTGCCACCCAGTAATACAGAGCAACAAATTCCTGATCGGAAAACGGAGCGTGTGTAAAATTGCCGTTATATACAACTGCTGCATGCACTGAATGAGAACTGTAATCCTGATAAGATTGCCAGTTTAGCAAATCACCTTCACAGGAAATGTAAAAGTCCGAAGAGGAAATAGGGTGACGGTTTATAGTCGCTGTGTTCTGCTTGAATCCACTGGCTCAGGTTATATCAAATGATCGTAATATTGGATAATGCAGTCAGATGACAGAATAAGGGCGAGCCTTCATTGTGGAAGGGTCAAAAATCCACCCTTTTGTTGTGCAGTGATATATCGTAAACAAATACATTCTGGGCAAGAATAAAACATCTCAGAAGTTGCTTCTTTTCTCGCTGTCTATTCTAACATGAAAAAAGATTGCTGTAGTATGATTTACGAAAGCGTAACCACTAACTGTGTATGTTTTTATTACTGCTGAGTCAGTGATATCAAAACTTTGTTTTTCGGCGAAAGGATAAGGGTACATGATACAGATGACCGTGTCTCTAACCGTTGCTCTTCTAACACACAAATTGCGCTTTGGAGCATGATTAAATGGGTTTTGCCGTAATATTCGGACAAGTATTTCGTGAGTGAGCGAGTTTACAGAATAAAATAAACACGTCTTGCTCTATTTTGTCCCCCTGACTCTTCAATACGCGCAACATAATCGGCTGGCGTGCCCAACCTGACTTTTGCGGAAACCGAAAGATCTCAGCATCCAGATATTAGCAGGAGGACCTACACAATCAATAAAACACAAATTCGAAATGGACAATCAATAAGTTTAATGCTAAGAACTGATTGGGCTTATAGTACAAGTGACACCAAAAATGATTATCACAACAGGGCTACTAATGATTTTTGAGCAATTTTGTCCTTTTCAGTAATCTTTCTATTTCTACCTGTGTTATTGTAGCTTCTTATGAGGTTCAGTTATTCCTAATATAGATCAATTAGCGAATGCTCATGGATGTTTTAAAAGGATGTAATTGGTACACAATTGAAAAATCCTCCTTTTCAAGAAAATAATGATATTAAAAGTGCCCGGAAAGTATGCTGTTTTCAGTTTTCATTTGGTGACTTTGGGTAAGACTGGAACCCCATGATGGACAATATTCAGATCTCCACAATTTGTGAAATTGAAGATCTTCCTTTTCCTGTCTTTTCCGTTCTCGCCGAAAATGTGAACGAATTGGTGTTAACAGTCTGAATGAACATTGACTAAAGTCGAAACTTCCATCAAAACGCTTAGGATATCTTCTGAGTCTTTTTACGTTGAAGTGATCTCGCGATTGTTATCAATGTTTGGTGTACAGCGAATCTTTGCAGAATGTGGCAAGTTGTTGCAAGATTGATGTAATTGTTCTTGAACTGAAGCGTGTGTTTTTATTGCTGCTGAGTCAGTGATATCAAAACTTTGTTACTGTATAAATTTTAAGTTTTCGTTTCATAAATATAACACTTTATGACACCTTAAATTTTTTTTTGCAAAATAATGTATTTGTAGATAGTTATGTGTACAATACAGCGGTGCTAAATAATTGATGCATTTCAAGACTGCCTATATGTATTATTTCCATAATATAAATCTATAGAAAAAGTAAGTCAAACATTCCAGTGGAAAGATATTCCATATTGTCTATTGTCAGCAATGATAAATTAGAACATTGAATCAATTTATATTAATTATTGCCTGCTTGTGGCCAAATAAAGTTTGTTCCAATGGTTTGTAGAAAAACAAGAATGGGTATTTGAATCTTGTGCAATTTTCTTGCTAAACTCTAAAGATTAATGATTCTCAACACTTTATCCCATGAGTATTTGTTTTGAGTAGATCCTATAAAGATTTAAGTTCAGCATTTGCCACCCTGTGATTAATGAGATGCTAGCTTTACATTATAAGATCATATACAGTGGTGTCAAAGTTCTTTTTCTCCGGTATCCAAAGACTTCTGCCAGCATGAACATCAAGTTCATAACCAAAATGGTGGCTTTACATTTAGTTCTGATTTACTTGAATTGATATTCTAGATTTTCTCAGCCTATAATGGAATCACATTTTATAATGCACATAGACTATTGGAATGTAATTTGAACTCTACATTATTTGGCACACAATCTCCATTCCCTCTTTTATAGCTTTCATATTGTTATGAGTCCAAAGTCACTTACACTTCAGGTATATTGTAAGAATACTAACTTCAGGTATATTGTAAACAGCTCTGAAGAAATATCATGTAAAGCACTCTGTTTTTATCTTTACAGATGTAGCCAGACTTGCTGAGTATTTCCAACAATTTCTATATGTATTGTAGCTCAACCAGGATCCACATTATTTAGCTTTTATTTATTTAAGTTATATTGTATATAGAAGGGCACATGATTCTGAATCTAACCAAACTATAATCTGTAGTTTTTCTAAATTAAAATACATGGAATTACTATAGGATCTAGGTGGCCAAAACAAAAATAACAATTATAGATTGAGATTGCTGAATGACAGCAGGATCTTCAATCTTTTATCTATTATATCTAGTAATATTTGTTCCCATACAACAGGCAATGGCAATACAGCACTGCCAATTCATTGCAATGAATTTTCCCAATACAATCTAATGACCAGATTAAAGGTTTGAATTCTGTGATGGTGTCAAAGAAGAATCCTATCAGCTAGATGTGGAATAGATTGTACAAGGGTCAGTTTAGATAGTATTATATAATGCACTAAATCTACTATATAATTTGCTTAGGTATGTTCACTTTTAGTGGAGCGATTAGTTTATATTGTTGGCTTTCAACTACATGATTTTAATATGTGTATAAATGTGTGTGCACATAGATGCGTGATAAATGCCTGCTTAAGTGCAGTGCTGACATGGCAGATGTTGTAAGCATGCAAAGTCAAATGTTGAATTAATGTATCCCAGCCACAGATTACACATTATGTAAAATAGTGGATAGCAGGCTATTCAGAGTTAATGTGTGTATAAAGGCAGCAAGAATTTAGACAACTCTGTTACGAACGATAAACTAATTTTTCTCTAACTTTGTCCGAGTATGAAACTAAAGTCAAAATTGCCAAATGTATGCCATCCAAATAAGATTTTAAGAAATTGTGTTTGTTTTCTAGTTATTCATCTCTGGAGTTGTGAAAACCCAGCCTATCTGTAAGTCATTCATATTTTTCATTTCTGTAACTCACCTCGTGCAACAAATAAAATCATATCAATTGATCAGTCTTAACCTTTCATTGTTTTGTAACAAGTTATTTTTTCTCCATACTTCTTTCTTTTTGTAAAGTTTCAGTAATTGATGATATGTACATCTCAAGCTAAATAGTACTTTTTCTGTTTTATTCTTTTTCAGGCTTACAGCAGCCAGGAAAATATTAAAAAAGGATTATGCGACTCTAAAGAAAAAATGTAAACAACCCTTATTCATTCATTTTGTCACTTTTTCCTTGACAATTTCGTTTTATGGGTCCATTCTATGAGCCCAAAGTGAATCCCCACAGAGTCTTTATTTTCAGTTGATTACAAATTACTAATATTTGAAGGCTATTTGACTGCAGAAAACATCATCACTAAGCCAAATTCTGTCTTCAACTGACATTTGTTTCTCCACAGGGGCTAATGGGTACTAAACATAGCTGGTGATCTAGGATGACTATCTTTTTCATTTGGACTGGACTCATTTTCTCAACTGCCACTCTACTGAATCTAGTGAAGACAAGATTCAAAACCAGACACTTGAGATTCATATATTTCAGTTTCACACATGCATTACTTAATTGGCCTTCTAATGTGTGTATCCATTGGTCTGCAGTCATATTTAGTGCTGTACTTTATTTGCATATTGAGAACATATTTCAAAGGATATTTTCAAAGAAGTGAGTGATTATAGCAGTTATGAGATTAGTGAAAATCATTCAGTCAGTTTATTGTTGGTAGTATAGATATGCTTCGATGGAGATGATAATTAATCCTTGCTTGTAACAGGATATTGGAGGAGTGTGGCACACATTACAAATATTGTTTCTGTTAGTTATTAAGGTCTGTACATTGCCCCAAAATAAAGACATAATATTTTGCATATTGCTCCTGTATTTACTCTAGAACATGATAGTAAGTTTGCAAAAGGTGTACATAATTTCTAAATGATTTCCTACTAAATTCAATTTCATTCAACATATGGAACATAGAAAGTTACAGTGCAGTACAGGCCCTTCGGCCCTCGATGTTGCACCGACCTGTGAAAATAATCTGACGCCCATCTAACCTATAGCGTTCCATTATTATCCACATGTATGTCCAATGCCCTTAATGTTGGCAAGTGTACTATTGTTCAGGCAGGCTGTTCCATACTCTTACTAGTCAGAGTGAAGAAACTACCTCTAATATCTGTCCTAAATCTATCATCCCTCCATTTAAAGCTAAGTTCCCTCATGCTAGCCATCACCATCTGAGGGAAAATGTTCTCACTGTCCACCCTATCTAACCCTCTGATTACCTTATACATCTTGATTAAGTCACCTCTCAACCTTCTCTCCAATGAAACAGCCTCAGTACCCTCACCCTTTCCTCATAAGACATTCCTTCCTTGCCAGGCAACTTCCTAGTAAATCTACTCTGAGCCCTTTCCAAATCTTCCACATCCTTCCTATCATGCTGTGACCAGAACTGCATGCAATGGTCCAGATGCAGCTTTACCAGTGTCTTGTACAGCTGAAACCTGACGTCATGGCTCCGAAACTCAATCCCTCTACCAATAAATGCCAACACACCATATGCCTTCTTAACAACCCTATCAATTGGGTGGCAACTTTCAGGAATTTATGCACCAAGGCACCAAGATCTCTCTGTTCACCTACATGCCAAGAATTTTACCATTAGCCCAGTAGTCTGCATTCCTGTTATTTCTTCCGAAGTGAACTACCTCACACTTTTCCGCATTATACTCCATTTGCCACTTCTCAGCCCAGGTCTGCATCTTATCTATGTCCCTCTGTAACCCATAACATGCTTCGGCACAATTCAAAACCCTGCCTACCTTAGTATTATCTGCAAATTTACTAACCCATCTTTCTCCACCCTCATCCAGATCATTTATAAAAATGAAAACCAGCAGTGGCCCCAAAACAGATCCTTGCAGCACTCCACTGGTAACTGAGCTCTAGGATGAACATTTCCCATCAACCACCACCCTCTGTCTTCTTTCAACTAGCCAATTTCTGATCTAGGGTTCACTTGCGTCTACAAATTTCCATCAACAACATTTATAGGCAAGCGTTCAGTAAAATTGTACAACGCTCACATGCAAAAGTGTTGGACACATCAACATATTTAAAACATAATTGTTTGTCACTAAAATAGAGGACAGAGAAATGCCATATCAATACATAAGACATTAATCTGGCAACATAAAAAAACAATAATTCTGGGTTTGCGCTAAAACAGAATTTCATAAGATTTTCATTAAATAATGAAGATGGTGCTACAGGCATATGATTAGTGAAGCTGGAACCTTTTATCAGTAGTTAAATAATAGAGAAGTCAAATTTAATCAAATGTTCAAGTTATGATTTGGCTTTCAATTTTCCTTTCGATACTCACTCTGAAAAGAAAGAAAGAGCAAATAGAGATGTACAGCACAGAAACAGACCCTTCGGTCCAAACCGTCCATGCCAACCAGATATCCCAACCCAATCTACTCCCACCTACCAGCACCTGGCCCATTTCCATCCAAACCCTTCCTAATCATATACCCATCCAAAATGTCTTTTAAATGTTGCAATTCTACTAGCCTCCACCACTTCCTCTGGCAGCTCATTTCATACATGTACCACCCTCTGTATAAAAATGTTGCCCCTTAGGTCTCTATTATATCTTTCCCCTCTTACCCTACACCTATGCCCTCTAGTTCTGGACTCCCCCACATCAGGGAAAATACTTTGACTATTTATTGTATTCATGCCCCTCATGATTTTGTAAACCTCTATAAGGTCACCCCTCAGCCTCCGACACTCCAGGGAAAGCAACCCCAGCATGTTCAGCCTCTCCGGAAAGCTCAAATCCTTCAACCCTGGCAACATTCTTGTAAATCTTTTCTAGTGCCTTCCATGTCCTCATTTCTATTCTGGCTCCCTCTCCTTTCTCATCCAAATCCTTCCATATTATGAAAAGACACACCATCAGTTTCCCTGTGTAGAATGACCTACAATGAATTCTGCCAGTCCTCCACTCTAAATGCTAGTAGTTTTCAATAGTGTCAAACTGAGTAACAGTGAACTGAACTGACATTTCCTCCTGTTAAATGATCAAACTCCATTGGTTTCTTTAACTTCTATAGCTAATGTTTCAAGTTAACCACATGCTTTTGAAGAGGGAGGTAGCATGGGACAGGGTCACACAGACACACAACATGGCCACTGAGCCATCAGTTAGCCAACTTGACACATAAGATGGCTGCCAGATCACAGCATGGAGAGAAACAGCAGAGCAGATACAGACACTGGCTGAGGCCACCAGAATGCCAGCACAATACAATTATTTACTTTAAGGCAGGTGGGGGAGAGAAAACACATGAACAACGAACACTGCCTGCTGAAGTGTTTGGGTCCAACCAGCACCTCTTATAGAAATGCTAACAACTTGATATAGGCTCAATACAAAATGTTAATGAGCAGGGCTGTAGTAATCTGCCTTCTCAGGATGAGCAATTAGCGCCCATGACTGCGGCAATGGAATTCTGTGCAGATGTTGAAACTGACATTGTCTACCCTGAAACTGATGATGACTGTATCGAAACTATCAATGATTCTGTAACGCTTACTATATACAAACCATGTACAAAGACAATAATCTCATCACTGACCTGTTGTATCATAAGCTGTATAAAAATTTCTCGACATGTGCTCCGGTTCGAGAGAAGACTCGCAGCTGACTTCTGTTCTGTTGGCGTCTTTCACTTCCCGGAGTTCCAGTATTTCCTTGTGTAATAAACTCTGTTGATGAATCTCGACTCTGACTCTGAGACCGGTGATTTTCCCCACAGCACTTTGAAATCTCAAAGCATCTTATTCACCCATATGGTGAACATTGCCTTCACACATTTTCTGATAAAGTTGCCATCCTTTTCTATCAGTTATGGTCTCATTAAATGCAATAATTTCATCATCAATCTTTGAAAACTTTAACATACAAATAACCCTGCTGTCCATTTCATCTCTCATTTCATCAAGTCCAACCTCACAAACTTATATTGCTTCTTGGCCCCCATTGCTGGAAGGATACAATTATCATTTTTGTGTATAACTCTATTCATGGCCTTATAACTTTCTTTATCTGTAATGTCCTACAATTCTACAACCTCTTTCCTCCAACTCACAGAGTTATCTAAGTTTGTTTTTGAGTGCATTCCTCCCTTCCTTCATCTCACTGTTAGAAGCTATGCCTTTAACTGTCTTAGCATCACATTCAAATTCATATTGAATGGCATGGAGTTGCCACATTAGTGCAATGCATATAAGTTCAATTTACTACAGAAAACAAAGTCAAGTTATTACATGTCTGAGTACCATTTTGATGATGTGATCCATGTTAATTACTGACAATCAGCTTCTCTGCCACTGAAAATGAGCTTTCACAAATATTGCATATTACTCCCTTGGGCTTTAATTATTGAACATTAATAAATATTTCATACTGGTTGGCCTATTACTTTCAAAAACCTTTAACTTGACTAGTAAAGGAGGGGTACAACAGGCCATGAAGTTCTCCATTGTCCGATTTCTCTTGCTGTGATGTTCTCAGCCTACACTTTCAGGCACTGACTCTGCAAAAGAATGAAAACCTGAACATGTGAGGGCAAGTTTAACTAATGATAGGTGCTCTGAGATGTCCCAATGCAGCAAACTGTGGCCCATATTTAGTATTCTAACACATTTTGCCTTTTCTTGATTTAAAGAAAGAATCATGGCTAGTAATTTCCACTTAGTCAGAGAAGACTGGGCAATGTCATTTTGCTTGTACAAATGAGGTTCTCTAGGATCATCTTTGTGTCTTAATTACATAGATATGTTAGAAGAAAATTATATCTGTCTACACTTGTCATGTAAGTATGAAACTTGGAAATTTGCAATATAGAAAGATTGGGAACATCTGTTGTAAGTGATAATAGTACTTAGCGTTTCAAGGCTGAATGAGGTATGGGTTTGTGATAATTATTCTCCTTTTGGCTTTTACCCAAGTTTGCAGGCTGAACCATAATCCAGGAGTAATAATATTGCTGTAGAAAGCTAAATAATCTTTCTCAACTTAAAGGTGAAAGATCATAGTCTTAAAAAAATAGATTTTGCATTCCTTCACTTTTTCTCATATCAGTTTGTTGCATTAATAATGAGTTTAACAACCAGGTTCTAACTAATTGTGAAATAACTCAGATATACAGACAGTCATCATATAATTGCTTTCCATGGGCATCTAGATAATAGATGGCCATGAAAGATAAGTAAGCAGTCAGAGAACCCTCTCCATGGATCAAGCTTTTTCTTTGACCAGAGCAGTTGATGTGCTGGAGCATGGAAGTGAAAAGGCATGAGATTATGATGGGGTTTAAATATAAGAATGGGAGTTTTGGACTTAAGGCATTGGACAACTGGAAATTGCCATAGTACAGGCAGGGCAGAGATAATGAACAAGTGAGATCTAGTGTGTAACAGGATTTGGATTCCTGAAGAAGGGCTTATGCCCGAAATGTCGATTCTCCTGCTCCTCGGATGCTGCCTGGCCTGCTGTGTTTTTCCAGTATCACATTTTTCAACTCTAGTCTCCAGCATCTGCAGTCCTCACTTTCTCCTTTGGATAACAATGGTTTGAACCAGGCAAAGTATAAATGGAGGTGGAGAATGAATGGTCAATCAGGAGAATGATGCCATAATTCTATTTGGAGATGATAAAGATGGCAATGAGGCCTCAAATGTTTAATGACTTGAAATAGGGAGAAAAATAAAGGTGATTCGTGCTACCAAGTGGACATCTTAAAGGTTGGACTGTATACTTAGAACTTCTGTTAGGGATCCATGAAGATAAGAGGGGAACAAACTGATTTAATTGAGATAATGTTTGAGGAAGATGGAAATTGCAGGACTCTGAAATTTTTACTCTAAAAGCACATAGAATAGTAACTATTCAATGAAAATAATTTTTTTTCAAAAATTCTAATTTGTATTAGAAAGTACATGACAACTATTGGAAGTAATTTCCACTAATCATGCATGAGCTCTGATTAATCTTAGTGTGTCTACTAGCACAACTGAAATTTCAGTAGCTTGTGAGCACTGACTGAAAGAATTTTATCAATTTTTGTTATGTATCACTCTTCTTCTGTAGTAATAAACATAGCTGATTCAATATCGGTTCCCTGAGTCACATTTATGCTGACCTCCCTTGAAGAATGAAAACATTTTCCTTTTGTTAATTGGACCGGTGTCATTGGTGCATCATTGTGCAAATTACATCCTTATTCTGTAATAAGATAAATTAAATATAATTAATAGGCTTCTAATAATCTCTTGTGATGAATGAATGCCCATCAGATCAGGTTTCCAGCTCTTTCAGAACTCCATCTCTCCCTGGACAAACTGAGTGATGTATTGCAATTGAATCAAATTGGCTTCAAAGTCAATACAATAATATTTTTGTTCACATTTCTTTAAGCCATAAACTACAGGAACATGCCCCTTGTGCAAACATTTTGAATTTTATAATGATAAAGTTACCATTTCAAAGACCATCTTTTATGTAATACAAACAATGGCATCTATCACTTTGGTCATGGAAACCAGAGAAGTGTATTGCATTTAGTATTGGAAACATTCCTGATACTAGCTATGCTGCACTACACAGAAGACGCTAATTTTGGCATTGCCCAGAGAAAAAAAAGATTTTTAAAGCTGTTTCTTACAAAAAGTGCAAAGTCATCAAACTTTGATTGCTATTAAACAGAGACAATGTGTTCTCACATATTTTTAATGAAATTCAAATGATGTGCTAAAATTGCATGCATGACTATTTTAATTATCAAGAACTGAACTGAAACATTTGCAGTGGTGTCTTGATGGGAGTTATATTTGAAATAAAATCATTGTGAGACATCTATTATGAAACAGGATACTTTAAAAGCAAAATTTGGCATTAGTCTGGATGCAAGACATGCTTGGGAGTTGCTAACAATCAATGTGTTCTCAATTTGATAATTGTAATGACAACTACATTTTTCTGAAGTTGCACAGTTGTCAGTAGAGTCATCTAATTATCTAAGGAGCTGGATGATACTTGGAGTTGCAACTTGCTTGTTCTACTTCTTAGCTTGCATTTGTTGGAAAAGTCATCATGGTAACAACACACCTTCATCTTTGTCAACTGCACACTCACCTGGAAGTTTTTCTTAAATCCACACATTCTTTACCTCTTATCCATTCACATTAAACCTTCTGTCTTTACCAGAGTGATCATAGCCATCTGTGTTTGAGACTTTTGATTCAATTGGGGTCCTAATTCACTTTTCTCTTGTTGATCTTGAGATCTGTTCCTTCTGAACTAACAGATTTTGGACACCCATTTGTTGCTGCCCCATTGAAAGTGTTGGGTTACTGATGATTACAAAGTACATATGAATATGTCATGAAATGTGTGTGAATCAGTGTGAACACAATTAGGTAATAGTGTGGAAACAGGCCCTTCGGCCCAACAAGTACACACCGACCTGCCGAAGTGCATCCCACCCATACATTTACCCCTTCACCAACACTACAGGTAATTTAGCATAGCCAATTTACCTGGCCTGCACATCTTTGGACTGTGGGAGGAAACCAACACAGACACAGGGAGAATGTGCAAACTCCAGACAGTCAGTCACCTGAGGCGGGAATTGAACCCGGGTCTCTGGTGCTGTGAGGCAGCAGTGCTAACCACTGTGCCACCGTGCCACCCGTCATGTGTACTAACTTGGAATTTGAATAATATGAACACAACTGGGTGGAGATAGTGATGAGAAAAGAATAACATTTTGCTTGGAAATTATTATTTGTAGAAAAAGTCAATTGGAAGTTTGCTACCTGTAAAAATAGTATAAAACCTCAGTTTTGTAACAAAGATTTGTGCAATATGTCATTTTCTTAATGTGTAGAGCTCCCATGCATGCTTGAATAAAAAAAACCTGAGCCTCATTTGCTCTAAGAGAATATAAGGTGTTAAATTCACTTCTTCAGTCATCCTTTCTTTGGGCAAAGATTTCCAAGGAGTGTTCTCTGACATACTTTATTTCAAATAGGAAATTTGCAAAAACACTAGAGAAATGGAGGAAACAGCAAATTGTCTAGAAAAGTTGTCGCGTGAGATCAGGGAAGCACCCAGCAATATTGGAATATTCTAAAGTGGCAGCTGTATGTCAAGAAGGATATTATTGGTTTGGATTAAATAAACTAATTTAGCAAAGGCATTTGCTTTCTTACCATTATTGAGAAAATTATGTTTCCAAACGATTCTCAAAAAATGACTGCGTCACTCTTCATGGTAAAGCACCACATACAAATTCACTTGAAAGGCCCTTTAAAAAGCTACTTTAACAAAAAAAACAGCTTGCCAATGCTAGTACCTTTACTGAAGATGGTCATGAGAATAATGGGATTCAAATTCACATGGGCTTTTTTACAGGCCTGAGATTTGCAACCTGCAAAGAGTCAGAAGCCAGAGGTTGTCCCTTGTAAAGAAGTTTATGCAGAAAAATATCTTGATCATAAACCCATTTGATAAAAATCCAGACATGGAGAAAGAAGATGGTGGATCATTTTGGATGATTCTCTGAACAGACTGTCAAAGTTATTTTGAAAAATGCCTCATCATCAGAAGTTTCAAATGCGACGTAGCTTGCCTAATAGTGAGAAAGGCCCTTTGTGTCTGATCCTTCCTACACATCAAAAGTCTTATCCTATAGCAAGCTGCTCTTAAAGTGGCAGCAATGGGAAGGGGACAGTTATTCATCTCCTTCTGGAATGTGAAGAATGTTTAGTAAGTGACTCTGAGCGGTTTTTCTCAAGTTTCATCCCAAGCAGCTCTATAAAACAGGACTTGATGCTCTGGAAGCTGTTCGAAGGGACATACTCTGAGACAAGTGTCAACTACTGTTGGAGGACCATCAACTTGATGATAGACAGTTGTTGGTCTGCCCATAGCTTACTGACCTTCCAAGTAACTGAGTATTGCAGACTGACACATTTCAAAGTCAGGGCCATATGATGTAGAAAGAATTAAAGCTTAGGCAAATTACTGCAAAGGTTTTAAAAAGGAAAGAACACTGTTTAATGCCTGTCAGCCATAGTATGCACAGGGATTGGAAACTGCTTGAAACCATTTGGGTAATATCATTACTGTGGAATATAAATTTAAAACATCGTATTTAATTTTAAATTTGTTGAGGCATCTCAGAGTGCCACATCTTGTATGGAATTATATTGCTGCAAATGTGTTGCTGGTCAAAGCACAGCAGGCCAGGCAGCATCTCAGGAATACCTGATGAAGGGCTTATGCTCGAAACGTCGAATTCTCTATTCCTGAGATGCTGCCTGGCCTGCTGTGCTTTGACCAGCAACACATTTGCAGCTGTGATCTCCAGCATCTGCAGACCTCATTTTTTACTGGACTGTTTTGCACATTCAGTAATGTGCAATTTGAACTGTAATTCAATTGTAATGATAAAGCTAATTTTGCAATTCATTTATGAAAATGGGGGAAGAAAATAACATCTACTGATCTGAGATTCATGTCTGTAAACTGCAAGCCAAATAGGCATCTGTAGAAGCTCAAGAATTTAATGAGGGCATAGTTGAGCTGGCTGATTCTGTTAGCATACTTCAGTGGGTTTTGGAGGAAATACATCAGGAGAGATGCTGGGAGTTGATTCAAAGGGAGAAGGATATTAGGGAGGGAGGAAATATTGAGAAAGAGACCCAAAGCAGTGTTAGGGTCTGCTGTGGAGCCTAAACTCAGGCAAGTGTTTTTTGAAAAGTTTATCTTTTTCGCTTCATCGACCTCTTTAAAGATTTATCAATAGGTCACATTGAGTCATGATTATCTTTACCTTATGCTAGCCCAGAGCCAGTGATGGCAAGGCCACCCAACTTTGGGAAAAGAAATGGATCGGAGTGTCTGTTTCAGGCTTTATCCAGATGTCTCTTTGTATTCATGTCAATATGGTGAATAGTGTTGTTTTAGTGGGGAAATGTATGCAACTGTCACCTGCCATATTAGACACATAGTCACTTGTTTCACATCTGCAAAATGGGGGCATCACATGGTCACCTTTGGACAGCCCCAGATTACAGATGTTTTGTTTTGCCAAAATGACTCAGGGCCACTTACACAAATTGCTGCATTTCCTGGAGAAGCCCAGGATGTACCCATAGAACCCTCAAATTAAATGTGTTTTATGATCCTTACAGTGCAAGCATCTTGCTCCCCAGCACAGCCACAATGCAAAACTCACACTAGTCCAAAGCCTGCATAAGGATACAATTCCAGAAATCCCACTCCCTCTGTATTACCTTGAATACAATTTCAGGCCCTGTGTACCAAGGAGAACTGAATTTAGGGACAGTTCCTGCTGGGGGCATACTAGGTACTGCAATTATCTCGGCTCAATTCATTTGCCACACACTCATACTGACTAGAATAATAAACCTCATTAATGTATCACTATATTCCTCGCTTTGTTTCAGCATAGCAAACAGCTGGTCGAGTAATGTGGTAGGATAAAACCACAAATGCTTGAAACTAGTCATGAACTAATTAAGACATCTTTTTCTTAGGTTAAACCACAAAGCAGATGTGAAGAAAAGATGCTGAGGGAATACTACAACTCTGGGGGAGAAAACAAATGGACACATGCAAAGATACAAAAATTATTCCTGTTAATTTCAGTTATTTTCTGTAAAATCAAAATAATATTGAAGTGTAGAATTAAGCATCGATTAAATATGAATTCTTTTTAATTTTTCACGGAATTCCGGAATTGTTATGGTGCAGATGGAGACCACTTGTGCCATGATATCTACACCAGCTCTCTGTGTATTTTGGCTTACTGCCAGCTCCTGCTTTTTCCCTGTAACTCTGTGTGTTGTTTCTATTCAAATAATCATCTAACACCCTCTCAAATGCTTCAATTGAACCTGCCTCTGCCACAGTCTCAGGCAGTGCATTCTAGATCCTACTAATTTCTTGGCAAAAGAGGCTTTACTCATCTCACATTTGCTTCATTTGTCCAACACTTTACACCTGTGTGCCCTGGTTTACAATTTGCCCAAATGTAGGAACCAGTTTCTTTTTATCTATTCAGTCCAAACCCCTCATGATATTGAAAACTTCAATCAAGTCTCATCCTAGCCTTCTTCTTTCAAAGGAAAACAGCTCTGGTGTCTCCACGGTGGCACAGTGGTTAGCACTGCTGCCTCACAGTGCCAGGGACCTGGGTTCAATTCCCACCTCAGGCGACTGACTGTGTGGAGTTTGCACGTTCTCCCCGTGTCTGCGTGGGTTTCCTCCGGGTGCTCCGGTTTCCTCCCACAGTCCAAAGATGTGCGGGTCAGGTGAATTGGCCATGCTAAATTGCCCGTAGTGTTAGGTAAGGGGTATGGGTGAATTGCGCTTCGGCGGGTCGGTGTGGACTTGTTGAGCTGAAGGGCCTGTTTCCACACTGTAAGTAATCTAATCTAATATATCCTCATAACTGAAGTTATCTGGCAGCATGGTGTAGATTAGAGTGGTGCTGGAAAAGCACAGCAGGTCAGGCAGCATCCAAGGAGCAGGAAAATTGATGTTTCAGGCAAAAGCCCTTCATCAGGAATAGAGGCAGGGTACCTGCAGAGTGGAGAGATAAATGAGAGGAGGGTGGGGGTGGGGAGAAAGTAGCATAAAGAACAATAGGTGAATGGGGATGGGGTTGGAGGTGATAGATCAGAGAGGAGGGTGGGGGAATGTAGAATAGAGTACAATGGGTGAATGAGGGTGGGGATGAAGGTGGTCAGAGCAGAGGGTGGAGTGGATAGGTGGAAAGGAAGATAGGCAGGTAGGACAGGTCATGAGGGCAGTGCTGAGCTGGAAGGTGGGGGAAGGGGAAATGAGGAAACTGGTGAAGTCCACATTGATGCCATGGGGTTGAAGTGTTCCAAGGCGGAAGATGAGGTGTTCTTCCTCCAGGCGTCGAGTGGTGAGGGAGCGGCAGTGGAGGAGGCCCAGGTCCTGCATGTCCTTGGCAGAGTGGGAGGGGGAGTTGAAATGTTGGGCCACAGTGTGGTGGGGTTGATTGGTGCGGGTGTCCTGGGGATGTTCCCTAAAGCGCTCTGCTAGGAGGCGTCCAGTCTCACTAATGTAGAGGGCTCAGTAGTTAGCAATGCTGTCTCACAAAGTCAGGGATCCAGGTTTTATTCCACCCTCGGACAACAGTCAGTGTGGAGTTGCACATTCTTCTCATGTCCGTGGTGGGTTTCCTCCGAGTGCTCCAGCTTCCTCCCACAGTCCAAAGATATGAAAATTAAGTGGAGTGGCCATGCTAAATTGTCCATAGTGTCCAAGGATGGGCAGAATAGGTGGATTAGCCATAGGGAATGCAAGGTTATAGGGATAGGCTAGGGCGTGGACCTGGCTGGGATGCTATTTGGAGGGTTAGTGTGGACTCAATGGTCTAAATGGCCTGTTTCTATACTGTAGGGATTCTATGACTCTAAGTTCCCCATTTTTGGGAACATTTCCGTAAACCTTTTCTGCACTAATTCCAATGGGTTCACATCCTTCCTAGAGTGCAGCACCCAGAACTGTACACAATACTCTGGCTAACAAGTACCATATATAGATTCATCATAACTCCCCTGCTCTTCTTTTAATGAAGTAAAAAATGAGGTCTGCAGATGCTGGAGATCACAGCTGCAAATGTGTTGCTGGTCAAAGCACAGCAGGCCAGGCAGCATCTCAGGAATAGAGAATTCGACGTTTCGAGCATGAGCCCTTCATCGGGCTCATGCTCGAAACGTCGAATTCTCTATTCCTGAGATGCTGCCTGGCCTGCTGTGCTTTGACCAGCAACACATTTGCAGCTTCTTTTAATGAAGCCTAGAATACAGCATGCTTTAATAACTGTTCCCTCTACCTGTTCTGCCATCTTTAATTCCCAATGAACCAGATCTCTCAGCTTCTGCGCAGACTTTAGAATAGTATCCTTTATACTGTACTGTTGTTCTTCTGTGTTATTTGTATCAAAACATATCACCTCATGTTTCTCTGTACTGAACTCCATCTGTCTTCCCTCTACACGTTTTACATCTGCCTTGCTCCTGTCCCTTTTATTTCAAGAGCTGTAACTTTCTTCATAAGTCTTTGAATATTGTGTGCAATTCTGGTCTCCTTCCTATCGGTAAGATGTTGTGAAACTTGAAAGGGTTTAGAAAAGATTTACAAGAATGTTGCCAGGGTTGAAGGATTTGAGCTATAGGGAGAGGTTGAATAGGCTAAGGCTGTTTTCCCTGGAGCGTCGGAGGCTGAGGGGTGACTTTATAGAGGTTTATAACATCATGAGGCGTGTGGATAGGATAAATTGACAAAGTCTTTTCCCTGGGGTGGGGGAGTCCAGAACTAGAGGGCATAGGTTTAGGGTGAGAGGGGAAAGATATAAAAGAAACCTAAGGGCAACGTTTTCACTCAGAGGGTGGTACATATATGGAATGAGCTGCCAGAGGAAGTCATAGTGTCATAGATTCATAGATACAGACCCTTCGGTTCGACCCTTCGGTCCAACTCTTCCATGCCGATCAGATATCCCAACCAAATCTAGTTCCACCTGCCAGCACACGGCCCATATCCCTCCAAACCCTTCCTATTCATAATCCCTTCCAAATGCCTCTTAAATGTTGCAATTGTACCAGCCTCCACCACCTCGTCTGGCAGTTCAATTTTGGTGTAATTTGCACACTTACTAACTATACCCCTTATGCTCAAATGCTAATCATTTATGTAAATGACAAAATGTAGATGACCCCGCAGCGATCCTTGTGGCACTCCACTAGTCACAGGTCTCCAGTCTGAAAAACAACCATCCACCGCGACCCTCTGTCTTCTACCTTTGAGCCAGTTCTGTAACCAAATGGCTAGTTCTCCCTGTATTCCGTGAGATCACCGTGGGTGGCACGGTGGCACAGTGGTTAGCACTGCTGCCTCACAGCGCCTGAGACCCGGGTTCAATTCCCGACTCAGGCGACTGACTGTGTGGGGTTTGCACATTCTCCCCGTGTCTGCGTGGGTGATCCGGTTTCCTCCTATAGTCCAAAGATGTGCGGGTCAGGTGAATTGGCCATGCTAAATTGCCCGTAGTGTTAGGTAAGGGGTAAATGTAGGGGTATGGGTGGGTTGCGCTTCGGCGGGTCGGTGTGGACTTGTTGGGCCGATGGGCCTGTTTCCACACTGTAAGTAATCTAACCTTGCTAATCAGTGGTAGAGGCTAGTACAATTGCAACATTTAAAAGACATCTGTATGGGTATATGAATATGAAGGGTTTAATGGGATATGGGCTAAATGCTGGCAGGTGGGATTAGATTGGGTTGGGATATCTTGTCTGTGTGGACGAGTTGGACTGAAGGGTCTGCTTCTGTGCTGTTTATCTCTATGACTCTGTGTACAACATTGTATAAAATACCTTTTGGTAATCCATTAACACATCAACAGCATTGTAATTATCTTTGGTATATTTTCAAAAAGCTCCAGTAAGTTAGTTAAACTTAGAGTCTTACAGATTAGATTACTTACAGTGTGGAAACAGGCCCTTCGGCCCAACAAGTCCACACCAACCCGCCGAAGCGCAACCCACCCATACCCCTACATTTACCCCTTACCTAACACTACGGGCAATTTAGCATGACCAATTCACCTGACCCGCACATCTTTGGACTGTGGGAGGAAACCAGAGCACCCGGAGGAAACCCACGCAGACACGGGGAGAATGTGCAAACTCCACACAGTCAGTTGCCCGAGTCGGGAATTGAACCCAGGTCTCTGGCGCTGTGAGGCAGCAGTGCTAACCACTGTGCCACCGTGCCACCCTAAGTCATAGAGATGTACAGCATCAAAACAGATGTGGTAGTTTCCCATTACTGAAGTTGAGCTGACTGGTTTGTAAATGCTGTGTTTATCCTTACAAACTTCTATGAGCTATTGTGTAATGTTTACAATTCTCCAGTCCCCAGCACAATCCCTGATTCAAAGTCAGATTGAAAAATGATTGCCAGTGCCTCTATAATTTCCACTCCAATATCCTTCAGTATCTATCTCATTTGCTTCCAGTATCGTCTCAACTCTAAATATTGACAACATACCCAGTACTTCCTCTAATTAACTTCAAACCCTTCCCATGACTGACGTTCTTTCTCTGCAACCTTGGTCTGGATGGTATAATGATTTCAGCTAAGGCTTTTACTGGGCAAGTTTGACTGATACCTGTCTGGATTAATGCGTAGTTTAAAAAAATTAATGTAATGAAATGTATGTATGCACAGCCGCAGATCTGATTTTAACAATAAAATAAAAGCTTACTAATTAGAGAAATGAAGTTAAGAGAGAATAAATCAAGATATTTACAGGTAATGCAATTTGACAGATTTCAAAATATATAGCAGAATGAAATGCTGACTATTCCCAATCTCATTAAATTACAGTAATGAAAGTTCCCTTCTCTGGCACTCTTTCTTTGTCTCTGTCAAAGGTTTGACTTAATTGTTTCTTTCAATTGCCATTTATGAAATTTTGATAGCCCTTAACTTTGATTAGTCACACAACTGAGCTAAATTTTCTTAGCTTCAAATAACCATTCAAGTTTCTAATTAATCATTTCTGGTGTGGGGGAATGCTCAAACTGCAGGAATGTTACAATGATGTAACCCATTTCATAATTGGTGTGAACTAGTTCCTATCTCCAGGAACAAACTGTCCTTCCATTTCATCCAAGCCTCCAACTCATTCCAACCTTCCCTCCCATGTAGCTGGACCATGCATAGTGTGAGGTACTTGGCTTTTATTGCCCTATGTCAAAGAGCCATTACCGTTGCCAAAATCTAGACAGGAAAACTGTTGGGTAAGCAGGATCTGTGGGGACTACTTCATTACATGCCTCCTTCTCTGGACTGTCTAATGGCCATCCATATCTTACCTGTCTGCTAATCTCTAACACCTCTCAGAACATGCTAACTCCATGGAGCTCTGTTTGATGGACTTCAGTGACAGTAGCCACCACTCAAGCTCCAAAACCTTTATCTCAAGCCTGTGTAGCTAGTGACCCTTCCTGCTTTGGTATGATAACTGACATTTCAAGCAATATCCTGGCAGTACTTATCATGACATTGGGTTTGCCTGGACATTTTGTTGGAAATGGAGAAAGTTATCTTTTCTTTCTACAGCATATTTAATATTCCCTCAAGGTATTCATGGAAGTATTATAAAAAAAATGAATTGACATCGATCTCCGCATTAGGACTAAAGATGAAATGCACAGACAATGAAAAAGGTTTTCAAAAATTTAAATGAAGGGAGAGGTGGATGTGTGTATTTGGGGATGCAATTCAGGGTGTAAAGAGAATCATATTGATAATGTTACCAGGGAAATAATCCAAAAGCAAGGGCTAATGTTCAATTCCCACCATGGCAGTTGGAAATACTTTAATTAATAAATCTGGAATTAAAACTATCTATTGATGACCATTGTTAATTGTTAATAAAATTACATCTGACCCACTATAACCTTACCTAGTCTGGTCTATATGTTAAAGGCGATCTATAGCAATGTGGTTGACTCTTAACTGCATTTTAAATAGTCTAGCAAGGCATTCAGTTCAAGGGTTATTAAGGACAAGCAATAAATGCTGACTTTGATAGTCATATCTATATCCCTTGAAAGAATAAAGGGGAAATAAAGCACAACTGGCAATCTGCCAAATATTCTTTAAAATTTGTTCTTAAATTCTACAGGGATCCATACTGTTTGCCATCCATTGCCATACCAACCATTCTGAAATGTGTGAACTATTTGCTTTGGAGCCCCTGCCTTTATCTAACCCTGTTCTTGGTCATCATTATACTTTACTTCACAAGTTTGGACTGTCATAACTGGTTTTACCAAGTTTTGGGCAGATGTCTTAATTTCACAAATAGAATCTACATTTTGGACAATTACTGTTTTCTTTTAAATGGAATTTCCAGAAAGCAGCACTATGTTTACATGATTTGGCTGATATCAGTGCAATGCTGAGATTGTGCATTGTTAAGAGCTGCCGTCTTTCAGAAGCAATCTATAGCTAAAGCCTTGAGGGTGGCACAAGGTGACAAGAACAAGTAGTGATCCTAGAGCTTCTGCCATGTTTTTTTTAATTAAACACTAAAACAGCTGAAGGAGCATTCATTCACTTCCTATTTGTGAGACTACCCAGCTTCACCTGACTTTACTATTCCTTTCATATTTCTACTATTTTCATTGCTCCAAGCTGTTGCCTGTTCTGTTAACCTTCACATTGCATTGTCCTATGAGCTCTTCCTATCCCTCTCTCAGCACTGCACTGAAATCATATTTCATTGTACTGCTTGTTTAACTTATTTGCTTTATTTCCTTTAATCATTCCTTTCTCTTCCAATCTACTGAAACTCAAAAGTTTGGTTTCGCTGAAAATACTGCATTATAAGCTAGGCCAGCTATGAATCAACTACTAGTTTCAAACCTAATCTTTACTTCTATTTGTCCTTCACTAGTTTTCTTAACTTTTTATTTCTCCCCTGATCTACACTGATTATACACTGTAAATGAAAACAATTCGACATATCATGCCTGTGCCATAGCTTTTTGGAGGTGTTATCCAATGAATCTTATTTTTCCTCTGATATTTTTCTCCATTGCATCATAGTAATGTAGGAAAGTGCAATGGTACTATCCCTCCCTCTGGACCAGGATATCCTGGTGCAAGTTGCATCTGCTGCAGACGTGTAATGTTATCTCTGAACAGAAAGTATCTAAAATACGAGAAGGAGTATATCTGTGGGGCACAACTGACATTTCATGATTCAAGCGTCACCAGAATAAAAAATATTAGCAAATCTTTTTAAGTGACATTTTGGTTTCAACTGCCAAGATTTTGAAGGTGTGGATGGGCCTGAACCTTTCCTCTAATTCTCACCTGGCATAGTTTCCTGTCATTCCAGCTCTCAACCTGTTTGTTGTCCTCTGCAGATCAATCGGTTCTCTCCCTGTTAAAAGACTGTATGTTGGAAAGGGGAGATGATGGTCTAGTGGTATGTTTGTTTGACTATTAATCCAGAAATTCAGCTAATGACCTAGGTTCAACTCCCATTGTAGTAGAATTTTGATTAAAACAAATCTGATATTAAGAGTCTCACGATGACCACAAAACCGTTGTTGATGGTTGGATAAAACCCTTCTTATCTGGTCTGGTCCACAAGTGACTACAGACCCATGACAATGTGCTTGATACTTACCTGGGAATCCAGGAAACTAAGGATGAGCGATAAATGCTGGTCAAGCCAGAGAAGCCCATGTCCTATCAATGAACTTTTAAAAATCCTCCTCACATTCCAAATATCCAGCCCCATTTATTGTATACATTAGATCATTGCGGGTATTTTCTACCTAGATTTTTTTTGCCCATTGAATGCTTTCCTGAAAAAGCAGTCTAGTTGAATATGACCCTCATTGTGCAATCAAAAAAATTGATTGCGAGGTTTCTTTCAATAGCAGTAGCAACACTTATCTGAAAGCCTCCCTTCAAATGCATTCAGACTAATGGCAGATTCTTGTCAGGATCTGAGTGACATGGGCTGTGATTAGATGACTGAACAAATTTAATGAGAAATACAGCGAGGCCCAGATTGATGTCAGGAACATCTTGTGCCATTGTATATGCATATCACTAGCGACCTCAGTCTGCAATAGTAAGTTGACATTGAAGGGGGATTGCTGTTTGTTAAATTCCTTGATGGCATGTCTAGGCTGAGGCTGGAAGTGACTGGGTGAGGAGCACTTATTGTCCCCTTCCATCGTTCTGGAAACTGAAAGTGTGCATCCGTGAAGAAAATTACTATGTCCACAGTAAGTGAATGAACCTGTGGGGAAGGGGGCTGCAGGACCCACAGATGACTGACTTATAAAGGGCAAGTGCATTCACACCGACCCATTTAATATGCATAGCACAGTCCAGCAGGTCACTATTCCTTGGTTATTCTTATGCATTGAACCACTGTATACACCTCCCAGTCACAGATATCAATGACACAGAGGTCTCAAAAGAATAGGGTTATGATGTCAACTGCACTCAATTATATTTGTACTCTTGTTCCCCTTGCTTCTAGATGATGCAGCAGTCTCTCAAGACAGACCTCTCCCAAAGGAACCATCATAATGTCTATGATGTGACATGCTGCTGGGTGTCTAAGCTTAAGTGATGTGTCAAAATCAGTGGGTTGTATAAAGAGACATTAACAGCCAGATTTTATGGTTAATCTGTGGCATTTGTACAAAAGTGAAAAATCAACTGTGTTCCTTTTGGGTGGAGGCAACATGTTGGAAAGGAGAGCCTGGCAGCCCTGGAGGTGTGGTGGGACAACCCTGGAGTGTTTATGCCTGGAAAGCGGAGACATGCAAAGGGTTTTCTCACCAGTGGTAAGTTGACCCTCCTTAATGTGACCATCCAAGGGTTAAAGGGGGGCAGATCATGTGGAGACAGGGAGCCAGGTCTCCTCTGGTGTGCACTGAGTGGAGATTTCAGAGGGGGCTGCATGTGGTCCCTCCTCTGATTGGGTATGCATGGCACTGCCTTCCGCTTCTGATCGGCACCTGAACTGATTGCGAGGTTTGCTGCTCCCTGTGGCCATTCATTCAGTCCTGGGACTAACGGCTTTGATGTTGTAGTGCAGTTGTGTTGCTGTGTCAACTGCAGGGTGATGAGTCTGGCTCTCTACGGTGACCACCAATTTGCCCATAGAGGCAGTCACAGCACCTACTGCTCTGCTGCCGTTTCTGGGCAATGAGATCCCAAATATCTATCTATAACTGCTGCATCCCCCTGTGTTTGTGAATGAAGTCTATAATTGTTGACACCACAGGGTCCACTTCTACTTGGAGCAGAGCAGGAGCCTGGTCTCCTGCAATCCTCCAAGAGCCAGAGATTAGATTAGATTACTTACAGTGTGGAAACAGGCCCTTCGGCCCAACAAGTCCACACTGACCCGCCGAAGCGCAACCCACCCATACCCCTATATTTACCCCTTACCTAACACTACGGGCAATTTACACGTCCAATTCACCTGACCTGCACATCTTTGGACTGTGGGAGGAAACCGGAGCACCCGGAGGAAACCCACGCAGACACAGGGAGAATGTGCAAAATCCACACAGTCAGTCGACTGAGTCGGGAATTGAACCCAGGGCTCTGGCGCTGTGAGGCAGCAGTGCTAACCACTGTGCCACCGAGGCCTTTTCTACCTCAACCACCTACAGAGCTGTCACTGTGAAGATTGTGCTCCCACACTCTCTGGACATAACCTTCTCACCAAGGTGTCAGTATCTGAACTGGTGAAGCCTTGCTGATGGTTCCTCTGAGGCCTTGATAGTCTTATCCCCAGAGATTGAGAAGGCTGTTTCTGGGGGAATTGGAAACTTTGTTGCGGATTGGTACCTGCAAGACAAAAGAGAAAGATGGACTAGTGGCCAATGGTAAGAAGTGGTGCACAATGAATGAGACTGCCAGTGTTGGAGTCACAATGGTCTTGAAGTGTGTTACTTATTTGGTTGGCAGGACATGAATACCTTTGCATCCCCACAGGAACAGGCCTAATGTTCACCTGCAAGGTGTAGGATTTCCTCTTCACAAAATAAGGAGTCTAATGTTGGGCACCCTTCATGCATACAGGCTCTCTCTGCCCTGGTTGTGGGCTGTCTTCTGCTGTAATGAGAGAAAAAGAGGAATTGAGTGAGGTGAAAGTGGGTACGAATGCTGGTGCAGATGGTAGGAACTTGGTGAGACACCTAGTATGAGTGAGTAGGCAGCACAGAGGCTGTGCAGGGTCAGTAGCCTGGAAGTTGTGAGGAGTCAGAGTGGGTGAGTGAAGATATTGCAGGCAATAGTAAGAAGGGCAGAGTGTGAGCCTTTGTAGGAGGTGTATTTGCAGAGACAGTGAGTGTGAGATGGAATGCGGCACACTCCCTGGAAGAGTATGGTGGTATAGCTTTTAATGCTATTTCTCCAGGAAGAGACACCCCTCCTTTGCACACCCCCTCAACCAGGACCTCCAGATCTCAGTCGGAAGGTGACAGACACCTTCAGGAAACATCCTTGATGAGCAGAACAACATCAGAAACCCAATGCTGGTCCGCTACAAAGAGGCCTCATAAAGATTACACAGGAACGAAAGATGTCAGTGATTCAGTAGATAAATAATGAGTAGGACATGGTCCAGGAATGATAAAATACAACCAGAACAGACATGGCGTGGAGTGTGGCTAGTTAATGAGGCAATTTTGCTAAAATACAGCAAGAAATTTCTCTAGATCTCGCAGCAAACAGTCCTCAAAAATCTTGCACAACTCAGGCTTAACCAACTCAGGCTGAACCAAAAGATCCAGCTTCTTGTCTTTTATTTTTGCATCATGTTCATTGTGTTATGTGAATATTGTGATCAGCATTCTCATATACTCTGCTTCACATACCCAATGTACTGTATTTGATTTTTAAATGCATTTGTTTTGGCTTCAACACATAGTTAAAATTGAATGCTACGGCTTTTTGCCTTTTGAAAGTATTTACTGCATTGCAGCTTGATATTTTCTTTACAATGTTATCTTTCAGTTCTGCTGTTAATCTCATTCAAGGCACAGACCTGTTTGATATTACAGGACTGAGACACTAAGTAAATGCTGCTTGATGTTGGCCATATTTAACTTGTATGAACATGACAACTGTACATCTGTAAAATATCCAGAACAGAAAAAACTTGAATATGCTATAATAATACTCTAATATCAGAGATCAAATCAAATGTGGAGCACCCTCGGAAATCACCTACTCAGTGACTGAGACCAATAATAATAAATAATATTTATGTTCTTCTTTGAAACAATCATGTATTATCCCATTTCTTCAATTGAATGTTTTCTACTTTTATGCCCTTTCAGATGTTTCAGATCTCTCAATCTGCCCCTCAGGAGATTGAAAATACCCCATTATTAATATCCAATTACTCACATTACTTGAAGAGCTTGCTGTTTACCTATTAGCTTTGCCTGGCAATAGATAATTCTACTAGCTATTGCATTGTTACATTTGACATAATTAATTTCTGCCAAATCATTTCTGCATTTTATTTTTGTGCTATTATTTCTCTTGGGGTCCTCAGAAATGATAACATTAAAGAGAATTGGCAAAAGCTTGTATAAAATTATAATTGCTGCATAAGTATATGCTTGTTCCAACATTTCTTTTGATTCATTGAAATGAGCCTCTAGGTTTGAGCAGCTACAATAGCTTTTGGAGTTACAGAGTTTTTAAAGTACAATTATTCCTGGTAAGTCAAGTACATGCACTGGGTGTTGTTCCTATACTCTTGCTCCTCTGAGAGAAATTGCTGTTGGCATAGAATCAAATTGTATTTGACTGCTGTTGCTACTTGTTTGATTTGCTCTGGGTATCAATTTACATAACATTTTTGTGATAACTGATGGAACTCCTAGACTAGAAGCCTAGGGGTTGTTGGATGGTCACATTGCAATTAGCCGCATAAATCCTGTCACTTTGATAGTTGGGCAGCATATGGAACCATTGAATCTAAGGACAGGTTGCCACATTATTAAAGCACATAGGATCCATTCCTCAAATTCATGGCATGCCTAACCTCACAGCCGTACTGCAGTGATCATGTAGATGGTATATGTAGAATGGAGGACAGCGGAGAAAAATTGTATTGGAGAGAACTTCAACTCTTAGGCTGGCCTCAAAAGCTGAGTAACACAAACATTTCAAATGAATCTGTTCAGGGATGTTATAACCCAACTCTGGAGCAGTATAGAGTTGAACCTCAGCTTCTTGGCCCCAAGTAGGGACACTACCACTGCATCACAAATGCCCCTAACAAACACTGATGAGGATACTGTGGTGAAACAGGTATGTATGGATAATCTTGAAACATCTGGCCTTTCAATTGACAGCTGTATGCATTGACTGTTGTATGATATGACACCTCAGATTAGGACTTCGAGCTGACCATCAAAGTTCATGCAACATCCTAGAATAGAGATTGATATTCAAATGCAATGTTAAGATAAAACCTATTTCTTGCTTTCTAATGAATCAATCTAAATTAATAAATTGTGATTTATTTCTTAACACTAATGATACATACCTGAGATTTGAATAGATCTGATATTCACACCAAGGAAGTGCATTGTACATTTTTATTGAAGCTAATTGTCAACAGGGAATAACATATTGCCTTTTTGCTCACTTTTACAATTCTTCTCAAACCTTGAGGACAAAATAATTTAAGGCATAATACAACTTCCCATCAGATGAACATGTATTAGATTAGATTACTTACAGTGTGGAAACATCAACCCATACCACTTATCTAACACTACAGGCAATTTAGCATAGCCAATTCACCTGACCCACACATCTTTGGACTGTGGGAGGAAACCCACACAGACACAGGGAAAATGTACAACCTCCACACAGTCAATCACCCAAGGTGGGAATTGAACCTGGGTCTCTGGTGCTGTGAGGCAGCATTGCTAACCACTGTGCCACCGTGCCACCCCATGTATACAATCTTCTATAAGCAATGTTTATCTCCATGTCTGGTGTTATGATTCATAGATTCATAGATTCATAGATTTACATAGTACAGAAAAGGCCCTTTGGCCCATCAAGTCTGCACATGACACAACTACCAGTAAACGTGCGCTAATCCCAATTTACTGCACTTGTCCCATACCCTTGAATATTGTGATATTTGAAATATTCATTCAAATACATTTTGAAGGTTGTAATGTTTCCAGCCTGTACTACCTTCCCAGGCAGTGCATTCCAGATGCCCTGCACTTACCAAGGCTAATAAATGGCCACATAAGAGTTGATCCTGCTCCAATTGCTCAATGGGATGATGTCAAGGACAGGGAGGATGCACAGCTGATTACCTGCAAAGTATTCCACTGTCATAGGCATCAAGATAGCACTCTTGTAGTGCAGTGGTAGTATGGACTGCACCCATGGACTGAGAGACCAAGATTCAAGTCTCATCTTCTTCAGAGGTATGTAATGATACCTCTGAACAAGTTGATTAGGAAAAATAGGTCATAGACATTGATTGACACTTTGAAAAATTCTCAAATGAATTACATAGATTACTTACAGTGTGGAAACAGGCCCTTCGGCCCAACAAGTCCACACCGACCCGCTGAAGCATAACACACCCAGACCCATTCTCCTACATTTACCCCTTCACCTAACACTATGGGCAATTTAGCATGGCCAATTCACTTAACCTGCAAATTTTTGGATTGCGGGAGGAAACCAGAGCACCCGGAGGAAACCTGGGCAGACACGGGGAGAATGTGCAAACTCCACACAGAGAGTCACCTGAGGCAGGAATTGAACGCGGGTCTCTGGCGCTGTGAAGCAGCAGTGCTAACCACTGTGCCACCCACTAATTTCATCAGTTTGAAATCTACATCACCACAAATTTCAGGACAAGGTTTCATGGCAGTTTCAGTGGCATTTAATTCTCGAGTTGTGCAATTTAACATTTGTGCCTGGAAAACCTATCAGGCAGATCTCATTCTGACATGTTCAGTAGTATTATCAGCTGGGGTCAAATGTTCAATTCCAACTATTCTGGTGACATGACACAACCTACCTCTAGTTAGGTTTTTGTCCACTAGGAATATTCAGACATTTTATTCAGTTCACAAAGCAACAGATTCCTCAAAATTTTAAAACATTTCCCTTTTCTTTCTTACATCTTCCACCCATCCCAAAGTCTTTAACTTGATTAATCTGTGTTGATAGGTTCATAGGAAAGTTTATAACAAGATGTAGAAACATTTGTGGTAAAATTGCTTAGTTTTCTTCCTCTCTGTTAGCTTCTGTTGGTTATAGATTTCACATATTTAGTAGCCTGATCACACATACTGAATGGCTAGTATTGGTCTTGCATTGATGGAATGTAGGAATTTAGCAGAATTTGTTATTTCAAATTCTCCAACAATAACATCTGGATTGGGTGATGGTGTTATTTCTCTGAGAAAAGATTGATATTGTTCATCCAGAGATAGTTGTTCCTCAAGTAAATAAATTTGTTCCATTGCAGTATTGACCTGTGCTTCAAAGTTCTTTTCCAAGGGATGAAGATACAAGTCAGTTTGGATTCAATTTGGTTTAATTCTTGGTGGGTTCTTTAGAGTGTAGCACTTCATTGAGATGTGAATGTCTTTTCCTACAATAAATATATTGTTGAAATATGTTTTGTCTTTTCTGATGTGGGCTTATATGCAACATTAGATTGTTTAGGACTTTGTTTTGAGATAGTCACATGTGGTATGTTGGTCAGGTGAGAGATCTACTTCCTCAGGTTGAATGCTCCAGAGTAATCAAATCAAGGCAAGTAGTCAACACTCTCTGTAGAATGTTCTGCATTAAATAAAACTTTGAAATGCTTTGTGTACAATTTTCTAGACTCTGTCTTCACACTATATGGATTGTTCAGTCTAGAGTTAGATTCTCTTTTGATTGAAAAAATTCAGTTACTGATTTATAGAAAAGACAAATGATGTTTCCATCACAAATGAGCACTGATTGTAAGTTTTTGAACTGTATGGTGCAGAGAGTACATAGAGGTAATTGATGAAGTTATATGTAGATCTTTCTAAGAGTGGGTATCTGCTTTTAAAGCATACCAGTGTCTGATTTGTTCTTGAAATGACATATTGATCAAAAGCTGATATGGGGTTGTCAAACATAATTGTTTTCTCATTAGTCTGTTGTAAATCTAACACATGATCTGATGTTCTTCCCATGTAGCAGGCAAGTGCACTAATCTTTTCTGTGATCGATTTGGTATCCTATGTTGAAGGTGTTTTAAACCTTAGGAATTGTGTTTTCCATACTTGCTAATTTGCTGAGCTATCAATTGGATTTGATAGTTTGAAATTCACCCTTGAAGAGGTTGGCATTTGTGAATTTTGTGACATTGATTGTTGATAGGTTCTTGAAGTTGTTGATTTGGAAATTACTGCCAGGTCTTTAATCTCCGATGGCTAGCTTAGTTGGCTGGATAGCTAGTTTGTAATGTAAAATGATGCCAACAGTGAGTTCAACTCCCATATTGACCAT
This sequence comes from Hemiscyllium ocellatum, assembly GCF_020745735.1. Lineage (NCBI taxonomy): Eukaryota > Metazoa > Chordata > Chondrichthyes > Orectolobiformes > Hemiscylliidae > Hemiscyllium > Hemiscyllium ocellatum. Next base: position 144,946,979 of record NC_083401.1, read on the forward strand.
GAAAGTCTCTTATTTTAAACTCTCCCTCACCTGAGGTGCAGTGACACTCAGGTTAATCCATTCTCATTTATGCCTCTCTAATGAGAAAGTAGAACTGTTGTCTGGTAGGAATATGGAAACCTTTCCTTTTCCTACACTAATCTTGATATTCTCCAGTGTTTTTTTGTTGAATCCTTGGTGTTATAAAGGTTGTTGATGTAGTCCTAAAATTGAAAGCTATTAAAGTTGATTCTATTTTAAATGCTTTTTACAACGTAAAATTCAGTTTTGCTTTTCAAAATGTTATCTTCATAGAAATAATCAAAGATATTTCTTTTTCATGATGGCAGAGGAATTTCAAAATGATCTATGGTGGAAGCTGTCTCAAAATGTCTTTACTTTTTAAAATTACATCAAAGATAGCTGTTGTGACATCATCTGTGCTTTTCTGCATTACTGGTATCTTTCTACTAAATTCAAGCCCATATGTTCAAATTCATAGAGAAGTACTTTTTCTTCATTTTCTCATGCTTTTCCCCCCCTCAAATTAGAAGTCTTTTCCTTGGGGTGGGGGAGTGTCAGAACTAGAGGGCATAGGTTTATGGTGAGAGGGGAAAGATATAAAAGAGACCAAAGGGGCAACTTTTTCATGCAGAGGTTGTACGTGTATGGAATGATCTACCAGAGGAAATAGTGGAGGCTAGTAAAATGGCTGGGTATATGGATATAAAGGGTTTAGCGGGATATGGGCCAAGTGCTGGCAAAGGGACTAGATTAGGTTAGGATATCTGGTCGACAAGGACGAGTTGGACTGAAGGGTGTGTTTCAGTGCTGTGCATCTCTATGACTCTATATCAAACTACTTTGTTACTGATTAAAACTTATATTGCTCAACTAAATCATTTAAACATTTCACCAATTTTACTGCAAGGGGTCTGAAATTTAGAATTCCGCAAAATTATTATTATTCCTGATATTTCACTTGGTATTCCTTCCACCTACCAGCAATTACCTTTATCTTTGCTCTGGGACTTAGATTCTGGAGGCTACTTGTTTTTCCAGTAGGGCTACTGTATTCCCCATCTCTGAGTGGCTATTTCTTTTCTATAGTATGGCCTGAACAAGATCCAAATTTAACACAACTTTGCAACTTTTATTTTCTATGTGTCTAGAAATAAATAAGCAATGCTTCAAAAGCTAGTGCCTCCAAATAAACCTGTTGGACTAGAACCTGGTGTTGTGTGATTTTTTTTAACTTTGCTTTTAATGATTTATCCAGCTCCATTGCCAGGTGACTTTGTTTTCTTCTCCATTCTATTTTTCAAATTTCTAAAGAGTGTAGACAATTTTCCATTCTTCCTACCAAAATGCACCATCTCCCTTTCAGCAGTATTAAAATTAATCTGACATTGAACTGACCAGTTTTACAAGTTTCTGAATGTAATTTCTAACATATTACATTCTTCCTCAGTGTTAACTGTTGCCCCAAAAGAAGTCATCTCAATGCTAATATTCTGTTGTGCTGAATTCACTCCTCCTCCAATCTGAAGCACTAACCTTCACTTCCACTTTCTATTTTTCTGACCAACTTGCTATCCATTCAGTTATTTGTTCCCAATTACAGTTGTCCAGGTTTTCCCATTACACTATGTTATATCTTATTGAAGATGCTTTGAAAATCCAAGATTAGGAGATTCATAATGTTAGCCTTGGCCACACTACCTAAAAAATTCTATCAGGTGACAAGGAGTACACCAGTTGTTTTCCTCTTCTTTGAAATATTGGCACTTATTTAGTATTTTGGCATATATTTGCATTTGCATGAAAACAGCCAGGATCCACCAATATATCTTTGCAAATGTGTCAAATGATTTCACTTTTTTTATCATTTGTGGGTGGGTGTCACTGGCTGACCATATTCATAGTTGCCCTTGTAGGGGTTTTGTGGTGATTGATACACTTGAATGGCTTACTAGGCCATTCCAGAGTGCAATTGAAAGTCACACTCATTGCTGTGGGTCTGGAGTCACATGTAGGCCAGACCAGGTGAGGATCACAGATTTCCTTCCCTTAAGGACATTTATGAACCAGATCAGTTTTCTGACAAACGACACTGGTTTCATGACCATCAGTAGATTCCTAATTCCAGAGGTTTTTTTTTTACAGAAAAAAAATTCCATTATCCTCTGTGGCAGGATTCAAACTTGGTTCCCCAGAGCATTAACTGAGTTTCTGGAATTATAACACTTTTTGAGTTCACCCTCTAATAAAATGTTGTTATGCAAATTTCTTTCTAAAAGCAAAGGTGATAAAATAATCCAGTATTTCAATGCTTCATATTTTAATCTGGTGTATTTTAGGTCACACAATGTGTTTTGCATTCTGTTACATGTTCTGTTGTTTTATGGTTTAGGTCTTGTCATGCTTTAGGTTCTAGTGCATTGTACAATTTAGATTAGATTAGATTAGATTACTTGCAGTGTGGAAACAGGCCCTTTGGCCCAACAAGTCCACACCGAACCGCCAAAGCGCAACCCACCCATACCCCTACATTTACCCCTTACCTAACACTACGGGCAATATAGCATGGCCAATTCACGAGACCCGCACATCTTTGGACTGTGGGAGGAAACCGGAGCACCCGGAGGAAACCCACGCAGACACGGGGAGAACGTGCAAACTCCACACGGTCAGTCGCCTGAGTTGGGAATTAAACCCGGGTCTCAGGCACTGTGAGGCAACAGTGTTAACCACTGTGCCACTGTGCCGCCCAAACTTACGTCATGATACATCTTAGTTTCTGTTACATTTCTTGTTGCGTCATATTTATATCACGATGGCATGGACATTCCGTTGGACAGACAGTTGTTTTTCCAGTGTATATGAGAGTTGATGTGCAGTTCTGTAATTTTAAGGTTTCTCTATGATCCAGAAGCTCTTATAAAGCAGTCCTTATTGTGCATTGAAGGTATTTGGATTGGCTTAACAGTCTTTGTAGTTTTGGTGCACTGCATCTGCCAATGATCTTTGCTGCCACAAACTTTACAAAGTTGAGCGAGAACTGAGAATTTCCTTGATTTATGTGGGAGACCACACTTTACACATGTCTATGTTATTGTATCAACTGTTGAATTTGTTCATGGACTATGGGTGTCGCTGGCTAGACCAACATTTATTGCTCATGTAGACCAGGCCAGGTAAGGATGGCAGATTTCCATCCTTAAAGAACATTAGTGAACCAGATGGGTTTTTAATGACAAACACAATCCCTTTTTAACATTTGGGAAAGAAAATTGGGAAGAAATTTTGGAAACAGAACATAATGATTGCACCAAGGGAAACTGATGGGCTGTGCAAAAACAAAAAATGAGGGAGGTGATTTAGTTTATTGGCCACATGCAAAAGTCACATTTCACCAAAACAGATTAATAAACCCATGAATCATCATTTTAAAGTTCCTTTGATGTGATGAGAACAAGCCTTTCAAAGGGAAGCAATGCCCAGCAGGGGGAGCACAGTGCTACAGCTATGAAGCATTTTAAAGCAGTCTGTTATTATAAAAAACAGACAACTGGAAACAAAAAAGGGTGAAAACCTTCAAAGCAATGGCATGTTTAAGATATTGAAAAAACTGCAAGATCTTAAAGCAATAGTTTTGGTTAAAAAAAAATCAATGATCATGTTAAAAAATATTTGACAGTTGCCAAACTGGAAGTAAATAGATACCCAACAGTATTTAAACATGATGTAGGAGCTCATGTTTTGATATTTCTGAATCAAATTAACTGGCACAAACAAATGAATTTCCAACAATCATCCATAAAGGTTACAATACGTAGGTGGAATATCACTAAACATAAATGGCCAACTCATGATGAAGCTCAGGGATCAGGGAAAATAAATCATGGAATCTCTTTACATCATTTAGAATGAAATGTACTATCTCTTAAGGAAAAAAGCAGAATTAAAGCAAACATTAACCTGTGATATCAGTGAGACTGCAGCAAGCATTCAACGCCTGACTTCTTTAGTTCAACATGGAATTGAGCCAGGTCCCTGGCACTGGGAGGCAGCTGTGCTGACTATGGAGCCATCATGGTTTATGTTTCAACTTGTTTTGGATCATGTTGCAAAACTTTAAATTTTTGCTCATGTCATATTTCTCATTGTGTTGTTTTGGACTGAATCGTGTTGTTTTAGACCAGTTAGGGTTGTTATCCATCTTGTGTCATGTTGTGAAGTTAGCACACGCTGTGTTTTATGATGAGTCTTTAATAATATTTTAGGACATGTTGCATTCCTGCCATGTCATATTTTATGTTGTACTGTGTTTTATTTCATGTCACATTTTGGGTTGTGATGCACTCCAGGTAACTTACTTTTTGTCTCCTATTCCATCAAGTTTTGAGTTTTTCCTACATTCCATCATTTTACACCTTTAATGTTGTTTAATCTTCCCCATCAAATTTCAGTATTGTAGAATTTTAGGTCATGTTACATTTCTTATCATGTGATGTTATTGGTAGCAATGTATTTTAGGTAAAATCATGTTTCATGTTGCTTTGTGTTTTTGGTTGCATCACATTTTATGATATGTTCTAGTTTTGGTCATGCCATATTCGAGATGCATTGCATTTTAAGTTGAGTCACATTTTTGGCGGGTTGCCCGTTAGTCCGTGATGCATTTTACATCATATTTTAGGAGAAAGTGAGGACTGCAGATGCTGGAGATCAGAGCTGAAAATGTGTTTCCTGAAGAAGGGCTCATGTCCGAAACGTTGATTCTCCTGCTCCTTCGATGCTGCCTGACCTGCAACGTTTTTCCAGCAACACATTTTCAGCTCTACATCATATTTTAGTCAATCTTACATAATTTGTTGCATTGATCCAAGTTTGATCGTGCCACATTTTTAAATGTATTACAATTCCCAAAAAAAAGAACTAACACAAGAAAAAAACCTTTACACTGATGTAGCATAACATACAAACTGATGCAAAGAATAGAAGCATTTAAAAAAAATCTGAATCCAGATCTATGGAATAATCCAGATATTTGTTGGAAATATTGAAATTGTGTTCTTGAATATTTAAAATATATTTTTATTGAAAAATAGATTTTTTAAATATTACAACAAATACAAAACAATAAAAATAAAGTGTACAAAAAATTTAAAAAACTTAAACTGCCCTCATGTACAAATGTGTAAATATGCATAAAAATATATATAACAAAACCCAGCTAACAACTTAACTAAATAAATAATAACTAACAACAAACTAATAAATAGTAATGATACAGCTCAGCAAAACAAAACACTAACTCATACGTTCGCAGCTCCCTCACTCTGGATTTTGGACTCGTAAATCGCAATTGTTATAGCTATATTAAAGCTCTTATTAGTGTGGCAAACAAATCTGTATTCAGATAGTCAAAAAAGTGTCCCCATGGCTTATAGAAGTTCTCAGTTTTGTGGTGTACCATACTTGTGAGAAAATCCAAGGGGACATGCTCCATAACAATTTTATGTCAACCTGAAAGGCCCGGGCGATGTTTGGACACCCAACCTAACAAGATATTCTTTCTTGGGCAGGAAGCGAGGATGTTGAAAAGTTATTTCTTACGTGCATCTACAGGGAATACACTGGGCAGGCCAAGAAAAAGAGAAATTGGGTCCTCCTCCACCCTTACACCCAAAATCCCCTCCATTGCACCTACCACAGCACTCCAGTGTGTTTCAAGCTTACTACAGAACCAGTGACAATGGGTAAGAGTGCCTGTACTAATTTTACACGTGGGGCATGTTGAAGATACCCCAGTTTAAATTTTGACAAACGATCCGGAGCCAAGTAGACCCTGTGGAGAATCTTCAACTGTAAAGCATGGGTCCTATTACAAATTAATATCTTTCTAGCGTTTTCCCAGATATATTCCCATGCCTCTGAGGAGACCTCAATGCTTCGCCCTCTCTCCCACACCCTGCAGAACTCATCTGAGGGGCCACCCTCCAGTTGATGATATAAAATGCTGACAGAAAGGGTACTCTTAGCAATGAGCACCCTCCTCTCTATGTTAGATTTGTAGAGATCAGTCAAAAGTGTAGACTTGTTTTGAATAAAATCCCTAACTTGAAAAAAATGAAAGACAGCCCTGTTACATAGCTCATATTTCCGCGTTAACTAATCAAAAGACATCATTGTGTACCCCTCAAATAAATCACCCATGCAAGATACACGCCTAGCTGCCCAATGTTTGAATCCTGAATCCATCATCCCCGTTTGAAAACCCAGCATACTCACTATAGGTGTAAGAAAAGATGTTTTGCCAATATTGCCTTCCCTCTGCTAAATTGCCCTCCATGCCTTAACAGTATTGATAACTATTGGGTTATGGCAATGCTCCTTAACTGTCCTCATTTTGTCCAAAAACAGCAAACTAGTAAGGAGGCACTTTGCCTGAGCAGTTTCGATATCTAACCATATTGAAAGATGGTCCCCACAAGCCCAATCGCTCATGTAAGATAAAAGCCAGCTTAGTTGATAATTTTTAATGTCCGGGAGATCCACTCCCCCCAATCTGTGAGGTAATTGCAGTTTAGCTAATTTAATAAGGGGCCGCTTATGATGCCAAATAAAAGTGCTGAACCAGCCATTTAGTCTCTTGAATGTTTGCTTATCGAAAATTGGGGGAGCATTCATATAGGGTACAACAAATGGGGGAGAATTTTCATTTTAATAAGAGCTATCTGACGTAACCATGAGATCAGAAGCGCCTTCCATCTTTGATTTTGTCGAATAATTGAACAAAATTAGCTTTAAACAACCGATTAAGAACAGGAGTGATGAATATGCCCAGGTACATAAAACCACCCTGTGACCAGTTAAATGGGAATCGAGATTCACCTTCAAGACGTAGCACCTTCATAAAAATATCATAGGCATAGCCTCTGATTTTGCAAAATTAAAATTGGACCCTGAAAAAATGCCAAACGAGCCGATGCATTGTATCAGGCAAGGCAACAAAACTGCTGGATTTGACAAGAAAAGTGGACTTCATTCACGTACAATGAAATCTTATGTAATTTTGTCCCCACTTCTGGAGCCAAAAATTGGGATCCCTACAAATGACCTCCGCCAACGGTTCAATCACCAATGTTAAAAGCAAATGGTAAAACGGGACAGGCCTGTTGGCTGCCCCTAAAAATACTAAAATTGCTTGATCATATCCCATTGGTGATGACCGCAGCAAGAGGATCACTGTTGAGAACGTTTACCCATCTTATAAAGGCTTCACCCAAGCCAAACCGCTCTAGAATATAAAAAAGGTACGGTCATTCAACTCAGTCAAATGCCTTCTCTGCATCTAGACAAATTATCAATCCCTGTATTGACTGATGTTGACACAGTTGAATTACATTAAGTAGCCTCCTAATGTCATTGTAGGATCTGTAGTCCTTTATGAAGCCCGTCTGGTCCTCTTTAACAATAGAAAGTAACACAGTTTCCAATCTTAACGCAAGAGTCTGAGAGAGGATTTTAACGTCAACATTTAAGAGTGAAATGGGCCTGCAAGAAGAACAGTCCTCTGGGACCTTTCCTTTTTTAAGAATAAATGAAATATTGGCCTCTCTTAGAGATGGCAGGAAATGATCATGACTGTACGAGTCATTGAACATGTTGAGCATCAGGCCAGACAATATGCTTTTAAATTCCTTCCGGAATTCATTACAAGTCCATCAGGATTGGGTGCCTTTCCACTCTGAATCTGCTTCACAGTCTCCTGCATCTCTTCCTCTGATAAGGGGACATTGAGAAAAGACTCTTCTTCGTGGGTCACACCTGGGAGTTCCAGATCCTTGAAAAAGTACTCCATCTCGGCCCACCACTCTTCATAACCCGCAGATTGGTATAATTCAGACTAAAATCTCTGGAATGCTGCATTAATCTTTTTGGAATCACATTAGGTTCCCTCATCGATGTGATGGCTTGAAGGGCACTCTTTTTCCTGGCAAGATACACTAGGTGATTGTTCTGTTTGTTGCCATGTTCATATAACTTTTGTTTTGCAAAAGTAAGCTCCTTCTCATTGTCTGTGTGAGCACGGAATTCAATGCAGACCGCAGCACTCGAATCCTCTGTGGCTTGGCCGAGGGTCTGTCAAAGTAAGCCTCTCAGCTGCCTTCAACCATGCTTTGAGGAGACATTGCTGCTCACCCATCTACCACTTCGTACTGGCAGAGTAGGAAATAACTAACCCCCTGGCATTGGCTTTGGCAGTTTTGCAAAGGAGGGATGGGCTAATAACCGAGCTTGAATTAATATCTAGGAATGCCTTAAATTCCTTAGAGAAGTACTCCACAAATTTATTATCCTTAAGGATAAAGGGAGCCATTCACCAGTGCCTCGGGCCCACTATAGCATCCTTACTTTTAACCAACAGGTACTCTGGAGCATGGTCGGACATCGTAATATTAGCAATTGTGCAATATGCCACCAAGTCCAAAGTTGACTTGGTGGGTCAGAAAAACAATCAATCCAGATGTGACAACTGTATGGATTGGAAAAATACTTAAATTCCCTGCCTGTCCAGTGGAGGTATCTTCAGATGTCCACCAATCCTAATTCCACACACCGATCCACTAATTGTTTGGTTTGTGTAGACGGATTTGGGGGGCCCTTGGGCAACCTATCTATTGTGGGATCCATAAGACAATTAAAATCTCCCCCAGTAACAATATGCCGGGATTTGAGGCTGATCAATTTAGAGAATGCATCTACCAGAAATTTGAAGTGATGGGCACCATATTCTTCCCTGTTTATCAGGGCTTTGAGGATTACCACCTCCCATGTGTGTCTCAACACACTCTAGTAACTTAAATGGGAGATTCATCCTAACCAATATAGCTACTCCCCTACTTCCGGTATTAAAAGATGAAAAGTAAACCCGATCAAAGCCAATCTGCTGAAGTTTCAAATGCTCCCTATCATCCAAGTGTGTCTCCTGTAATAAAGCAACATTGACCTTTTCCTTTCTAAGACTTGAGAGTACCTTTTTCCTCTTAATTGGTGTGTGGCTACCCTTGATGTTTCAGGTACACCGTTTAATCAAGTCTTTAGCCATAACCTTCTGCTGCAATAGTTAGAGTCCGGAGAGGAGGAATTTGAATTACAAATCGCAGAGCCTTAGTATTGCAAGATTCATCGAACATAAAATCTACATAAACTAAAACCACTACAGTTAACAAATCTACAAAGCTATCAAATCTACAAAGCTATCAAAAACCAAAAACAAACCAACATATAGAGCATTAATGGCATTGAATAGGGGAACTCAACCCCTAACCAAAGGGGGCATCGAGGCATCCCAAAACCCAACTTCCCATCCCACTGCTAATACTGCAGCCAGGACATTTAAGTACCTGAACCAGGTATAAATTGCCCGTAAGTAGGCATCTAGCCATCCCAACCATTTTCTCTTATCCTAGCTAGAGCTGTACCACAAACGCAAGCAGCAAAGAAAGAAAATACACCATGAAATAACAATGTGAACAAAGAAGTTTTGAAAATAAAAGGTAACTACCCCACCCATCCTTTAATATAACTCAAATTAGACATTGAAATCACACATCCCAGCCACCCCTGAGCATAGTTTAGACCGGATTATTACCAAAAAATAACCAGGGAAAAGATGGCCCTGACCAGACTTCCTTTTTTTAAAAAAGCAAAGTAGAGACATACTACTATTTGTACATACTCAATTGTTCAGATTAAATTAATTTTTCCAAAGCCTCTTGCCTTCTCCGACGCGTCAAAGCATGTGCGTAGCACCACCAGATACCTCAGAGAGTACTGGGTGCAAGATCCCTTAGTCTTTTCTTGATGCTTTCATAGGACTTTCTTTTCCAGATCAATGCCACTGAGAAGTCGTGGAAGAACATGGTCTTGGAGCCCTCGTAAACTAAGGCCATCGGAGCCTTCCCCTGGATACTGGAAACTGCCAAAATTCTCTCCTTATTTCTAAAGTGATGCGAATGCACCAAGATAGGATGAGGACATTGGTCCAGGCCTGACCTCCGCGCCGTGACCCGGTGAGCCTTCTCAATCTTCAAACTTCTCATTCCAGCTTCCATGTGAAGGAATTTCGGCAACCAGTCCTCAATAAATTCCACTGGTTGCCCACCTTCCTTACCCTCCAGCAGTCCAAAGATCTGAATATTTTTTCTCCTGCTCCTGTTCTCGAGGTCATCAACCTGGTCAAGTAAATTACGGACTTGCATCTCCAGGCCCTTGGAGGAATCGATATTAGCTTCCACCACTGTGACTCTGCATTCTATCTCATTCGTCCTTTTCTCGAGGCTTTCCAGCTGCTGTTCATGCTTTTGTAGCATGATAGAGATCAGGGCCAGCTTCTCCTCTATCTGCTTCCTCGATATCTCTCAAGATTTCTTGAGCTCCTTTACCAGGACCTGGTAGGAAATCAATTCCGAGGATCCTGCAGGCTGGGCTGTGGGCCTAGCCTTGGATGTACCTCCTCCCTTCTTTGGCATCCCTGGACAGCGAAAATGAAGATAAGTTGCTCTCTAATGGTTTCCTGGGACTCCACAACATTTCCAGAGTCCCAGAATATCACGGTGGTCTGGGTAGAGCGGGTTAGGATCTTGTCCCACTTGCGATGTTGTGTGGAGCTCTGCAACACGATCGTTCTAGATTGCTGCCATCTTGGATCCCCCCATATTCTTGAATATTTGAATTGTTGAATCTCTGTGGTGCAATTTGGTTCTTTATCACTGTGTGGCAGTAGAGGACAAAGACACTCAACCACTACACTCAGTTGATATTAACCTATGTAAATCCATCTAGCAATGCACATTGTGTTCCTGTTTATATTTTGGTATAAATTAAATCATAAGGCTGCAAAACATACAGCCTGAAGAGACCTTGAAGAATATGATATTAATTTTGCAAAACAGAAGTAGGCAATAGCTGAAAATGTGTTGCTAGTTAAAGCACAGCAGGTTAGGCAGCATCCAAGGAACAGGAAATTCGACATTTCGGTCCAGAGCCCTTCATCAGGAATGAGGAGAATGTGCCAGGCAGGTTAAGATAAAAGGTAGGGAGGAGGGACTTGAAGGAGGGGTGATGGAGATGTGATAGGTGGAAGGAGGTCAAGGTGAGGGTGATAGGTTGGAGTGGGGTGGGGGCGGAGAGGTCAGGAAGAAGATTGCAGGTTAGGAGGGCGGTGCTGAGTTGAGGGAACCGACTGAGACAAGGTGGGGGGAGGGGAAATGAGGAAACTGGAGAAATCTGAGTTCATTCCTTGTGGTTGGAGGGTTCCCAGGCGGAAGATGAGGCGCTCCTCCTCCAGCCGTCATGTTGTTATGTTCTGCCAATGGAGGAGTCCAAGGACCTGCATGTCCTCGGTGGAGTGGGAGGGAGAGTTAAAGTGTTGAGCCACGGGGTGGTTGGGTTGGTTGGTCCGGGAGTCCCAGAGGTGTTCTCTGAAGCGTTCCGCAAGTAGGCGGCCCGTCTCCCCAATGTAGAGAAGGCCACATCGGGTGCAGCGGATGCAATAGATGATGTGTGTGGAGGTGCAGGTGAACTTGTGGCGGATATGGAAGGATCCCTTGGGGCCTTGGAGGGAAGTGAGGGAGGAGGTGTGGGTGCAAGTTTTACATTTCCTGCGGTTGCAGGGGAAGGTGCCGGGAGTGGAGGTTGGGTTGGTTGGGGGGTGTGGACCTGACGAGGGAGTCACGAAGGGAGTGGTCTTTGCGGAACACTGATAGGGGAGGGGAGCGAAATATATCCCTGGTGGTGGGGTCCATTTGGAGGTGGCGGAAATGACGGCGGATGATACGCTGTATGCGGAGGTTGGTGGGGTGGTAGGTGAGAACCAGTGGGATTCTGTCTTGGTGGCGGTTGGAGGAGCGGGGCTCAAGGGCGGAGGAGCGGGAAGTGGAGGAGATGCGGTGGAGAGCATCATCGATCAAGTCTGGGGTGAATCTGCGGTCCTTGAAGAAGGAGGCCATCTGGGCTGTACGGTATTGGAACTGGTCCTCCTGGGAGCAGATGCGGCGGAGACGAAGGAATTGGGAATATGGGAGGGAATTTTTACAGGGGGCAGGGTGGGAGGAGGTGTAGTCCAGGTAGCTGTGGGAGTCAGTCGGTTTATAGCAGATGTCTGTGTTGAGTCGGTCGCCCGAGATAGAAATGGAAAGGTCTAGGAAGGGGAGGGAGGAGTCTGAGACAGTCCAGGTGAATTTGAGGTCGGGATGGAAGGTGTTGGTAAAGTTGATGAACTGTTCAACCTCCTCGTGGGAGCACGAGGCAGCACCGATACAGTCATCGATGTAGCGGAGGAAAAGGTGGGGGGTGGTGCCAGTGTAGTTGCGGAAGATGGACTGTTCCACATATCCTACGAAGGGACAGGCATAGCTGGGGCCCATGCGAGTGCCCATGGCAACTCCTTTAGTTTGGAGGAAGTGGGAGGATTGAAAAGAGAAGTTATTCAGGGTGAGGACCAGTTCAGTCAGTCGAAGGAGGGTGTCAGTGGAAGGGTACTGGTTGGTACGGCGGGAAAGGAAGAAGCGGAGGGCTTTGAGTCCTTCGTGATGGGGGATGGAGGTGTACAGGGACTGGATGTCCATCGTGAAGATAGGGCATTGGGGACCGGGGAAGCGAAAATCATGGAGGAGGTGGAAGGCGTGGGTGGTGTCCCGAACGTAGGTGGGGAGTTCTTGGACTAAAGGGGACAGAACCATGTCGAGGTATTGGGAGATGAGTTCGGTGGGGCAGGAGCAGGCTGAGACAATGGGTCGGCCGGGACAGGCAGGTTTGTGGATTTTGGGCAGAAGGTAGAAACGGGCGGTGCGGGGTTGTGGGACTATGAGGTTGGAGGCAGTGGATGGAAGATTCCCTGAGGTGATGAGGTTATTGATGGTCTGGGAGATGATGGTTTGGTGGTGGGAGGTGGGGTCATGGTCAAGGGGGCGATAAGAGGAGGCGTCCGCGAGCTGGCGTTTGGCCTCAGCGGTATAAAGGTCAGTGCGCCAAACTACTACCGCGCCTCCCTTGTCTGCCAGTTTGATGGTGAGGTTGGGGTTGGAGCGGAGGGAGTGGAGGGCTGCACGTTCTGAGGGTGAGAGGTTGGAGTGGGTGAGAGGGGTGGACAGGTTGAGTCGGTTGATGTCGCGGCGGCAGTTGGCTATAAATAGATCGAGGGCGGGTAAGAGGCCAGCACGGGGTGTCCAGGTGGATGGGGTGTGTTGGAGGCGAGAGAATGGGTCGTCAGAGGGTGGGCGGGAGTCTTGGTTGTAAAAGTTGGCACGTAGGCGAAGGCGGCGGAAGAATTGTTCAATATCTCGCCGCGTGTTGAACTCATTGATCCGAGGGCATAGGGGAATGAAGGTGAGGCCTCTGCTGAGGACTGATCTTTCATCCTCAGAGAGGGGGAGGTCTGGAGGGATGGTGAAGATCCGGCAAGGTTGGGAGCTAGGACCTGGTGTGGGACTGGAGCTGGGGGTGGGGGCGGGGTTAGGGGCGGGGACAGAGATCGACGTGGGGGCGGGATTAGACGTGGTGACGTTGCTCGGTGTGGGGGCGGGGTCAAGCGTGGGGGCGGGGTCATGTGTCGTGACGGAAGTAAGGGTGGGGGCGGGGTTACGTGTGGTGGTGAAAGTCGGCATGGAGGCGGGGTTATGCGTGGTGACGAAGGTTTGCGTGAGGGCAGGGTTACGTTTAGTGATGAAAGACGGCGGGGGTGCGGAGACACCTGAGGTGTTGTGGTCGTGCAGGTTAGTGATGTCAGTGGGGGCCGAAGTGGCTGCGGCGACGGCAACCGAAGGTGCGGAAATGGTTGTGGCGACAGAAGAACCGTTGTCATTCCCGATAGCCGCGGGGGTCGCGAGTCCGTCGGCGATCGTGGAAGCGGTTGTCTGTGCGGCAATCGCCGGGGCGGTTGTTTGGGCGGCGATCGCGGAGGCTCCGAGGTCGGTGGGGGCAGAAGTGACGTCACGGTCGACAGCGGCCGTTGGTGCCGCGGCCACATGTGTAATGGCGTCCGGCAGGCCGATAGAAGATTCTGGAACAGTTGAGGAACCACGAGTGTGGGGGTAAGTACATGAAAGTTTTCGGTACTTACTGTCTTTAATTTCTGATATGGCTAGGAAGAACTGTTTGTTTAGTGTTTGGATTCTTCTGTAGATGAAGAACAGTAGAGGTCCTTTACAAGATTGTGAGAGTGTTGTCCTGTGCTGGGGTAGGGCTGATTGCAGGGAATGTAGGTAGCGACGCATGGCTGCAAGGGTGGAGCGGAGGATCCGGAGGGAGGTCTGTTGCTGGAGGCTTCGGATTTGTTGTCCTGGTTGGGTCCAAATTGTGTTGGTTGGAATGTAGTTCGGTGTCCGTGTGGGATCAGTCGGTTCCGTAGGCAGGTGCTGAGGAAGGAGATGTGGCTGTGGTAACGAGTCTGTTTGAGAACGTGGCTGAAGAGTTTCTGTGCAAAGGAGATGACCTGGGGGGTGCAGTGAGAGAGAGACTCACTGAAATCCTTGTAGAGGGAGAAAGAGAGCTTCTTCAAGGAATGTCGGTTCCGTGGAAGAAGTAGGCAATAATCAACTCAATATTCCTTGCTCTGTCACAGTTGAGTTTGAATTGGTTGCAGCACTGGACTATTAAGAAGCCGTGCAAAATATATGAACAATGTTTCACAGAAAGAGGACTTTGGGGAGAATAAAAAAAGAGTCTATAAACAATTTTGTAGTGTTTGCAAGACCATAATAATCCTGTAATACATTGAGACAACATTGCTTTAAGTACAAATAATTAACAGCAGTAAACTACTCCGAATTAATGAAGTTATATATGCTTAATGTTATACACCGGCTAAAATCATGTAAGTTTTATCATAAACCTGCGATGTATTAGGGAATCTAATGGGGTTTATTAGACTTTTCCTGCATTCCTGCAACTCAAAACATTTTTCCATACTGCTTTGCTGGTTGTAGGAATTGATTTAAACAAACAAGAGAAATGGGCCATGGGCCATCTGGGATCTGAGTGAGGTTGGCATATAGCAGAGTTATAGTATTAACCAATCAGATTGATGGATTGGGAAATGAACAACATAATAACCGATAATGGTTGTCAGACACTCCTGTTTATATCTGTCAGCCAGGGCTCCCTGCTTGGACCAGATTAACAGCCCCAGTCCACCTGGCTGACCTCATTACAACCATTACAGCAATGTACTGCTTTCTTGCAGTTTACACAGATAACAACCTTTGGATATTTACATTTAACCACACAACTCTCTCTTGCCTTAAGTTTCTATACCAGGATTCACAAAAATAACGGGGAATCTGATTAATCTCACTGTTACTTCCACAGGAAATCCCTATCTTTTTTTTATTTTATGAGAGAGAATCATTTTATTAAAATAACAGACAGAGGAATATCATACAAGTGCATTAAACATGTGTTTAATAGTATCGGTATTGGGTGGCATGGTGGCACAGTGGTTAGCAGTGCTGCCTCACAGCACCAGAGACCCGGGTTCAATTCCCAACTCAGGTGACTGACTGTGTCGAGTTTGCACGTTCTCCCCGTGTCTGCGTGGGTTTCCTCCGGGTGCTTCGGTTTCCTCCCACAGTCCAAAGATGTGCGGGTCAGGTGAATTGGCCATGCTAAATTGCCCGTAGTGTTAGGTAAGGGGTAAATGTAGAGGTATGGGTGGGTTGCGCATCGGCGAGTCAGTGTGGACTTGTTGGGCCGAAGGGCCTGTTTCCACACTGTAAGTAATCTAATCTAATAGTCATTTACAGATTTGAAAATGACCTCAAAACTTTAAAGATACTGTAAGCATTAAAATTAGAATCAAGATTGTGGAAAAAGAAGGCTTTAATTCTTTTGATTTTTTCTCCTTTTCCCTTAACTGTTCCTCTCTCTTTTCCCTTTGATTGAAATTTTCCTTTTGTTAAATATCCTGCTACAAGGACTGATCTATTTTATTCCCCTGTACAGCTGTGTGTACCTATTACTGACAGAGATTTTTAAATTTTGCTCACAAAAAAGAAAGAGGATGAAATATTTTACCCTTTCAAAAATTAACTTCATATTCAGGCTATTCAGATGACAGAATATCTTTTTATTATCTGAAAAGAAAATATTTGGTTTCAGTCCTTTTCATTGTCAGCAGTGAGAGCAGTATTGAAGTAGGCACAGACTGTGGTGTGTATAGTCCACATGATTAAACTGTGCCCTTTGACCCTTATTCTCTGAATACCTTATTCCAAAAATTGTAAAATAGAATAATTTGGCACAGTCAACATGACCATGTAACAGGGTGGACCACATCAATCTGACTAAATCAGGAGCTGAATCTGAAACATTGCCAATTGTGGGGCTTGTTGAGAGGGAATGCTAAATGCGTTTTCATTTTATTTTGTAAAGTGCACTTAATGCTAACAGGAAGGCATTTGGAGTTAAAAGTAGAAGATGCTGAAAAGGCCTAGGAAATCAGCCAATATTTGACAGAAACAAAGTTTTAGGTGAAACCATCCATTAAAATTGTTTGTTGGTTTAATTCTAACCACTGTGATAAAGAAACTCATGTGCTATTAAAAAAGAAGCTATTGATTCACCAGTTCTGTTTTGGGGACAGGACATTATTTTTACCCAGTGTTAAAAGATAAAGTGGTCTGGTGTGTGTTTTCAGTATTTTTTGTTTATATTTCAAAGTCCTAACAGTTTGTATTCCTATTCATGTTTAATTTTGTACAAACCCTCCAAGTCAGAATTTGTTTGACCCCGATGTATTCAAACCAGATTAATGTGCATTTGCAGGTTGAAGCCCAACATTGCTAAGTAGCACAGAAATGACGCTAGTCAGCAGCAAAATGATCCGAGATTTTGTTGCTTCATATTGATTATGTAAAGTTAACCCAATAAATTCTTGGATATCTAATGGTAGAAATGATAGCAATTAAGTTACTTCAAGTGTTTTAACATTCCAGATCAGAAGTACTTGGTTAGAGCACTGAAGGGATTATTTAAAGCTGAGAAAGTCTAAGCTCAGTTCTGTGAATACTCAAGTTTTAAAAACAAAACAATGAAAGGTGAATGGCCAGTTCTTCTAGTTCAGTTTTTCTCTGGTTTGATTTGGTTTGGTTTAGCAGTCTGATTGTTCACTCAAACTTATAAGACCGAGAAGAGAAAGCAACAATTGAGTCAAACCTATAGACGTAGTAGAGAAAGGAAATCTCTGGTGGTTGAGTTTTGAAAAAGGATGTTGTTTGCATGGATTAATATTATATTTTTATCATGTGTTTTGCAATCTTTCAAATTGTGTGACATGTCTGATGATGCTGCTCCTTTAACAAGGATATGCTATATTTGGCTTTTCTTCAGAGAGGTCGTAAAAACAGTGATTCCAAAAAGTCTAGGTTTGAAGGGTTTTAGGGCCAGTTTAATTATAGATAACAGATACTCCCTCAGACAAAAGGCCTTCAAGTTTTAAAAACAAAACAATGAAAGGTGAATGGCCAGTTCTCCTAGTTCAGTTTTTATCTGGTTTGGTTTGGTTTGGTTTTAGCAGTCTGATTGTTCACTGAAAGCAGTCAGTCACTCTTGAGGCTGCTGGTCCAAGCAACAGTAACATAGAAAGTGTTCCATGCTGAATATCTCTCCCATCTCTTTCTCTCCTGTAAGACCTTGTGTCTGATTTTTCTTTGTTTGCGAAGGGGTGTTGATGAGAAGAGAACAAAAAGATAAGCATTTACATGGCATCTTTCAAGACAACCAGACAATACTTGGCAGCCAGAGAAAACCTTTTATTTGAAGTGGTGCCACTGTAGTAATGTGAGAATCAAGGCAAACAATTTTCACACAGTAGGCCCCACAAACAGCATTGTGGTCATGGCAAACTAATCTATTTTGAGGTATTTTGTCTTGTTATATTAACCAAAATTTAAGTATTGACAAGGACACCAGGGGTAACTTCTTTGCTCTTCTTTGTCATAGTGCCATGGAATATTTTATATTGACCCGAGTGGGCAGATATAGCCCAGGTTTAACATCACATGTGAAAGATGGCACTTCCAACAGTCTAGGACTCCTGCTCCCATCCACTGGAGCACCAGCCTAGAATTTGTGCTCTAATGCTGCAGTGGGACCTGACTCCACAACCTTTTGATTTAGATTAGATTTCCTACAGTGTGGAAACAAGCCCTATGGCCCAACCAGTCCACACCAACCCTCCAAGCAGACCCATTTCCCCTGACTAATGCATCTAACACTATGAGCAATTGAGCATGGTCAATTCACCTCCCCTGCACATCTTTCGACTGTGGGAGAAAACCAGAGCACCCAGAGGAAACCCTTGCAGACACAGGGAAAATGTACAAACTCCACACAGGTAATCACCCGAGGCTGGAATCAAACCTGGGAATGAGGCAGCAGTGCTAACCACTGAGCCACTGTGATGGGAGTGCCAGCAAGTGAACCAAATGAAGCACAACTTACATAGGAAAACAAAAAAGGACTTAGGACTTTAGGTTTGAGTAAAATGCACACTGAGAAGAGCAGTGAAAGTGTTTGCTAATAAAGAACAAATTGAACATAGTTATTGTATTACCAAAAGTATCATTACTAGGTGTTTGAAATTCTACAATTCTGTTGTGCTGCTGAATCTCCAGAGGATAAAAATCTAGATTAGCATTTTATTTAAGGAGCTGATAGAGCAAAGTTTGCAGAGTCAGGGTGAGTGCAGATAATTTTAATGAGTCATAGAGTCAGAGAGCTGTACAATATGGAACAAACTCTTTGGTCCAACTAGTCCATGTCAATCACGTATCCTAAATTAATCTAGTCCCATTTGCTAGATTTTAACCCCTTTCCCTCTAAACATTTCCTGTTTATGTATTATGCTAGCCTCACCATGAAGTCATGGCAACTCTTAGCTGGGTTGGGTATTTGCAAAAATACTGATGGAGTTAAAGGAATAGTGTAAGCTTGAATATTTGTCTGGTGTTTTTCATTAAAAGTTTCCAAACCATCTATTCTACTGTAGTTCACATTTTTTTCTTTATCTAATAAATGTTTTATCTTGTGTTAATGCACACATGCAGCATTTGGGAACCTCCCTATATACCAGCGGTATGCAGATGCACAGCTTTCACTTCTGGAGGTTGCTGCCGCTCAGAGATCTTAAATCTTGAATTGAATTGAATTGAATTTATTGGCACGTGTACCGAAGCACAGTGAAAAGCATTGTCTTGCAAGCAATACAGGCAGATCAGATAGTTGAATAGCATAGATAAATAAATAATAGGTAAACAGTGGCAAATACCAAAACACAGGTACAGGCAAATGCCAAGAGTTCGTCAGTATTCTAACCCAGTAGGGTACAAACTGTTTTGAAACTAGCTAGTGCATGTGTTCAAGCTTCTGTACGTTCTCCCCAATGGTAGAGGTTGTAGAAAAGCATTGCCAGGGTGGGATAGATATTTGGAAATGCTGGCAGCCATTCCTTGACAGCGGGCCTGTAAGATGGATTCAGTAGTGGGAGATTGGTCTTTGTGATTGTCTGGGCTGACTTCACCACTCTCTATAACCATCTCAGACCTTAAATGGTACAGTTGCCATACCAGGTTGTGATACATCCAGACAGAATGCTCTCAATGGTGCACCTCTAAAAGTTGTTAAGGGTATTCACTGTCATGCCAAATTTTCTCAGCTGCCTGAGGAAGAAGAGATGTTGTTGGGGCCTTTATAATCAGTGCACCCACATGAAGAGTGTAAGAAAGCTTGTCATTTATGACTACTCTCAGGAGCTTGACATTTTCCACTCTTTCCCCTCTGTGGTGTTAACCTGTGGAGGGAGAGGCATGAGTAACATCCTACTGAAAGTCAATAATGAGTTGCTTGGTTTTACTGGCATTGAGAGCTAGGTTGTTCTCAGAGCACCATTTTTCCAGGTCTTTCACCTCCCATCTATTGTCTATTTCATCGCCATCTGAGATTCGACCAACTATGGTGGTGTCATCAGTGAACTTGTAAATGGCATTAGTCTGGTATTTGGCAATGCAGTTGTGGGTATACAGTGAGTACAGTTGGGGGCTGAATACGCACCCATGGGGGCTCCAGTGATGAGTGTTAGTGAGGATGAAATAAAGTCCCCAATCTTCAATGACTGTGGCCTGTGGGTCAGGAAACTGAGGGCCTAGTTGCAGAGAGTGGGGCTTAGTCCAAGATCATTAAGTTTAGTAATCAGTCTTGAGGGGATAATAGTGCTGAAGGCTGAACTGTAGTCAATGAGTAGGATTCTTACATAGCTGTTCTTGGTGACAAGATGTTCCAGGGAGATTTTCACGCAGGAGCAGAGGAAATGGAGTAATCATTGCTGCTGACTCTTTTGAATATGTTCAGTAACAGATATCTAAACTTTAAAAAAAAGTTGGCGTCTGCCAAGCCAGGTTTCAATCTGGGATCTGCCCTGTTCGATATTAACAGCAACATACCCTAAAAGTTGCACACACCAAAGGATTGAGGATAAATTCTCTTCAAAACATTATGACAGAGACAGTGACAACTTGATGCTGTTTATTCAAAACCTGACCTGGAATTAAGCAGAGCAGTCATAGAGTCACACAGTTGTACAACATGGAAATGGATCCTTCGATCCAGTACGTCATGCTGACCAGATACCCTAAATTAATTGTATCCCATTTGCCAGCACTTAGCCCAAATTCCTCTAAATCCTTTTTATTCATATACCCATCCAGGGTAACATCCTTTTAAATGTTGTAATTGTACCAGCTTCCATCACTTCCCCTTGCAGTATGCACACACCACCTTCTGTGTGAAAAAGTTGTCTTTTAGGTCCCATTTAAATCTTTCCCCTCTCACCCTAAACCTATGCCCTCAGGGTCTGCACTCCCTCAACCCAGGGAAATGGCCTTGTTTATTTATCCTATCCATGCCTCTCATGATTTTATAAACTTCTATAAGGTCACCCCTCAGCCTCTGATGCTCCAGGGAAAACAGCCCCAGCCTATTCAACCTCTCCTTACAGCTCAAACCCTCCAACGTCCTTGTAAATCTTTTCAGAATGCTTTCAAATTTCACAACATCTTTCCTATAGGAGGGAGTCAAGAATTGCACACAATATTCCAAAAGTGGCTTAACCAATGTCCTGATTATGTCATGGACACCCATTAGACAGCTTCTGTGAAATTAAAAAATTGTGAAAACCTTGAATATATTTGCAGAGAACAGACCCCTGAGTTCAAATGCTTGGCACTTCTCGCAAGCCTGTGTGAGCTTTGTTATGAGCTCAATTATTTATCGTAAATTAAGTGTAGCTATTAACACTGTCGCAATTATTCAGCAAGTGCTGCCCAATCATAGAATCACATCCAAAAGTAGACATTTTGCTTTGGGTATTGTGACCACAGAGTGGCTGATTACAGCCCACACTCTGCCCATTACAAACAAGTCAAGAAAGTTTCTGCCTGATTTGATCAGTCAGTTTCTGGGACGAGGACAGATGTGATCTATATGGACTTCGTTTGACAAAGTTTCCCTTGGGAGACTGATTAGCAAAATTAGATCTCACGGAATACAGGGAGAACTAGCCATTTGGATACTAAACTGACTCAAAGGTAGAAGACAGAGGGTGGTAGTGGAGGGTTGTTTTTCAGACTGGAGGCCTGTGACCAGTGGAGTGCCACAAGGATTGGTGCTGGGCCCTCTACTTTTGGTCATTTATATAAATGATTTTGATGCAAGCATAAGAGGTACAGTTAGTAAGTTTGCAAATGATTCCAAAATTGGAGGTGTATGGACGGCGAAGAGAGTTACCTCAGATTACAACAGGATCTGAACCAGATGGACCCATGGGCTGAGAAGTGGCAGATGGAGTTTAATTCAGATAAATGCGAGGTGCTGCGTTTTGGGAAAGCAAATCTTAGCAGGACTTATACACTTAATGGTAAGGTTCTAGGGAGTGTTGCTGAACAAAGGGACCTTGGAGTGCAGGTTCATAGCTCCTTAAAAGTGGAGTCGCAGGTAGATAGGATAGTGAAGAAGGCTTTGCTTTCCTTTATTGGTCAGAGTATTGAGTACAGCAGTTGGGAGGTCATGTTGCGGCTGTATAGGACATTGGTTAGGCCACTGTTGGAATATTGCATGCAATTCTGGTCTTCTTCCTATCGGAAAGATGTTGTGAAACCTGAAAGGGTTCAGAAAAGATTTACAAGGACGTTGCCAGGGTTGGAGGATCTGAGCTACAGGAAGAGGCTGAAACAGGCTGGGGCAGTTTTCCCTGGAGTGTCGGAGGCTGAGGGTGACCTTATAGAGGTTTACAAAATTATGAGGGGCAGGGGTAGGATAAATAGACAAAGTCTTTTCCCTGGGGTGGGGGAGTCCAGAATGGAGGGCATAGATTTAGGGTGAGAGGGGAAAGATATAAAAGAAACCTAAGAGGCAACATTTTCATGCAGAGGGTGGTACGTGTATGGAATAAGCTGCCAGAGGATGTGGTGGAGGCTGGTACAATTGCTACATTTAAGAGGCATTTATTTGGGTAGATGAATAGGTAGGGTTTGGAGGTATATGGGCCGGGTGCTGGCAGATGGGGCTAGTTTGGGTTGGGATATCGGGTCGGCATGAACGGGTTGGACCAAAGTGTCGGTTTCCATGCTGTACATCTCTATGACTCTATGAATCTATCCAGCCTATATATGTGGCATTGTACTGGCAGTGAAAATGAAGCACAATTTTTTTCAAGTCTGTGGCTGGCAAAATACCATTTTGCACCAAGGCAGCATCCTATCAGTGGAAACACACCACTCACATAACCATTGCACAGTAACAGTATGAAATGGATTGCTTCACTTATTCAATTTTTTGAGATACTTTACATTTCCAAGGTCATTTGTACATTTCAGGTCTGAAATTTGCTATCTTTGTCCCATTTGAGACTTTGCCTGACACAGAATGAACAATGATTTGATCATATTGGCCTTCGCCCTGTAGAATGTCCTAACCAGAACTGTTCTCAGTGAATGGAAGGATATACTCAAGCCTTGTGACCTCTTTAAATTATCTAGGTGTTTGGGGCAACTGTAAATAGTTGACCATTAATTTTTCCATGACAGCTCCTGAATCTCCTGTGGTATAACTTGTTATTATCATTTCAAATTTGGCATTCTTGCATTTGTTCTGAAGAATGCCAAATGAAAACTTCTGCAACATCTCTTTCCATTCACTAATATTCAAGTTCTGTGTTGCTGGGCAACTGCTTATAATCCAAAAACTTTATATTTTTGATGCAACTGAAAAACCTTTGGGCAGTCTGACATTCAGGCTAGAATTTTGTAATTTTTTAAACTAAAGTTACTGTTCAGATTTCACCGGACATTGCCAGGAAACCCTTTAATTTCCAGGGACAATGACAGAAGATTGTAAGCAACTTGATGTAGAAATTTCGCTCTGAAGAGCCCAGCAACCTGGCAATAAGAAAAATTAACATTTTAGCTAACAATTGATGGAAAATCAGATTAAAAGCATTGTTGGGTCAGCTGGATTACAATAAATTGAGAAATATATTTAGAGTGCAATGCAGCACAACCCAGACTTAAGATTGGAGTTGTCAAATTATGAGATGCATTTTGTTTATAATGCATTTTCTATATTGCAGGGTCACTTGTGCCATTTATCGTACAGCGCGTGTTATATTTTCAAAGATAATGCAATCATGTTTCAGATTAAGGAAAGAAACATTGTTTCTGTAGTAAAACGTGGTTGTTTAAATATACATCATATGTTGCTGTTATTAATAGGATGAGGGTAATGTGTTCCACTGCTGTGTAACCCATGTGCTTCATGGTGCTGCATACAATTGGAAGCATGTTTTCACTGTCAACTCAAAGCTTTATTCTGTGGTTTGTAAAACTATTTGCTACTCTTTGAATCTTATAGGGTTTTTTTCTTCAATTACATTTCATATTTTTCCCAAGTTATGTCTTTCCATATGGAATATTTGAGCAATTTCTTGATTCTTGCATTTTTTTTATCCTCTTGGTCAGCTCATTCACTCTTCTTAGTGTTAAATGTTACCCTTGCTACTTCACAAACAGCCTTACAGTACACAAACAATCAAAAATATAGTTTTCTAAGTATGGTCAGTGTGTGATCAATTTTCATCTGAGCAATGCTGCTATGGTTAAATGGTGCAATAGTGAAAAGGTTCTTTTTATAATGAGGCGAATCGTTGCTAATGTCTACTCGTATCAGAGTTGTTTATTTGTAAAGTGCAATGACCAGTTGCTGGGCAAGGCTCTCCAACCTGCTTTGGTTCCAGATGAGATATCACAACGTATGAAGCTCCTGGGTGAGAAGGGGTGAACTTGCTCTCCTGCTTTATTCACTACTTCGTCAGTCTCTGTGACCTCAGTAGGTTTCTTGGAGACTGCTGAGATTCTACTTGATTCCACTGAGGAGTAGATCAATCCTGTCCACAGGCAAAGTGGGGGCAGGGGCCACTGCTAAATCAGTGATTAAAGCACTGAAAGAGATCTTTTCTAAACCAGGAAGGAAGATCCAGGACTTTGACCCAGCGACAGTGAAGAAGTGGTGAGATAATTCCCAGTCAAGACTGTGTGGCTTGTGTTCCCATGTATCTGCAACCGTTGTGCTTAGCGGGATCAATTGAAAGGAAAAAGGTTTAAATCTAAATATTTCAAACAAAGAAAATATATGAAATATCTGATTTGGAACTATACCCTATTCCACTTAATACCTTACATTAAACAATTTAGCAATCCGTCTCATCGATTGCTGTGGGAAACCAGTAGACGGCACACAAGACATAACTTAGCTTTGGAATGTGGAGAGTTTCTGAAAATAAAACAACAAATATAAGTTTGGCATTTAATCTGTAACATGCAGCATTTTACACTGAAATCTCCAGCAACTTGATTTCATATAACTATAAAATCAAAGTGCAATGCAGTATGTAGTCTGTTAACTGATGCTCACCTTAAATGCTGGAATACTGAAATGAATAGGAATCCAGCCACATGAGGGTGAGGTCTCAGTGAGAGCTGCATCTATGCTGAACAGGAACAAAAAGCAGATAGCACATTAAGACATGACTTAGTTCTAAAAAAATCTAAAAGAGACAGCCTGTATTGGCCAGCAGCTATTCCTCCACTTAGAATCCTGCACATTAATCTCAACTACTGAAATCCAGATATTTTGGAATTAGTCTCCTGTGTGATTTTAGCTACGTACATGTCTACTTCCGTTTTGTTTCACTCTCTTTGTTTATACAGTTTCCGCATGGGGGATACTTTAATCTCCTTACTGCCTTGTCTTGCAGAGGGAACTAAGTATTAATGAGTTTAATTTTATGATGGAAAACCTACCGCTTTCTTTCCACTTTCTCTGATTTTGTAGCTAGTCTTGAAACAAGTGACTGAAGGTTCCATCAGAAGTAAATGAGAGTCTTATTACTTAAAGCAGCATTGTATGACATAAGGCATGGTTCTAATTTTGATCAGGGAGTGCCCAGGCCACGTGCACTACAATATAGAGGAATGTGGTTAAATCAGTATCTCCCAAAGAAACCACAAGAGGCTGGAAAGAAAATGGGTGCTACCAATTAGTTTTCTCCACATTGACATGAACTTGTTTCCCTTATTTATTTGCAAATTGCCAATTTGTTTTTGCATAGAGGCAGCTTGAAGTTTTCCACCTGTACCAGCATTAGAAATGCATAGGCATCTTAGTGGGCACTTTAAACCAAGCCCAACTATCACCATAGTTTGGGTGTTATATTGATGACATGAATAGCATACTAACCACTGCAGCGAATGTACTGAGTGCATCAAGATTCCTGAAGGATGTATCAGTCGAGCATATTTGGGTTTACTATGATTGATGATGGTTCAATGTAACAGCTTGAACTGTTCTCAAGTGTTCAATCTTTTACATCACTGGAACAAATAAAGCAAAGCCATTGAGCCATGCAGACTCTGCTCTAAAGCTAACTGCTCCTATACATCCCTTGTTTATTCTGGCCAATTTGTTCATGACTTAAATTGTCAGCACTGGTATAGCCATTTCTACTTAAGAGACCACTTATGGGACTTGGCCTATTGAAATAATACCATAGCCTATATTGTGAGATGCTTAAGTCCTTGGCTGAGCTCCCACTGCTGTCCAGGAACTGTCCTTAATAAAATAACTCCTTCTCTGTTTATCCAGTAAGTATGAATTACATTTCTATCTTGTTCTTACCTCCAGCATTCAACTCACTCCCTCTTCCCCTTTTTAACTTCACTTAATTTTTACAAATATTCCAGTTTGAGCTGCTCATTTATTAATCTTCGACTTTGCGCATTCCTGTCTGATGAGGTGCTAATTTTGAATGGTTAACCTCAATATCTGGTTTCACTAGACATGTGCTTTGGATTATGATGGTGGACTGGGTGTGATTTTTCTTTGAAAGATTCTGTTGGGAGTAATACTTATGGTTGAAGCTAAGATATTGATAATTATTTTACACTAGGTCTCTGTGGAAGAATATTAATGATTGTCACATTGTTAAATCCTTACCGGTGTCAGGGGGTGCTCTCAATCTGGAGATGCTGCTGTTTTGCTTTCAAAAAGTATATTGTTTCATCTGACTTTTAAATGGGCCACCATTAATTTTCATTGATAAGTTGAACAACTGAAGTGTTAATGACACCCAACATTCAGATAAAAAATGAAAATAAGCCCTCTCACCAAATCTGAACTGAGACGAAAATGTAAACGTAAATCAACTGACAAAACTTTGGCATTGCTGTAGTAAGGTTGTTTTCACAAACACAGAACAAGCAGAAAAAAAGACTTGCATTTATTTAGCACCTCAAAACATTTTACATAAAATGCCCAGGTATTCTTTGACATAGGAAGTGTAGGCGTTTTGCATGCTAGGGTTGAAAAGGCAACAGGTCTGTGAGCAAAGTAAAACAACTTCATTGAAATGGAAGACAGGAAAGGTCATTGCTGTTTGAAACAGTTGGAGAGATGAATGGCCTATTACCTTCAGCTGCACTCCAGAGAGAATACTGTCACTGAGGAAGCTCTAAATACCTTAGAATGTCTGTTTTCCATAGCATAGCTGGATTTCAACACACATTGGATGATCTCAGCAAAGTGTTGATTTGCTGACCATGGCAAAACTATAACTGTTGTTTCTGTACCAACTAAAGTCTGCAAGTACAGGAAATTGGGTAAGTGGTGACGTAGTGGCAATATCAATGAACTAGTAATCCAGAGGTAATGAATTCAAAGTCCTTTTGTGCCAGCTAGAGGACCTCAAATTCAATGAATAAATTTGCAATATGAATCTAATATTAGAGGTTCTGGCTGTGACAAATATCATCAACTATTGTAAAACCGTGTAGCTAAAAACAAGGGCTGCAGCTGCTGGAAACCATATTCTAGATTAGAGTGGTGATGGAAAAGCACAGCAGTTCAGGCAGCATCCGAAGAGCAGGAAAATCGACGTTTCGGGCAGAAGCCCTTCTCAGGAATACAGACAGAGTACCTGCAGGGTGGAGAGATAAATAAGACCCATAAGACCATAAGACATAGGAGTGGAAGTAAGGCCATCCGGCCCATCGAGCCCACTCCGCCATTCAATCATGGCTGATGGGCATTTCAACTCCACTTACCTGCATTCTCTGCCTTGAAGACATTTAGCGTCCCAGCCTCCACTGCACTCTGCGGCAATGAATTCCACAGGCCCACCACTCTCTGGCTGAAGAAATGTCTCCGCATTTCTGTTCTAAATTTACCCCCTCTAATTCTAAGGCTGTGTCCATGGGTCCTAGTCTCCTCGCCTAACGGAAACAATTTCCGAGCGTCCACCTTTTCCAAGCCATGTGTAATATTTTGTAAGTTTCTATTAGATCTCCCCTTAATCTTCTAAACTCCAATGAATACAATGCCAGGATCCTCAGCCATTCCTCATATGTTAGACCTACCATTCCAGGGATCATCCTTGTGAATCTCTGCTGGACACGCTCCAGTGCCAGTATGTTCTTCCTGAGATGTGTGGACCAAAACTGGACACAGTACTCCAAATGGGGCCTAACCAGAGATTTATAAAGTCTCAGTAGCACAACGGTGCTTTTATATTCCAACCCTCTTGAGATAAATGACAACATTGCATTCGCTTTCTTAATCACAGACTCAACCTACATGTTTACTTTTAGAGAATCCTTGACTAGCACTCCCAGATCCTTTGTACGTTGGCTTTATGAATTTTCTCACCGTTTAGAAAGTAGTCCATGCCTGTATTCTTTTTTCCAAAGTGAAAGGCCTCACATTTGCTCACATTGAATTCCATCAGTCATTTCCTGGACCGCCCTCCCAAACTGTCTAGATCCTTCTGCAGCCTCCCCACTTCCTCAGTACTACCTGCCTGTCCACCTAACTTCGTATCATCGGCAAACTTCGCTAGAATGCCCCCAGTCCCTTGATCCAGATCATTAATATATAACGTGAACAGCTGTGGCCCCAACACTGAACCCAACAGATTGTCACCGGCTGCCATTCCGAAAAAGAACCTTTTATCCCAACTGTCTGCCTTCTGTCAAACAGCCAATCCTCAATCCATACCAGTAGCTCACCTCATACACCATGGACCCTCACCGTGCTCAGCAGCCTCCCGTGTGGAGGGTGAGAGGAGGGTGGGGGTGGGGAGAAAGTAGCATAGAGGACAGTAGATGAATGGGGGTGGGGATGGAGGTGATAGGTCAGGGAGGAGGGTGGGGGAAGGTAGCAAAGAATACAATGGGTGAATGGGGGTGGGGATGAAGGTGATAGGTCAGAGAGGAGGGTTGAGTGGATAGGTGGGAAGGGAGATAGGCAGGCAGGACAAGTCATGGGGACAGTGCTGAGCTGGAAGTTTGGAGCTGGGCTGAGGTGGGGGGAAGGGGAAATGAGGAAACTGGTGAAGTCCACTTTGATGCCCTGGGTTTGAAGTGTTCCGAGACGGAAGATAAGATGTTCTTCCTCCAGGCATCGGGTGGTGAGGGAGCAATGGTGAAGGAGGCCCAGGACCTCCATATCCTCAGCTGAGTGGGAGGGGGAGTTGAAATGTTGGGCCACAGGGCGGTGTGGTTGGTTGGTGCGAGTGTCCCAGCGATGTTCCCTAAAGCGCCTCCAACCGTAACAAAGGCAGAACCACCCTGGTGCTCAACTTCCACCCTGCCAACCTTCGCATAAACCAAATCATCCAACGACATTTCTGCCACCTCCAACCGGACCCCACCACCAGGAATATATTTCCCTCCCCATCCCTTTCCGCCTTCCGTAAAGACCGTTCCCTCCATGACTACCTGGTCATGGCCCCCCCAATCACAGAAAATCAGTGAGAACAAAGGATTGATAAACTCCACTTTTCAACAGAATCATGGCTAATTTGTTTGTATTTTGAATTCTCCATTCCCATTCACTTGTGATAACTCTTGATTTACCTGTTTAGCAAAAATCTATCGATCTCTATCTTAAGAATAGTAATGACCCATCTCCATCCTCTTCAGAGAATTCCAAAGTTCATAACCCTCTGAGAGAAAATATTTCTTCTCATCTCTCTCCTGAAAGAGATCCCTGAATTTTGTGATCCTCCAAATTAGCTCCATCTAGTTCTGGAGGATCACAAGAGGGAAGATCCCATTAATTGATTGAAAGAGAGAATTAATGCAGGAAACTAAGGAAAACTCCCTGCTCTTCTTCAAGTATCCTTGATAAATAACGAATACAAAGCTACATGGGCAATTCAGTGAGTAATTATTAGAATGATACCACACACAACAGAAGTAGATGGTCTCAGATTTATCTCCTAGTCTGCATTTGTCAAACTGAGGTGAGGTAGCTGTAGCAATCGTATAATAGGTCAGTGATCCACTGATAATTGGTAACCATGCACACTGCTGGATGGTCATATGTTGGACTGAAATTGAAGATGGGGCTAAGCTCAATATAGAAGTGCACTTGACGGTGAGGTAACATTTCAATAACTGCTATATATAATGAATAGCCAATTGAATGATATGCTTGATACAGTAGATCCCTTGATTCATCATAAATTATTAAATATTTCAGGGGAGGATTCAAAAACGCTGAGGGAAAAAAGATATTAAACCAAATCACATTAACATCACTTCATGCAGTAACAGAATAATTTATATTAATGCACAGTTTAATGTAGTTAAATACAAATCTTCTGACATTTGCTTCACAGACTGCCATATGTTTCTATTCAGGCTGGATGTAAATTCTCAGCTAAAAAATGTAACAAAGTAAGGTAATGTTACAGTTGTAATATTATTGTACTAATTTTATTCTGTGTGAGAAACATTATACCCTTGTGCATTTGACCAGTTGCTGAGTTTTGTTCTCTTACCATGAACAATTCCAGATGGTTGATCAGTTCCACATGTGTAAGGACAGAGTAAGCAAAATAAACTTGTCTAAGCTGAAAGGGCACTTAACATTATGACCAAATATTGATTTTGTCATGATGCGAAAGCCTAGTGAACCCACCCAGGGTTCTTCAAACTCAGTGACTCCCTCTTATTCCTTCGTTGAAAGGTGATGATGTAACTGAGGGCAGTTATTTCCTGTTGAAATCACATCCTGCGGTGGTGAAGTCTGCTACAGTAATTGCCTTATTTCAAAACACAGTTTTATTTACTTGTATATTCAAAGCCCTTTAAACTTGAAATGCTCTGCATTATTAAACTGGTTTCTCACAACAGTTGTGCGCAAAGAAGTATTTTTTTAAATTATGGGATCACATCTGGGGAGGGATGGGAGAGGCTGAGACTGGGTGGGAAAATGCCCAGTTCAGTCATGGTGGGGTCTGAACCACTTTTCCAGATCAAATATGCATGAGTACAAAGGGACCATCCCGAATCCATGGCCAGTTTGGTCAGGAAATGGCAAGTGACATGCTAATAAGGTTTAGCTGTTTAAATTGGTGACCTCTAGTCCTCCTCCTGGATGTGCATTAGGTTGCTGTCCCACCTCGGAGGTAAAAAAACAACTTCATTGTTCTCCCCCAAAGTTCCAAATTCTATTTGTTATTTTTACAACGTTACTGCAGGTATCCAATATTGCAAATGTAATAATAGACCTCAGGAGTCATGTTTCATCTTGATTATCTAGCAATTTATTAAACAGCTTGGAAAGATTGAACTTGGATTTCCTCCTATGTTAAGCTTTTTTTCATTGGGCTGCTAAAATTCATAACAAGGCTGTCATTCAGGTTTAGGTCATACATTAAAAACATGGGGGCCCAAAATTGGGTGGAACGATGATGACGCAGCACTATCTCAGGTCCATTCAAATGTTGCATGCAGACCTCAGTTCTGAGGAAGGGTCACTTGACCGGAAATGTTAATTCTGATTTCTCTCCGCAGATGCTGCCAGACTTTCAGAGCTTTTCCAGCAATTTCTGTTATTTCTGATGCAAACTTTGTGTTTCCTGCCAATTATAATGATGGTGGCATGCAGCCCAGTGCCAAGCACCCTACTGAATTGCTGCATGTGTAAGCATAGGTCCAAAATTTCTAAGTGAGCACCATTTCAAGCAAACGTGCACTGCTGAAAACCAAATTCCATTTCTTAAAAGTGAGATGTCTCTGGTAAAAGCATGGTTTTAAGCTCCTGCCTAAAGAATGGAAAACTAGGCAGAGGCAACTGATATCATCCAACAGTGGAAACAATGTACTCCAAGACATTAAGTATGGGGAAGATAGACACTAAAGGAGTGCATAATTGTGACTTAGAGTCATAGAGTCATAGAGATATACAGCATGGAAACAGACCATTCGGTCCAACCCGTCCATGCTGACCAGAAATTCCAACCCAATCTAGAATGGGATATTGTTTGATAGAGGATGTTGAGTGGTTGTTGTGTCCCTAATTCGAGAATTGTGGTGAGGAGGCATTAGTCAGGGATAAGGTGTTTAGCTATTATAAAATTAGGATTTTCAGGTTATTTTTAAAGAAGCCTTAGTCAAAAGATTGCAGGCAGGCCAGCCAGAAAAGGTAATGTGGTCTACCTGCTAACTTCATTCTGCTTTTCTTCCTTTTGATCCTCCTCTTCTTGCTCCTCAGTCACTCAGTATATCTCTGTAACTGTTTATTTACATTTCCTCACAATGATTTTACTGCAAGTGTTTTCAACATTACGTTATTCCTGCCAAGTTAATTTTTATGCTAATTACGGTTATGTCCCTATTAGTGGGATGAGATTGATTCCTTTCCTGGTTCCACTCCTTCATTTGCTACAACCATTTTAATTTTAAAGGGAAGGTGACATTGCTACTCTCATATCAGATGATATATAGTTCAGCAACAGAAACAAGCCAGTCAGATTGCTGATGTTAACAAATAAGAACTAGGTTATTGCAAGCAAAACTTACAGAAGTAAAAGAGCAAATATTATGAAAAAATATGTAAAATTCCCAAAAATAGAATTTACAGAATACTAGATTACAAGTACTTCAGTCAAGTAACAGGTAAATTTAAAAAATGTAAGTTTATTCATAGTTTGCCCAAATGCAGCTCTGCAGCCAAAGCCACTTTCCCCACAAGCTATAGACAGTGAGATACCTTCCTGGATTAGTAATGATTGGTTGTTTTTTCATTTGCTGAAGCCAGTTGAGTAGATATACAAAACAAATCCTTCTCCTTCTGCAATCTTTCACTGATGCTGATGAGGTCTTCTAGCAGAACGTCACCTCACCCACTTTGATGAAAGGGGTTTCAGGGAAAGCACAAGATGGAAAAGAGTGCCCACGGCAATTTTTCTCTCTGATTATCTGTACTCAAAAACGACATATTTTATACCCAGAAACTGGGTTGTCCTATCTCTTTGTGGTAATCTGCCATTCATCTTTTTGATCGGTTCAATGCAATTTAATCTATCACAATACATATGTTAACGCTTTGTTACATATTACTATTGTCACATACATTTAAAATTCCCTTCAGATCTTATTTGTTTTTAGTGTGAACTTGTTAATCTTTTTGGGCCCTTTGGTACTGTCTTCCTACAATCTTAGAACCAAGGAAAAAGGCATAGCATGGAACTTGATACCTCTGATGAGCTTATCTATAAACATTCTTCTATGTTTCAGTTATTTGAGTACTCTATTCAGCCCTGCAACGTACCTGCTTTACACACTACTCTTCTGATCTCTTACATAAACTGACCACATAAATGTTCCAGGAACTAGAGGGATATTGTTCAGATCTCTCAAATTTGGAATACATAAAGCAATGCATTTGTTCAAGAATTAAAGTGAAACATGCAATGGAAATGAAATGTAACATGGCCAGTATCAATAAATGACATTTTTTTTTCCTCATGAGGACTAACCATACATCAATCTCATTGCTGCTGAGTTATCCAGTCAGCCTTACTTGTTCAGACATTCATTTTACCTCATTGGCTAAATGCATTTAGTAAATGTAAGTGGTTTTTACTCACTTGTTTGATTTTATTTATTTATGAGATGTTGGTGCTGTTTAATCTCCCCTTAAAACAATTCAGACAACCCCAAAATTAATGTTATGAATGAAGTTGCCCAGGTGTCCCATAATACCAAAACACTCAAATCAATTTGAACACAGGCTGGTACCAACACAAAACAGCTCTGACTTTATTAGGAATAAAGTTACAATAGTCATTAATACTGAACATACTATCTCTAATCCTGTTTGACCCTTTACCAACACTTCCCGAGTCTCTTTACATGGCCAGTGTACTCAGCATCCCTTGCTATTTGGCCAAGTTATCATTGCCCATAGTGTTCAGAGATGTGTAGGTTAGGTGCATTAGTCAGGGGTAAATGTAGAGTAATAGGGTTGGGGAGTGAGTCTGGATGAGTTACTCTTCAGAGGGTCGATGTGGACCTGTTGGGCCAAATGACCTGTTTCCACCCTGTAGCGATTCTATGTTTCTATTCTATAATGATTCTAACTTCTGTGAAATCAGTATTTACATAGCTCATCCAGTCAATTTTCTGGTCTGGTTGTTGATGGTATCTTGTCAATGTGGCTCATTACTCTTTCACTGAAGCTGGCCACTGGCTGGCACCTGCATATTCTTGAGAATTTTACGTGCCACTTACCAGAGCTGAAAATGTGTTGCTGGAAAAGCGCAGCAGGTCAGGCAGCATCCAAGGAACAGGAGATTCGACGTTTCGGGCATAAGCCCTTCTTCAGGAATGAGGAAAGTGTGTCCAGCAGGCAAAGATAAAAGGTAGGAAGGAGGGACTTGGGGGAGGGGCGATGGAGATGCGATAGATGGAAGGAGGTCAAGGTGAGGGTGATAGGCCGGAGTGGGATGGGGGTGGAGAGGTCAGGAAGAAGATTGCAGGTTAGGAAGGCGGTGCTGAGTTCGAGGGATTTGACTGAGACAAGGTGGGGGGGAGGGGAAATGAGGAAACTGGAGAAATCTGAGTTCATCCCTTGCGTTTGGAGGTTTCCCAGGCGGAAGATGAGGCACTCTTCCTCCAACCGTCGTGTTGTTATGGTCTGGCGATGGAGGAGTCCAAGGACCTGCATGTCCTTGGTGGAGTGAGAGGGGGATTTAAAATGTTGAGCCGTGGGGTGGTTGGGTTGGTTGGTCCAGGTGTCCCAGAGGTGTTCTCTGAAACGTTCCGCAAGTAGGTGGCCTGTCTCCCCAATATAGAGGAGGCCACATCGGGTGCAGCGGATGCAATAGATGATGTGTGTGGAGGTGTAGGTGGACTTGTGGCAGATATGGAAGGATCCCTTGGGGCCTTGGAGAGAAGTAAGGGAGGAGGTATGGGCGCAAGTTTTGCATTTCTTGTGGTTGCAGGGGAAGGTGCCGGGAGTGGAGGTTGGGTTGGTGGGGGGTGTGGACCTGACGAGGGAGTCACGGAGGGAGTGGTCTTTTTGGAACGCTGATAGGGGAGGGGAGAGAAATATATCCCTGTTGGAGGGGTCCGTTTGGAGGTGGCGGAAATGACGGCGGATGATACACTGTCTCTGGAGGTTGGTGGGGTGATAGGTGAGAACCGGTGGGGTGATAGGTGAGAACCAGTGGGGTTCTGAACCAGTGGTGCCACTTACCAGCTCTTGCAGCATGTGGGCGTGGTCTGCTTATTATCTCAAGATTAGTGTCTGGAAGTAAGTTTGCTTGCTGAGCTGAAAGGTTGTTTCAGGCATTTCATCACCATACTGGGTAATGTCATCAGTGAGCCTCCGGTGAAGCATTGGTGTTATGACCCACTTTCTATTTATGTTTAAGCTTCCTTGGGTTGGTGATGTCATTTCCTGTGGTCTATACAATCTTCTGTGAACACTCCTGACCTTATCATGGAGAAAACATTATTGCTGAAGCAACGAGGATGATTGGGACTAGGACACTGCCCTGAGGAAGTCCCACAGTGACTGCTCTGAGATGATTAGCCTCCAATGTCTACAACCATCATCTTTTGCATAGGTATGTCCAACCAGTGGAGAGATCCTCCTGATTCCCATTTTTCTGTTTCCTTGGTCTTCATGGTCTTGCAATACCATACTCTGTCTATCCTTGATGTCAACACAATGTTTGACTTTCACCCTACCTCTGGATTTGAGCGCTTTCATTCTGGTCCTGGCTGTAATAAGATTCAGAGTGAAATGGTCATGGCCAAATTCAGACTGACTGCTTAGAAGCTTTCAGTGTATGTTCTGGTTAATAGCATGGGCAATGACACTCTTTATCACTTTATTGAAATTTAAAGTAGGTAATTGGCCAGATTGGATTATCTGTGTGGCTATAGTTTGTGATAGAATACTGGGTTCAATAGACTGTACGGCCTGGCCATATGCAATGCCTTGATTGATTTTAGGTGGTCTCTCTTGTTCCAACTTTATTAGAGCTATTGTAGCGGTTTGGTTCAACTGGGTTAAAAGTCAGCGGACAGTTAAAAGTCACACAAAATCCCTACAGGTGTAACCTCTGTTATTTCATGCTCATTGTTGATGTCAAACTCTCCCAAGTCAGAAAATTGTTGGCTGAATCCATGTTTGCTGGTGGAAATTTGAAATTATGTTGAAGAAGTCCAGATTACAAAATATTATAAATATTAAAGAACTGCCATAGGTAGTGATAATAGAGGTGGACTAACCACTGAGTAATTTCTTCACCTGGGAATGTGTGCTATTATTAATGGTGAAAAAAGCAGACAATGATACACCTTTGGTCTCAATTCCTAGCTTTAATTGTGCATGTTTAACAACAATGTCCAGTTTGTAGTGACACACACTTTCTTGAGATGGAGAAAAAAGATCCTTTCAAATTGATTACCGTTAAACACAGGTAAAAGTGTGATTTTAAAAAATCTATATACATATTAGGTGGGATTTTGCTTTAGTGCCAAATGCTTGGTGTCATTACACTCATGCTTTCCCTGAGAGTTTCCATATGGTTTTGCATTGACGAGCCAAAATTATGAAATGCCCATAAAGTTCAAAGGGGTGCAATATCTGATGCAGGAAAGTCCAAGTTATAGCAGACTTTCGGGAATACCGAGCTTGAGTATTACTGAGATAGACAGATTTTGTTGAAGGTTTTCATCTTGTACTCATCAGGATGATTTGCAAGAAATACCAAATTAAAGAGACAGCTTTTCCTTTATGATTGTATTTCTTATGAATTGTCCTAATGCTTGCAAGCTTGAAAGTTTCGCCAAAATATGTCCTTTTTCAACAGTAAGTTATAACAGTTAGTTCAATTACATATAAAATCGTGTATCAAGTATAAAATGAAAAATCAAGAAAACAGAAAGAAAATGACATTAAAACAGTGAAATAAAAGCAAAGGAAAGGAAACATAAATTTTTTTTATATATATTTGAAACTCTCACAATAATTGTGTTCTGAATGGAGAGTGTTGATATCCTTATTGTTACTTTTATTTGTAAATCTAAGTTCATTTCCTTACTGCTATATAAACCTTTCATTCAAAGCAGACGGAGTTTGCAGAAGACCATTTACAATAAAAAGTAAACAGGTCACTATCCAACTTCTTGAATGAGCATTTTGTAGTAAGAGGAATATGGAAGAAAATGAATGATCTCATGCTTTAGGGATTTTTAAGCATTCACTGCAAGAATACAAGAAAAGATATGCTCGGTTGGGAATGAGTGTGCATCCTCTTTAAACATTGGAAAGTCTTTTTTTATGAAAGACATAACTAGCAAAGCGATGTTCATATCTAGAGATTTAAAAAAAACTATCATACTAACATGAGCCATGTTGGTTGGCTTAAATATTTGACAAGCAAATTATAGCTTTTTTTCCCCAAACTCAAGGCTTTTTGAAATTTTAGTGAGCCAAATTTTTTAATGTTGTTTTCAAACCAAGATGTATCTTTTTAAAACCATTCATTAGTGGTCTAAGGGCATTGCTGGGTAGTGGGTATTTATTGCCCTGCGGAAAGTGAAAGTTAGCCACCCACTGGAACTGCTGCCATCCTTGAGATGTAGGTAAACCTGAATTCCTGGCATGAATGAAATTCCAGGATGTTGACCCAGCAAAGATGAAGCAACAACATTATGGTTCCAACCTTGCTGATGGTACACACTCCTGTCACTGTGCATCGACTGTGGAGGGAGTTAATGCTGAAGGACTTAGATGGGGTGCCAATCAAATGGGTGGCTTTGTCTTCATTTATGCTAATAGCCAGTGGAGAGTTTTCCCCAGTTCACTTTGATTTCAGTTTTGCAAAGAGTCTGTAATTCCACACTTGGTCAACTGGTGCCTCAGTGTAAGTAGCAGTTATCCCTATTTTCCTTCTTGAGTTCAGTACTTCAGATTTCATTCTCACCAATTCACCTGTTACAGCTACAAGAAGACAAAGTCCCACCTCCACATTAAGGATGTCCTCCAACATGTTGTGTGGTATCACCACTGCGCTGAATGGGATAGATTTCAGACACAGATTTTACATCTAAGACTGGACATCTGGAGGCTCTATGGGTTATCAGAACAAGCAAAATTATATTCAAGCCCAATCTATAAACATGTACCGGTGAGTTCAGGAGGGAAAGCTTTAATAAAACATGTCATTTTCTCAGGAAATTCAAGTTTTGTACTGTCAATAGGCTAATTTTGTTTTTCATACATGGGACATGGGTATTGCTGAACAGTCCCCCACTTATTGCTCATTCTTGTAGCCCTTGAGAGGTGGTGGTGAGCTGCTTCTTGAGCCACTGCTCCCACGTGGTGTACATAGGCCCACAATGCTGGTAGGGAGGAAATTCTGAGATCTTGTCCCAGTGACATTACAGGAATGGCAATATATTTCCAATTCAGGATAGAGGGGAACTTGTAGGTGACATTGTTCCCATGTATCTGCTGCCATTATCCTTCTAGATAGAAGTGGCTGTGGGTTTTAGAAAGTATTGTCTTGGTGAATTGCTGAAGTCCATCTTGTCGATGGTACACACTGATGCTACTGGATGTCAGTCGTGGAGGAAGTGGATGTGGTGCCAATCAATTGTGTTGCTTTGTTCAGGATGGTGTCAAGTTTCTTGGGTGTTGTTAGACCTGCAAGTGATGAGCATTCTAACACACCTGACAGGACATTGGACAGGTTTTTGGGAATCAAGACGTGAGATATTCATTACAATATTCCTAGTCTCTGACCTGCTCTTGTAGTTATTGTAATTATATGGTAATTCCAATTGTATTTCTGATCAATGGTATCCTCCAAAGTGTTGACAGTAGGGGAGCAAATAAAGGTAATGCCATTGGATGGTGGGTAGATTGTCTCTTGGTGGAGATGGTCATAGCCTGGCATTTGTATGGCGCAAATGTTTCTTGCAACTTTTCAGCTCAAGCCTAGATATTGTCCAGATCTTGTTGCATTTGGACATAGTACCTGAAGAATTGCAAAGGTTCTGAATATTGTGCAATCATTAGTGAACATCCCCACTTCTGACCTTATGATAGAGGGAAGGTCACTGAAGAAACAGAGATTAACTTCTCCCTTTTTTCCATTGACTCCAGTTTTACTGTGGATTCTTGATGTCGCACTCCATCAAATTTGGACTTGATATCAAGGGCTGTCACACTCACCTCATCTTTTTGGAATTTAACTGTTTTGTCCATGTTTGAACCAAGGCTGTAATGAACTGAGTGGCCATGGCAGAATCCAAATTGAGCATCACTGAGTAGGTTATTGCTGAGCAGGTGCTGCTCAATAGCACTGTTGATGACACCTTACATCACTTTACTGATGATCGGGAGCATCCTGATGGGGCTGTAATTGTCTGAGTTGGATTTGCTGCTTTTTGTGAACATAAAATACCTGGGCAATTTTCCACATCATTAAATTGATGCCAGTGTCACAAATCTATTTACCTGACACAATGTCAAATTTTGTTTTATTATATCCTTATAGAACACTTTGGTATGCTTTATTCCATTAAAGATACCATTTTAAAGACACCGGGGTGGCACGATGACTCACCAGTGAGCAGCGCTGTCTCACAGCACCAAGGACCCAGATTTGATTCCAGCCTCAGGCGACTGTCTGTGTGGAGTTTGTAATTTCTCCCTGTGTCTGCGTGTCTTTGCTCTGGTTTCTTTCCACAATCCAAAGATGTGCAGGTTAGGTGAATTGGCCATGCTAAATTGTTCATAGTGTTCAGGGATATGTAGGTTAGGTGCATTAGTTAGGGATAAAAGTACAGGAATGGGTTTGGATAGGTACTCTTTGGAAGGTCAGTGTGGACTTGTTGGGCCAAGGGGCCTGTTCCCACATTGTAGGGATTCTATTCTATGATTTAGATACAACTTATTATTTGTTGCTCCTTGCCAAGATGGCAAAAAAAAATGCCAATAAGTGACAGTTTATACAAATAGACACTTGCTGAACTTGAGCATTACAGGAAATAGAGCTGTGTTATTGAAGCATTATAAATTGATGCTCAATCTGATATTTGGTATTCATGTAATTCTTTCCTGTTGAGTTCAAGGTGAAAGCTTTCACTACATGTCTTTTTTTCTCAGTGACAGTTTTAAGTCTTAGCTCTGACATTGAGTTCCTTAAAGTTTGCCCAAAACTTTTGCACAAAGTATTTTTACAGCCAGTAGACAAAAGACTCAGACTTACATCTTAAATGCCTCCCTCCTTCCCAGGTATTGGATAGGGTGAATCTGCCATATTGTCTGCTTATTTTGCTTGATACAAAACACGTTGACCCCAGTTCATTAACATAGCCTGGTTTCAATAATTGTACATGGTCACTTCTGGGAGGACCTCATCCAGAAATCACAGGTAGATACAGGTTTGTAATTATAGATCTCAAATCAAATACAGCCAAATGTGTCCAGATAAGACTAAAAGCCTATCTGCTTTAAAATGTCCATTCTTTGTTTGATTTTATTTCACTCCTTGTAATCTGAGCAGAGTCCAGAGCAAGGTGAACAACTAATTCCTTGTGGAAATCTGCGTGATACAAGGACAGAAAAGAAGGATGGAAAATGTCCTCATTAGCTTCAGTAACACCTCAATCATGAACATGATTCCATAAATAGGAATATAATTAGGCCATTTGGCCCCTTACATCTGCGCCACTATTCAGTAAGATCATGGCTGATCCAATACATCCACTTTTCTGTCTTTTCCCCATAACTCTGGATTCCCTATTGATCAAGAATCTATCTATTTCAGCCTTAAATATACAGAAGGAGCATGCCCGTATAGCTGCCTGTGGTAAGGACTTCCAAAGACTCAAAATCCTCTGAAAAAAGGAATTCCTTCTCATCTCAGCCTTAACTTTGTGCTGCTTTATTCGGAGATTATAGTCTCTCTCAGCACTTACCCTAGCAAGCCCCTTAAGAATATTTTATGTTTCGAACAGATCATTGCTCATTTATCTAAACCCTAGTGAGTAAGTCCCAATCTGTTTAACCTTTGTTCATAAGACAATTCCTCCATAACAGGGGTCATTCTTGTAAAACTTCTCTGAACTGACTCCAATGAAATAAAATCTTTCCTTCAATAAGTGGTCCAAAACTGCTCACAGTACTCCAGATGTGGTCTCACCAGCATCTTGTACAGTTGCAGTAAGACTTCAACCCATTTGAAATGAGGGCCAGCATTCCATTTGCCTTACTGATTACCTGCTGCATCTGTGTGCCAGCTTTCTGTGTTTTGTATATAATTATACCTAAATCTCTTTGAATTGCTGCTTTCTGCAATTTTTCTTTATTTATATAATACTTTGTTCTGTTTTCTTTCTTCCAAAAATGAACAACTTTTGGCTGTTCTATCCCAATCTGGCAAATTCTCAAGTAATATAAAGAGTGCCAGCAAGAGTATTATTTAGACCATTCATCCTCTTGACTGTTGCTTAAGATCAAAGTTTAAGCACTTAAAATCCAGCAAGCATGAAAGAACCTCACAGTTCTGAATACTTCACTGATCAAAATGTTACTGTGATAAAGAAGCGCAGGGTCCTGTAAAACAGCTGGAATTGAGGTAGTAGATTGTTCAGTTGAGACTTCGTCCCAGTTTAACATTGAAA
The DNA here is from genome assembly GCF_020745735.1 of Hemiscyllium ocellatum. Taxonomy (NCBI): domain Eukaryota; kingdom Metazoa; phylum Chordata; class Chondrichthyes; order Orectolobiformes; family Hemiscylliidae; genus Hemiscyllium; species Hemiscyllium ocellatum. The sequence continues at coordinate 144,988,573 of NC_083401.1, forward strand.
GGACATACCTAGCTCGTATTTATTATGTTCTTTGGTTCTTTTCAATAATTAAAAGTTGGATTAAATACAGAAGCATGCTTTGCCTCATTATCTACATTTTAAAATGAATATTCACAAAGCTGCTTCAAATCAATTGGATATCAACATAGCATATAATTTCAATACACCACGAAGCAATCTCTTAAATAGTCTCACACAAGAGAAAAGATATTCTGTGTAACTTGAACATATCCATGTTACTATTTATGCATTTCTTTTAAAATCTGTAATATGCACTGGTTTAATTCAAAACAGAATATTTTGGATATGTTATGGATCCTTGAGTTTTAGTTTACCGGAATTATATAAACATTAGAAACATGAATTTATATTGTATGTCCATATACTTTGGTTTAGTTTTGGTTCTGAGCATCTCAAATATGTACTGACATAGAACTTATAGCATGGAAGCCTGTCATTTGGGCCATCTATATCAATGCAAAGGACAATTGCATAGAGGTAATTTGCTACGACCAGTTTCCTGTCATAGCCAAGTGTCAAATTTATCCTCGTCTAACGTTTGGATCGTCCTTAAGAGTTCAGTTCAGAGCTTTTACTCCAATGATGTTCACTTGACCATAGATGCCCAAACTTATTTTAAAATGCATACTATTTAAAGTAAAATATTTCCTAAGCAGAATAAACAACTGCAAATAGAGGCAAATGAGCAAAATAAAATGTTCCGTTGATTAAGAATATCACAAAGTACTGCTGCTTACTGGCACAATCTTTCAGAAGTCGCTAATAGAAAACAGAAACGCATAAGTCACTTGTCCTTTCAAAATTCAATTTCCATTTTCTTTCAAACTCTTTTGGAAAAAGTAGTCACTTTCAAATCCTCACAGAATTGGGAAAACACATCCTCCTATTCTCCGGTTATTATTAATGCATTGATTTTGTCAAACGGTAAAAATTGCACATGCTCAGAATACATAACTGTAATTGAATATGCTGAGGCCTGGATGCCAAGTTGCAGTCTGAAGTAATGTCAAAATTTGGGTTTAGGTCATTTTGAACCTTTTTTTGACACTATGTTCAAATTTCCTCAATCTTACATACCAACTGCACTAAATCTCCATCAACATTCTCCACTATTTATTAAAATAAAATTGCCTTCTTTACACTCCAAAATGGTTTTAGACTTCTGCCATTCTGATGCAGCAATGCCCAAATCAATATTTTAACCTCTTCTTTTACAATCTTTCAAATTTATCATGGGATGTAGGCATTGATGGCTAGGCCAGCATTTGTTGCTCATCCCAATTGCCTTTATACTAAGCTATTTGCTCCTCTATTTCTGACAGTCAACTATATTGTTGTGGATCTCCAACCACATTTGGCCAAATCCGGCAGTAGTTTTCCTTCCCAAAAGGAACATTACTGAGCCATTTGGGATTTTATGATAATCAAAGTTTCCTGGTCAATACTACTGATGTCAGAAATTAAGACCATGGTTCATCTATACCTTAACTCCACTTTTCTGCCTTTCCTCCATTTCCTCTGATACACCTACCCAATAAAAGATTATTTAACCTCAGTTTTGAAGTTTGCGATTGACCTTACCAATAAAAACATTTTTGGGAAGAAAGTCTAAAATTTCTACATCATATCACCTCTGAGTGATTTAGACTTAATTTGAAACTTAGGTCCCTTTGTTCTAGATTCCTCCGATAGAAGAAATAATTTTTCTATATCTAACTCATTAACTCCTTTTATCATTTCAAACACCTCTACAAAGTTGCACCTTAATTGTCAGAGGAATAGAAGTCAAATCCATGTAATCAGTCTTCATATTTATTTCCAGTCCTTTATTCCTGATGAAGCGCTTTTGCCCGAAACGTCGATTTCGCTGCTTGTTGAATGCTGCCTGAACTGCTGTGCTCTTCCAGCACCACTGATCCACAATCTGGTTTCCAGCATCTGCAGTCATTGTTTTTACCATATTTACAGTCAGAGTCGCCAAGCAGACATCCCAATCTGACAAAGTCCCATTTAGCTGCATTTGGCCTGTATCCCTTTAATTCCTTCCTATTCATTTACCAACCTGATGCTTTTTAAATGTTGTAACTGTATTTCTTTCACAAATACAGAGGAAGTTGGAGAAAGATAGCAAGTCTGACAGTGTCTGTAGGGAGAGAGAGAGAGAGAGAGAGAGAGAGAGACAGCGTTAATGTTTCGTGTCGGCAATGAGTTCATACTGAAGATCTGTGGCATTTCTCTAACATTCTCTGCGTTTATTTCAAATTTCCAATATCCATTGTAGTTTACTTTTATTTTCATATTTCTTTTAGCTGGTAACAATCTGTTTCTGATCCAGAATTGATTGTTCTCTAGGACTGAAACTCCAGAAGATTCTGCATAACTTCTACAGCACAGCAGCATGAATTAGTGTATATTAGTACTGTAAATGGAATCTCAGACATTTTCAGGACTACCAACCCTTGCAAAATATGATGATGACAAGGAGAGAAGTTAGACAAAGCCAGAGGCAAGGGCTCCTGAACCAGATAGTCATGCTGTTTAGGAGAGTTTGTATGGTAGTGAGTGACAAGCAGTCTGGACCCCTGTAAAAGTTAAGATCAGTTTTAAAGAAAATTTGGTAGATTGGCTCTTGTGCTTTATTTCCCCTTTATTCTTTAATATGGATATGGATATCCATAATAGCCATTGAACTGAATGCCTTGCTAGGTTATTTCAGATGTAGTTAAAAGTCAGCAACATCTTTATGGATCTTCAGTTACACATAGATCAGACCAGGCCAGGTAAGGATGGCAAATTTCTTTTCTTTAAGAACATTAGCGAACCAAATGAGTTTGTACAACATTCAACAAAAGTATCAATATGATACTGACTTAATATTCCATTTTTTTTTCTTTTTTTAATCAATATTCAAGATTTTAGGCTGGGTCTCTGAATTACTAGTCCAGTGAAAATACCACTATATCATTGTCTCATCTCGGAAACCTAGTTTTATGAAACTTCCAAAGCCTCCTTATAACATTAGAATGTATAATTTGAAAAATTTCCATGGTTGCATTTTCTTAAAAATGCAACATTCATTACCGATGCCCATTGACTGCTGTGCAACTGTGTGCTGTATGCTCAGTCCCATGATTTCAACAGGGACAAAATCATGACTGGTTAGCCCGTGATGCTAAAAGGAAAAAAATATTGTAACTGGAGTTGGTACTGTGGGATTGTGGTTGACAGAAATCTGAGTATGGAAAGAATAGTATGACAAGAGAAAAAGCAGGCTCCAAAACATCTGGTCATGACACTGCACTGGAGAACTTGGTGCAGAAAGAGGAGAGATGTATTCATTAATGTGGCAAGGTGATGCATGCTCAAAGAACTGGATAAAGCATAAACTCTGGGGATCCATATGAAGAGTCAGGTCCTGAGCATTGGATGCAGTGCAGCAAAACGTTCACATAAGTCCTCAAAGTCAGTGAATAGGTCTTCAAATGTCATCTCCTGCTGATTGAACCACAGGTCTCAGACACTATTGACATTTCCATATCCATATCACACAGCTCTTCATTGTCAATAAGGCTTCATACCAAACATTCATTGTTTAGCCTCATCCTCTTTCATGATGGAGATGACAAAGGCTAGCATTAACAGGATAGACATCACTGAGAGCAGTGTTTAGGCCGAAACCATTGAATATTATGGATTCCATCCATTCCAGCTTATAGGATTTGCTTAACTAACTCCAGATGGTAACAAGTTTTAATGACTTACTTCATCCTCACATCAAAGTGTTTCATGTGATGGCTTTTACCTCATCTTCCATTCCAGCACAGGTAGCAGCCAATTAACTGCATCTGTAGTAGAACATCAAATTGCTCTCATGCAAAGACAGGTTGCTGGCATGCAGGCTCAGACTACAACAAGCACAATGGTTGCAGTGCTCAAAGAGGGTATAACTGCAATCCAGCACTCCTCCTCCAATAGGATTTCTGAGGCAATACCTGGGTGAATGGCTTTAGATGCGCATGGAGCACTAACCTTCCTTAGGAAATCTACACTTACCCTTCCCCCTCACTATGTGTAAGAGTCCTTGCTGTACCTGTCTGCAATCCATGCTTTTACACTGACAGCTGTTGTTCTCCAGGGCCATATGCAGCACCCTCCAGACTTTCAAAAGCCTTCCACCAACCATACTGCTAATCAATGGGACAGGCACAAATACTAGGACAGGTAAAGGCACTTAGAGATTAGGCATAGAGCAAATAAGCAAGGTGTGCAAGTTGAGTTTACATTCTGGAGTTTTAAATTTTATTTATTATCACGTACCTAAGTACGTTGAAAAGCTTTGTTCAGTGTGCACTTTGGCAGATCATAATATACAAAGATCATAGGGTGATGGGATGGAGCAAGGAATACAAGTTATGGCACCAAAAATGTTGTACAAACAAACTTAGTATTGAGGTTTAAAAGTGCAGAATGATTGTAAGAAATGTGAGAATAAAGCTGCCGTAGAGAGCTCACAAAGAGTTGCCCTGTGTCAGCACCATCTTTGCAATGACAAGACTTCATCATAAATTTAGTTTGGAATGTTTATTTTGTGGCTAGTTTTCATTACGGGCAAGTGGATCCTATCAAGTCCACAAAGGGGGATAAAGGTGTTGGACTGATGGTGCACGAGGAATGGGGTGTAGCTACTGGAATCACATTTAGGAGTTCTTCATGAACACTTCAACATCAAGAGCTTTGAGTCTTGTTTCAACCATCTACAATAAGAGGTGTGGCAGGTATTGATTTCAAGTCAGAAACAATTGTAGGATGAGGGGAAAATGGGCTGTGAAAAGGAAAGTCAGGCATAAGGATACCAGGAACTCCAATGGCTTTAGTTTCGCTGGTGGTCACATATTAAGCCATGGCCCTTCTGATATTTGCCAGCACGATCAGTTCCACAGAGGTCTGAAGATACCTGTTTCCTCTAGTCATGTCCTACCACTGTTGTTTGTGACTAACTAATGCTGCAAGAGAGGAAAAAGTCTGTCAATGACTGTCACACAATCTGCCTGGGTGATGCAACTGCTATGATTGAAAAGTTTGCTGTGGAAGCCAGAGATGATATATGGTTGTTTTTGAAATTCACTTGTGGAACGTGGGCATCGCTGGCTGGGCCAGCATTTATAGCCTCTCTCTAGTTGCCCTAAAGGTGGTGGTGGTGAGCTGTCAGGAGATGTTTTCTCTGTAATTCTTCTGATCTGAATGCTTCTATCCATCAAATTCTTGTGTCAGGAATATTTGCCGTGTGCGTTTTTGAATAGATAGTGTTTTTTTCTGAGCGCCATTTCCCATTCTTCCACCAAAGGTACATGGTTCGCAGCTCACCACCATCACCTTGAGGGCACCTAGAGATGGGTTATAAATGCGGTTTAAGGTTGTTCTCCCAGGCCATATGAAGTATCCAACACTGACTTTCAACAGCCTTCCACCAGCCATACTGCAGTCAGTGGGACAGGCACAGATATTAGGACAGAGAAAGGCACCAAGAGATTTGGCATAAAGGAAATGTGCAAGATGTGCAAGTTGAGTTTTGAATGCAACAACATGATTTTAGCATAAATTTAGTTTGGAATGTTTATTATGTGACTATTTTGCATTATGGCCACGTTGATGCTATCATGCCCACCAAGTGGGGTAAGGTGTGGGATTTATGGTGCACGAACTATGGGGTGTAGCTGTTGGAATCATATTGAGTGCTTCATAAACACTTAGCCATCAAGAGGAAATGTAGATTGGGGTCCTGTTTCAATGGTCTATAAAGAGAGGAGTGGCAGGTATTCATTTCAAATCAGAAACAATTGTAAGACACGGGGAAATGGGATGTGAAAAGGAAAGTTAGGCATAAGGAAACCAGCAACCTCGATGGCTTTAGTCTCACCAGTGGCCACATATTATGGTAATGTGGTCATACTTCTGAAAATTGCCAGCACCATCAGTTCCATGAAAGTTGCTTATTCCCTCTGGTCAGCTCCTACTGCTGCTACTTGTGACTCAACTTACCCTGCAAGAGATAGAGAAAAGTGTCTCAGTGAGTGTCACACAATCTGCTATTTTAAAATTACTCCCAAAGTGGTCATGAATGTTTTAAAAACAGAAACCAACCACTAATAGAGATTTAAATAAAAAAAGTTGCATTCAAGATCTATATAAAATCTTCACAATTCATTTATTTAAAACTCATAATTACAGCAGTAGTTTTTGTTTGTTGTTGAACATGCTACAAAGATGACAATGTATAGCTTATTCCAGTTAAGTTGCATGAACTGTAAAACTGTCATTATAAGGCGTCACAGGAAAACAAAAGATGGCACCTGAATTCTTTCACAAACTGTATGGGCAACACAGGCCACAAATAAATCATTAAAAAAAGCACACTTTTGGAAAAGAGAAGAAATATCATTCTTTTCCATATATTAAATTTTCAAGCACAATACTACAAATACAATGGTCCTCAAAGCCAACACGAAAGCTATTGTTAAGAATATATAGTGTTTGTATGAAGGGCACTGTGCTCCCAATATCACGCATTGCTCTGCAACCATTCTTTTATTTCATCCTTGTTGTTTTTTAGCCAGTCTATATTTGTCTGGACCGTTTCAAGAGCTTGTTTACGAGGCGTCTCTCCTGCTCCAGCGTTTGGATATTTTTCAAAGAAGTATTTCATCTTAAAATTAAAAGAGCATAAATTATTTAACAATTTCTCTCATATTAGTTTATCCAAAGTAATAAATCTTCCCCACCCCATCCACACAACAGAGATCCCCCCCAATCCTCACCTTCAACCCCCCCCATCATGTCATACTTTGAAAACAAAGTGGTGGAGAATATGACGAATTGTTTTTTATCTCAAGCCTTTTTTTTTCTTTTCCTCCCTCATTCCTTCTCTCTATACTGGTTAAAATTTAGTACCACCTATAACATTTCTTCATTCTGAAAGTCAAACTGGAACATTAACTATGGGAAGAATACTGAAGTTTAATCTGTGTACAGTGAGCGGCTTGCTGATTTTACTCACTCACTCTCTATTATGAGTATGGGTGGGTGGGTAGGTCATGGGCTAGCCATCTGAACTATATAACATATCATGCCCCCCTGCACCCAATAAAAAACACAGCGGGCAAGAGCATGTGATGTATCACTCTCCATAGATGTTGCTGAACCTGCCAAGTATTTCCAGTATTTTCTGCTTATGATTCAGATTTCCAGTATCTGCACTGTCAACTTTGTAGGAAACTGATTGTTTTCTGCACAGGCATTCATAGCTCTCCCTTTGACCTGTGAAACATGTGCACTTCAACTATTTCATGCCCCACATTTGCACATGCTCATCTGCCAGTTGGAACAGGTTGTAAAATAATTAAAGGACCCAAGCTCCCAGTCTGCATTACCAATAGGTCTGATTTTATCAAGTTGATCATAAAACAACTGAGGCAAGACTGCAAGTTATAAACAACCCACCACCCTTCTTTTTGACCAACCATCCAAGCCTCCTGGCCTCATATCTCACTTTCCATGTCTGTTCTGATCCTACCTTCATGTCAACACCCTCCTCTTCATTTGATGACACATTCCAAAAATTGCCATGACCAATGCCTCAGTAGTGACTATGCAGCTATCTATTAATGATGCTTCTCTGTTTGCATCTAGATATGGTTTGATCTTGTTTCGTATGTATCACCTCTCACGATTTGTGATCCTTGATGTAAAAACAAAGTTGAAACAGTCTTTCCCCAGCTTACCTGCCACAACCTGAGCTCGGTGTTAAATGAGCTAGTTATTCTCGAAACTAGGCGTCCAAGATTTCTATCGGTAATTGTGTATCTGAAATTTGAACAAAATTTAAGTTAGTGTTAAGGGGCCTCAGAAATTTCCATTTTTTTTCAACTGAGGATTCCACATCAATGTGATTGACTGGGCTGACCTGTGTCTGACCCATTTCCGATACTTTTGCCCTCACCTCTTCACATCCCTCCACAACATCAATGGGGTTTCCTGGTCCTCCCTGTCCATTACCCCAGTGCAACCCAGAAACTGCATCCAAAAGGACTCTAAGCCATTATTTCTGTCACCTCCAGCAGGATGCCACCACCCCTCCTTTGTCAGTATTCGGCAGGACCTGTTCCTTCTGGAACACCCTAATAAACTCCCAACAGTTCTCAACAGTCCCATGGCACCTTCCTATGCAATGACAAAGTGTAATGCTTGCCTGTTTATCTCCTCCCCTCCCACTAGCAAGGCTCCAGGTACACGTTCCAGGTGAAACAGTGTTTTATCCAAACTTCACTTTATTCAGCCTACCATATTCACTGCTCACCAAGTGTTCTCTCTACATTGGAGAGATGAAACGCAGATTGTGAGACAACTTTGCAAAACACCTACATTCTGTCTGCAATAATGACCCTGAGATTTTAGTCACCTGACTCTTCAACACACCACTCTGCTCCCTGGTCGACATCTCTGTCTCAGGCTTGCTGCAATACTCCAGTGAAGCTGAGAGCAAGCTGGAAGGACAGCACTTCAACTTCTGCTTGGAGACCCTGCAGCCTTCAGGCTTCAATATTGAGTTCAAAATTTTAGACCTTGATACACCTCTTGATGTCCTCTGCCCATCCTGACACCCAGGCCCTGTCATGACACGGGTTGTTTTTAGCACAGTCAACCCATTCTCACCTACTTACTGTAAATCGTAACAGCTTTTCCTTCTCCCTGGCTTAGTATCATCCAATCCTTTGCCTGGCTAACGTCGCCTTCTCTCTCGGCTCCACTGCTCACTACTCACCACCACCCCCCCAGCACTGCTAGCAGCCTTTCCAAGTTACTATCAGTTCTGAAGGGTCAGTGGACTCAAAATGTTAACTCTGCTTTCTCTTCACAGGATACTGCCAGATCTACTGTCTTTTTTCAATTTCAGTTCTGTTGAAGTTAAATTTTTATTGCAAAACAATTCTGAATAAACAAAATTATGAAAGCACGAGGCACAAATTGATTGAGTTAAATTGAGAAAATACATTAAAAGCCATGATTGTACATAAGTAATGTACAAACTATTAAATGACTTACAGCAGCGATACATTCCCTCAAGGTGCAAAAATTCAGGAAAGGTCAGTCAACCTTGGTTAACAAAGGAAGTTCAGGATTGTATAAGATTGAAAGAAAAGGTCTACTATACTTTGCCTGTAATTCTTAAGAAAACAGCCATGGAGGACCAAGAGACTGAGAAGAAAAGGGAGAATAGAATACAAATTAAATCTATCAAAAAAAACTGTTTGTGAAAGCGTAAAAAAAACCCTGGCTAAAATGAATGTGATCTACTATGAGTGGGGTCAGGAGTATTTACACTGAAAAATAGAGAAATAGCAGGGAAGCTAAATCATTACTTTGTTTTCATCCAGGAAGAAAGAACAAATCTCATAGAATCTAGTGATTCGAGTGGCTGTGGAGAATGAGGAGTTGAAGGAAGTTAAGATTAGATTAGACTTACAGTGTGGAAACAGGCCCTTCGGCCCAACAAGTCCACACCGACCCGCCGAAGCGAAACCCACCCATACCCCTACATCTACCCCTTACCTAACACTACGGGCAATTTAGCTTGGCCAATTCACCTGACCCGCACATCTTTGTGACTGTGGGAGGAAACCGGAGCACCCGGAGGAAACCCACGCAGACACGGGGAGAACGTGCAAACTCCACACAGTCAGTCGCCTGAGTCGGGAATTGAACCCGGGTCTACAGGTGCTGTGAGGCAGCAGTGCTAACCACTGTGCCACCGTGCCGCCCACTAAACTGTATAAAAAAATTTTAACTGTATAAAAAAATTGTACTGGAGAAATTAATAACACCAAAAGTTGATAAATCCCAGAATGCCGAAGGAGGTAGCTATGTCGGTAGTTAGTGTTGATTGCATTCGTGAAGATCTTCCAAAATTTGATAAATTATAGAATGATTCCCATGTACTCTAAAGGATCCAACGTCACCTTACTATTTAAGAAGGGACAGAGAGAGGAAAATAACAGGAAATTACAGACCTGTTAGCTTTACATCAGTAATAGACATAATGCTAGAATGTATAGTAATGTATGGAATTAATAGATACTTGGGTGACCACCATCTGATTGGGTATTGTCAGCATGGATTTACAAATGTGAAAATGTGTTTGATGAACTTGGAATTTCTTTTAAGATGTTATTTTCAAAATTGATAGAATGAGAGGTGTTGGCTAGAGTATATATGGATTTTCAGAATGCTTTTGATAAAGTTCTCCACAAAATTGAAGCACATGGGACAGGAGGTAAATGAACTGGCATGATGTGGTTAAAAGACAGAAAACAGTAGGAATAAATGGGTCGTTCTCATACTGACAAGTGGGGTATCATAAGGATCAGTACTTGGATTCCAGCTGTTCACATTAGTGATATGTTAATGATTTGGACATCGAGACCAAATATAATATTGCCAAAGCTGTCGACAATGTGAAACCAAGTGGAAATGAACGTTGTGAGGAAAATACAAAATGGCTTCAGCATGATTCGGGTCGGTTTAGTGAGTGGGCAAGAATGTGATAGGCATAATATAACGTGGAAATATGAGAAATTAGCTTCTTTGGTCAGAGAAGTAGTAGTGCAGACTATTTCTTAAATGTAAGGAAGTTAGAAAATGTAGGTGTACAAAAGGATTTCTTAGGTGCCTTTGTCAACAAGTCACTGAAGACTAAAATACATGTGCAGCAAGGTATTAGGAAGGTTCATGCAATGTTAGCTTTTATTGTAAGAGGATTCGAGTACAGGAGTAGTGAAATCTTGCTTCACTTGTGTAGGAGCTTAGTTAGACTGCGGCTGGAATACTGTGTGTAGTTTTAATATCTTTATTTCAGGAAATATATTATTGCCTTAGAGGGAGTGCAAAGAAGGTTCATAGACTTGTTCCCAGAATGAAGAGAGGTTGGACAATCTAGACCTGTATTCTCTCGAGTTCTGAAGAATGAGAAGTGATCTTATCGAAACATACAAATTCTTAAAGGCAGAGACAAGGTCGATGTAGGTCATATGTTTCCCCAAGTTGGGGAGTTTAGAACCAGGCTGTACAATTTAAAAATAAAGGGGATGTCACTTATGGCCAAGATGAGAGGTTTTTCATTCAGAAGGTTGTAAACCTTTCGAATTCTCTACCGCAAAGAACTGTGGCAGCTTAGTCCATCAATGTTTAAAAGGTGGGGTTTGATAAGATTTTTGATTTAAAATAGTGTTGAGAGTTATGGGGATAGGGTAGGTAAAAAGAATTTAAATGTTCAATCAACCATGACAATATTGAATGGTGGGGCAGGCTTGATGGGCTGACTGGAGAAATTGAGGACTGCAGATGCTGGAGATCAGTGCTGAAAATGTGTTGCTGGAAAAACACAGCAGTCAGGCAGCATCCAAGGAGCAGGAGAATTGATGTTTCGGGCATGAGCCCTTCTTCAGGAAGGTGGGGCAGGCTTATTGGGCTGAATGGCCTACTCCTGGTCCTATAAAAGGTTGTGCAGAGGATAGGTGGGTGTGCCTGTTGTCAAAAAAAATCAGAAAAAATTACGGTTATGTCAGCTGTGGATTCTTCATGTACCATGCTTTCCGTTGGTAACAGAGAGATAACAGAAACGATATGATCACTATCTCATTTCTTGCTATGTGCAAAGTGGCTGTCACAGTTCCTTTATAACAACAACTAAAATAGGATTACATTATTTCAAAGTGCTGATAGACAATAGACAATAGATGCAGGAGTAGGCCAATCAGCCCTTCAAGCCTGCACCGCCATTCAATGTGATCATGGCTGATCATTCCTAATCAGTATCCGCTTCCTGCCTTATCTCCATAACCCTTGATTCCACTATCTTTGAGAGCTCTATCCAACTCTTTCTTAAATGAATCCAGAGACTGGGCCTCCACTGCCCTCTGGGGCAGAGCATTCCACACAGCCACCACTCTCTGGGTGAAGAAGTTTCTCCTCATCTCTGTCCTAAATGGTCTACCCCGTATTTTTAAGCTGTGTCCTCTGGTTCGGCACTCACCCATCAGCGGAAACATGTTTCCTGCTGCCAGAGTGTCCAATCCTTTCATAATCTTATACGTCTCAATCAGATCTCCTCTCAGTCTTCTAAACTCAAGGGTATACAAGCCCAGTCGCTTCAGTCTTTCAGTGTAAGGTAATCCCTCCATTCCAGGAATTGACCTCGTGAACCTACGCTGCACTCCCTCAATAGCCAAAATGTCTTTCCTCAAATTTGGAGACCAGAACTGCACACAGTACTCCAGGTGTGGTCTCACCAGGGCCCTGTACAGCTGCAGAAGTACCTCTTTGCTTCTATACTCAATTCCTCTTGTTATGAAGGCCAGCATGCTATTAGCTTTCTTCACAACCTGCTGTACCTGCATGCTTGCCTTCATTGACTGGTGTACAAGAACACCCAATCTCTCTGTACTGCCCCATTACCTAAATTAATTCCATTGAGGTAGTAATCTGCCTTCCTGTTCTTGCCACCAAAGTGGATAACCATACATTTATCCACATTAAACTGCATTTGCCATGCATCTGCCCACTCACCTAACTTGTCCAGGTTACCCTGTAATCTCCTAACATCCTCATCACATTTCACCCTGCCACCCAGCTTTGTATCATCAGCAAATTTGCTAATGTTATTGCTGATACCATCTTCTATATCATTAACATATATTGTAAAAAGCTGCGATCCCAGCACGGATCCCTGCGGTACCCCATTGGTCACTGCCTGCCATTCTGAAATGGAGCCGTTTATCACTACCCTTTGTTTCCTATCAGCCAACCAATTTTCAATCCAATCTAGTACTTTGCCCCCAATACCATGTGCCCTAAGTTTACTCACTAACCTCCTATGTGGGACTTTATCAAAAGATTTCTGGAAGTCCACGTACACTACATCTACTGGATCTCCCTTGTCCATCTTCAGAGTTACATCCTCAAAAAATTTAAGAAGATTAGTCAAGCACGATTTCCCCTTCATAAATCCATGCTGACTCTGTTACTACTATCCAGATGTGTCGTAATTTCATCCTTTATAATAGACTCCAGCATCTTTCCCACCACTGAGG